>NC_091796.1:36015555-36341111 GCF_041296235.1 Equus asinus | reverse complement strand
CATACTCCACAGAATTCTCTTAGCAAGTCACCGGGTGCTGCTCGTCTCCCCTGCAGGCAGCAATCACTGTCCTGCCCCGGCTGCTCCAGGAGTGCTCTCTGTGCCTATCCCTGGCTGGGTTCTCACCCTGTCACATGACCCCACTGGCTCTTGGGTGGCATGTGTGCTACCCTCACGCTTCAATGCACAATCCTGGATTTATTTGTACACTGATTCTGGGCATTGTCTGGAAATGCGGATTTAGGTGTTGTTCAATTCACTTCCATATACAATTAAATATGTATAGATTATTTACTACTGTAGTATGGGAGAGTCTTGACATCTGTGAGCTTATATCCCGAGGCCTTTGTGAATCTCGAATGCATGAAAAACACAGTCATGTATAATTCTCTCTCTCTCCAATTGCAGTCCAGTGATCATTCATTCATTCTACAGATATTTACTCAGTGGCCTCCATGAGCTGGCCACAGCACTCTCCGCCCTCAGAGAGTCCTGGGGACATGATGATGAGGAGGCTGGGGAGACACAGGGGAGTTTGAGTGAAGGGATGACAGGATCTGTCTTAGGATTTCTGAACTACAGTTTCTTTGCCGATAAGACTTATATATACACACAGCTCTTAAGGAGTGTGTTCTAGAATGGCACTGTTTAAAGTTTAAAGCAGTGTCTGATCCGGTGCAAGGATTGGAGTTCTGACTGCAAGGCCTTCTAGCTGTTAAGAATGGCATCCCCATGGAATGTTCCCCGATGCGGTGAGGGCTCCAATGCAAAGCACATAGGGCCAGGTCATGTCAATATAATTGCTGGTCGGTGTGTTTGACAATTCTTATTCTCTGATATCAGGTCCCCTCCTTCCTCTCACCCTCAAGCCCCTCGGCTCAGGCAAGGCCGGTGGCCCTTAGGTCCTCCTCACAATAAGCTCATTTCTGCCATCAATGCCTTTGCTTACCCTGTCCCTGGTCCCCTTTGGAGGGAGGGCCCCTGTCCTCCAACTACCTCGGTAAACCCCACCACTCTTTCCAGATAGGCCCCAGCCCCACTGTCCTAAAATGTCATCCTCTCCTGTGCATGACAACTCCCTCAAAGGTGCAGAGGGGAAAAGTCCAGAAAAACATGGAGGGTGAGTTTGGAGGTAAGAAAAACATCTGGAAAATCTCAAGCTGGGAATGTGGCAGGAGTGTGAAAGGAAGAATAATGACTTGTTCCTTAAACACCTAGACCTGGGCATTTCTGAATACTTGAAAGAGGTTATTGTAGAGTGAAACAACAAATCAATTTATTTCATGGAGGAACGACTGTATGGCACTTGTTCTCCTAAGGCAGGAGCTAGACACTAATCCAAAGGGCTCTGAAGACTCCCCAGAGGGGCTCTGAGGGATTCTACTTGTAGGGACGGAGAGGGTGCCAGAGAGCAGGTGAGTCAGAAAGGGCAAGTCTGGCTCCCTTCAGGTGGAGCCCAGGAGCAGAAGGTGGCTGTGCTGCATGGGCGAGGCCTCCCAATGTTCTCATTTCCTGGGAAGTGGTCCCTCTCACTGACTCTGGAGAGCACATCAGGCCCTAGGCTCTCTGAAGTGCAAATTGGAGTGGGAATCAGGGAGTCCAGGACCCCTCTGACCCTGCCCCTAACACTCCACAGGAAGGTTGAGTCAAGTATGGAGCTTCCAGTAGTTCTGCACTTCCCCACTCCTGGGGATCGGAGGGAAATGAGGTGCATGTCCTGGACAGCACTTTTGTCCTGCAGCCTCACCCCTTTGGCTTAAAGCATGGCTCTCCATCAACCCATAGATTACCCATGACAAAGACTTGGAAGCCCCTTTCTCAGGCGTTGTCATGTATTGGAATGAGATTTTCAGAGTCTTTCCAGGTGGAGCATCCTGGAGGAGGAGACTGGCATCTGGTATGAAGACAGGTTCCCAGCACAGGGTCCTGTAGGTAACTGCAGATCTGGATGGGATACATGATGTGTGCGTGTGTGTGTGTGTGTGTGACATGGTGTCTGTGGCAGCATCCAGGATTCCTATGAGGTCCCCAAACCAAGAAAGATTCTAGAGATCACTCCAAAAAGGGCAACCTCAGAGACCAGATTCTATCTTTTTACATTAAGCACATTCCCAAGCTCTCTGAGCCTTGGGTGTGATCAAACACTGGGCTAGTTGACTGGTCAAGAATGACTGTCTGACAGTGACATTTATATATACACCTTGACATTTTCCTCCTGAGTGTTTCAATTCTTTTTCTATTTATTTTTGTTTATTGTTATAGCTCCCTATGTGCATTTAGATCCATGACTACAGGCAACCCAGCTACCCGTGTACTAGCATTTTCTCTCTCTCAACGCTGGCAAAATTCCTAGGGCACCCTTTTCTCTTTTCCTTTCCTTGTTCTCACACTGGACATCATGTCCCTGATGCAACGTGAGTCAGCAGCTGGGTCTACTGGGAAGCACTCCCCTCTGCCTCAAGTACACTCTGCTCCCTGGTGGTAAGAGAATGTGTAAATGGGGCTTCCAGCCCTGGAGCGGGAAGGAGATGGCACACAGGGAAAGGTTAGAGTGACCGGGAATCATGCCTCCTAAGAGAGACTGGGAGGTATAAACTCAGTAGGCACAGAAAAGCCCATTCTAGGTGCCTCAACTACCTCTACAATCTTTCTCCACAGGACTGCTAAGAAAGAGAAAGAGAAGGAGATGGAGATGGAGGGGGAGGAGGGAAAGGAAAGAAAGAGGAGGAGGAGAGAGAAGAAGAAGAGAGAGAGGAGGGGAAGGGAGATGAGAGGGAAGAAGAGATGCGGAAAATGCACTGAATCTACAATCAGAACTTGTGGGTTGAAATCCAAATTCCATATTTACCAATTTTAAGAACTAAACAAGTTGCTTCTCTCTTGAATTTCTTCCTTGTGACATGAAGAATCATATATTGCCAATCCAACAGATCCATTGTTAAAATCAAAAGAGATGATACATGCACATGCGTTTTGTGGTGTGAAACATCCTCTAATGTAAACAAATGCATATGTGTGTATGTGTGCCCCCTCCCCTCACACTGATTGCATGCCATTATAAGTGCGATACTGTCCTCTGCAGGTGCCACATTAATTTCTCTTGCACCTTTCCCACTGCCAATTTCCACATCTGGGATACTCTTGCCATTTCTAACCATTGCCTTACATATCAATTGGAACCATTTCTCAAGCATCTGCTAAACCCTGGCCTTTGGGAAGCATTTCTTGATTGCCTAGCTACTAATACCTGCCTTCTCTGAATTGTAAGCACTGAGATAGGAGAGAATGACTCACGAAGGGCTCCTCCCCATTCCTACTCTGTCCTCCTGCCTATCAGCTGGAATTGCGAGTTGTTTTAAATGTGAACTCAGATAGGATGGCATTATTGAAACATTTAGGAATGACTGCATGTTTACACAATGCCCTGCCCTGTCCTGGGGTAGGAGAGTATATGTGGAAAGAGGGCAAAGACAGAGAGATCTCTGGTTGGGCTAAGATGAAGAGGGCTGTGGGTTTCTAAGAAAGAATGGCAGACAAAATGGTGGGCGTGCTTCCCACCTGTCCTGGTCTCTGAGGAAGAGCAGAACCCCCTGTGCAGGGTGTCGCCCCTCCTCTAGAGACAAGCAGTGGCAGATGGGAAGCCCAAGGCTGCTGAAGCAAGTCAGGCTATTTGGGGAGGTGTTTCTTGGCTGTTTAAGAAATAGTAACTAGAAGAACAGAAGGGAGCACCTCTCAACCCTTGCTTTTTGCGTTGCAGGGGCCACAGGCCATAGAGGGAAACCTCAAGCCTTGGGGTAGAGGAGTAGGGGAGAGGAATGTGTGGTGACGTCAAGTTTCCCTGGGGAATCAGGACACCTGAATATATATATTGACTTCACTTCCACATTTGCCCTACTGGACTCAGGCAAAGAGGAAGTCAGACAGGCGAGGAAGGACAGAGCTGGGTGCGTTTCAGGAGCCCAACCACTCAGGACCAGCAGCTGTGCCCTCTGATCTGACGCTCAAGCACACCCTAGAATCTTCTCTAGTTAGTCTCTCTCTCTCTAAATCTTGTATTTCCAAGCAGATTATAACAGCCTCAAGGTGGAAGCTGTTATAATGAAATACTCTCTTACAGCCCACAGTCCTAGCACATTGCAAGGGCTCATCTAGCTGCCCATTGAATTGACATGAACACAGTAAGAACCATAATAGGAACAAATGCAACAGGTACAAGCCAGGCGCTGTTCTAAGCATTTGACACACATCGCTCCATCCAATCCACATCAGAGCCCTATGCAGTAAAGGCCACTTTTAGCCCCATTTTACAAATGAGGACACCAAGGCAAAAGGAGGTTGAGTAACTTGATTAGAGTCACATATCTAAAGAATGATAAAGCTGGATTTGGACTCAGGAAGTCTGGCTCCAGCATCCAAGCTCTTAATCACTGAATGACACTTTCATGCCGTGTGTGCGTGTGTGTGTGCGTATGCGTGTGCATATGCATGCACGTACAGGACAGAGGGTCCATATTAGTATAGGAGAAGAAATTGGGAATGACTGGAAGGATGGAAGCCTTGTAAGGGAGAAATCCTGGTGCGTTTTGAGGAAAAACCTCTTTTCAAAGGGCACATCCCTCTAACAACTTATGCAATTTCCACAAATAGGAATATTCCTAAAATAGACCATTCCTTCATATGCTATGTTTGTATCAACCTCGTCTCGATCTCATTTTTAGAACTTGAGGCAATCTTTACTTTCTATTAGTTGTCTATGTTTTGAATTCTCCTCAGGAAGTTCTTTCTGAGATCGCTCCTCTTTTTGGCCCACCAAAAGCTCTTGGGCAAGCAGGCTGTGATGCTGGGGCAGGAGGAAGGGAGCCTGATGACATGGTTGCTGTGAAGTCGTTGTTAGCCTCCTTTCCATGAGAATTAAGCATGAGTCCTGAATAGAGCTGTGAGGAATGTGGGGGCAGACACTATTCCCTTTATCTCTCCCACAGTTCCCAGCACAGGGTCTGGTAGATGCTTATTTGATCCCCATTATTTATTAATTATAGACCCACGATGAGAAGCAACGGCCTCTGCTTGGAGCCCTCTGCAAGTTTGGTTTGGTTCATGGGCAAGTCTCAGGTTTGCTCAGGGACCAGCTGTAGTGGATTCCAAAGTGAAACTTGCAGCTTAAGCTTTTTGTGGAATTTTCCTCATTGAGGATGATGCCATTTCCAGAAGACAAATGTTCTTTTGGCCTATTGCATTTGTTATCAGACACCCTATCACTTGAAACACTGAGAGAAGATATGTTTTCTCAGCTGTAAGGATGTTGTCCTAGGGGAGAAGTTCCACACAATAGAAGTTCAGGCAACCCAGTGATATGATTTAGAAGCAATTCACTAGGTCAGAGACACTGTTAAATCAGAAATGTGGCAAGGGGAGAGGAGAGAAATCTGGAACAGTTAGTTATTTTGTCTACAAATCAAAGCATGGTAAACTTTCCCACTTTTAACTTCTGTTGAAACAATGACCATAAACAATGTGCAATGCTAAAAACTAATTAAACAGCCACCCTAAATCAACAAAAAAAAGGGTAAATTGAATTTTAAGTAACATTTACTCCCATGAAGTGAGCATGGGGCCACACAAGGGGAAATGTGCTTCTCCTTGTGTGGGGCCTGTCCCAGTGCTGACACTTCCGTGAGTCAGGCTTGACCGATGAGTGAGTTGATTAGCCTGTCCCTATTATCTTAGTGGCTTTAATTTTCCCTGAGCACTCCCCTCAATGTCTCATCATCATCATTGTCATCATCACACCTTCCTCCAAGACATTTGTCCAACTAAATGTTGTCTTTTTTTCTGCTTATCCAAATTCTGCTCATCCTTACAGTGCTCTCAATTCCTTTATTCAGTCTACTCAACAGTTCTCCAACATTCCCGCCTCTTAATGGATGCTTCAATGATTGTCTGTACCACTCACTGGCTGCTTGTTCCATCCAGCTTCATGAAAGCCATTCATTCAGTTCTTATCATCCTTATCAGTTTCATAGCCCTCCTGCACCCCATGCTAATGAGGAAGGGCTAAGTTATGCAGGAGCTAAAGATCCCCAAATGTCAGTGGCTCAACACTACAAAGTTTTAGATTTTTGTTCAAGGCTCCAAGCTAAGCAGGTCTCCTCCATCCAGTAACTGTACCCTGGAGCACAAGGCCTCTTCGGGTCACTGTCACAGGGGTAGATAGTGCTTTCCACTGACGCATCCTGGATGTGACATGTATGATTCCTGCTCCTGTTTTGTTGGCCAACACTGCCCGTCTGCAAGGCAGTTGAAAAGTACGACTTCCCAGGTGTCTGGAAGGAGAGAGGAAGTGGATATTGGGGAATACCATGATGCCAACCACATCACCAACTAGATAATAAATTTAGGAGAAGCTTGGATGTATTATATTTCTAAGCATCTCCCATGATGCTTTAGATAGAATAGGCTCTCAGTAACTGCTGGTCGAATAAATGACGTCATCAATTACCCTTTATGAAGCATTAATTTGTGACAGGATTTATGCTTGGCTCAAGCAGAGTGGAATAAAGACCTGTAATTAAAGTCTGGCACATGGTAGGTGATTCATTCATTCATTCATTCATTCATTCAACAAATACCCACTTAGTGCCCTGTCTGTTCCAGGCACTGTTCTAAGCATTTGTGAACAGTGTACTGATCATTGTCCTTGCAGAGCTTGCATTGTGGAGAAGGAAACAGGTAACAAACAACAAATATAACAAATAAGGAAACTAAATAGTATGATAGAATTTGATGTGTTGTGGAAATAAAAGAAAAAGTTAGAGCAGCGTAAGGGATATAGAGACTGTGAGGGTTGGGGTGAACGTAACTTTAAATAGGGTAGTCAGGGCAGGCTTCATTGAAATGACACTGGGAAAAAAGGAGGCGAGGTAGTTAGCCATGGCACGTATTTGGAGGAAAATCATCTAGGAAGAAGAAACAGCCTAGGCTAAAGCCTTAGGGTGTGGTATGTTTGAGGAATAGCAAGGAGTTCAGTACAGCTGGAATGAGATAGTGTGAGCCACGGGAGGCGAGTTTACAGAGGTAATGGGGGCCCTATCATGAGGGCTTGTAGGCCATTGTAGGACTTTGGCTTTTCCTCTGAATGACATGGGAAGTGCCACTGAAGGATTCTGATGTTTAATAATACATAATTATATGTGTGTTATGTATATGTCTATTTGAATCCAAAGAGGAAAACTTAGCTTTGTCTCATTTGCATATAAAGATACATTTCTTGGCCCTTATTAAAATACCTAATATTTGCCTTTTCAGAGAAGTTTTTCATATATTATATATCATAAAACAGCAATTATAAAGATAGAAGTTTCTGGCACTATATTCATCTCCCCTTCCATATGTCACCTTTACGGGGACCATCACCAGTATAGGGTCTAGATGGAAATTGTGCTGAGGGTCCTTGAGGCCCAGCTACCCAAGGGATTGGGTCTTTGGGGACTGGCTTCTCCTTTACCAGCCTCCCAAGCACTCATATCACAAAATCTTAGAGGAAGAAACTTAATCAACAGAGTCCAATGGGTGGTGAGATGAGTTCCACATAATCCCCACTCTCATCGAATCTGAGCATCTCTTAATAAAACTCACAGTTGTTGTGGGGAAGGGATATGGGGCTCCAGTCTCTCCAGCCCGCTGAGCCACCACCTGCTCCCGGCAGGGACTGCACCGCTAATCCCCTGAGCATCCTCGCTTATTTACCAGCCTGCTTCCCTTCCAGGAAGAAAATTACCACTGGTCTGTGAGCTACATCACAGTCTCTCTCCCGATGCCATCAGAGCCTCTGTGGCCACTGCGTGCATCGTGCTACCAGTGACCCCCAGAGTGACGACCAGCCTCCCCTGGCATTTCTAGGAGGCTTTTCCTTTTAACTAACCAATATCCACTTGTTCCTGTTTCGTTGTCTCAGGCCTGCGGAAGTCAGGGCTGCTTTCCATTCCCAGGCCAGGCCTCAGTTTATATTTGCTTATTTATTTTATTGCCTTGTGACGGTGATTGACAGATATGAGACCAAGACTAGCTAAGAGGGTTTCATGATCATCCCTTAATTTGCTATTAGCGGCAGAGTCCCGAAATCCCCACGTCCTGCTGGCACTGCTCCTACTCTGCCTGGATGGGCTCTGCCTGGTTTTCCTCCTGTGTCCCCAACAGCTACTAAGGCAAAACTTAGTCAAGGACAGTCATTTTTTTCTACCAGTTAGGTGCCCAGCCCTTTTGGAGAACATTAGCCCTTTGTCTGATGAGTATGTTGCAAACGTTCTCTCATTTGGCTCTTGGTCTTCGCTAATTGTGATGATTATGCTCCATCCTTTGCTGCCCTGTACTGTCCTGGTCGCTGCCCTGGGAGACTGGCCGCTGCACACTACCTCCCCCAGGCACCCTTGCAGCCCTCTGTCTGACTTGCTGTTGGGTTCAGCGATGGGAGGCACCGGCAGGAGGCTGGGGGTGGCAGGGAGAACGAGGTCATGGTGCTTCCACTCTGCTCTCTTTCTATTTTGGATAGCAGTTATGGCTGTAGCTGTTTCTCTATACCTGTAGCTTCTGCCCGGTGGGCCTCTTCCAGGACTCTAGCTCTCAATGGGTTCTGGTAACATCACTTCCTCCCTCCCCTGGCCCCTTCATGCCCCTGCTCTTCTAATCCTTGGGTGTCTTGATATCTCTAATTGGCTTCATTAAACCTGCCCTTAGTCCCATCACTAAATTCTCTTCAAAATCCCAGCTTGAGTGCCTTCTGTTTCCTGCTGGGCCCTCATTGATGCCCCCACGAACAATTCTCTCTGCAGGCAGGGACAGGATTTGGCTATAGGTACTGGGGCTTTCTACTGTTGCATCTCCCAGAGTCTCTGTCCTCACCCTTTTCTGCTGGACACTTTGGTTAAGTGACTTCAACTACGGTCATCCTCAGGGTTGGGGGTGAAGGTCATCTATCAATGAGGGCACACTGCTGTGGGCTTGAGGGAGTGGTGGTGGGGGTTTGAGATGAGAAGGTGTGTTCATTGCCTCAGGGGAGTCCACAGACTGACTGGGGATATAAGAAATCACACACTATCAAAACAATATTAGTGATGATCACGAAAAAATGATAGTTATTATTTACTGTGCACTTAATATGTGTCAATCGTTGGGGTGTGTGAGATTTCTTTAAGGAGGCAAGATTTGACCTGCAACTTGAAGGAAAGAAATTAGGATATTTGGACAAAGAGAAAAAGGGAAACGAGGATACAAATATCTGTGCTATATCCAGAAGTAAGGACTCCCCAACTTCAGCAACTCAGCAAGAGGCTGCCCATGCCACATGATTCTCCCTGAGACCTCGGGCTCCAGTGGGCTCGGCTGCCCTGGGCTCAGATGTAGGCATAGTTGTAGAATTTACCTTTCCTAGGGCACAGCTCCCTGTACGTAAAGGCTCTTTACAACTCTTTGTTAGTTCATACTTGGGTTCCCTATTGGAATGAGGGCCATGGGCTTCTGCTTTGCCTCACTCCTTGCTTTATGTTGGTCTGATGGGGACATATGCTCCTGGGGCCAAACTCAGGAACTTGTCATCCATCTAGTCAATCACCCATTTCTCTATTCATTTACTTACTTGCTTGGAGTGAAACACCTGTCTTTATTCTTATCCCCTCTAACCGTATATCCACACAAAACCATACCGCAAATCCTCAGCTGTGGACCAGTCATATACCTATACTCAAGCTGGTGGGCACAGCTGAAGACAACCCTGGCACAAACATCCCAGTGGTGAAGCCACAACCTCACTAGGTTCTCAGTATTTCCCAGGAACCACTTTCTATGCCCACAATATCCTCTCATTCCTAAAGATTGTTATTCCAGACCCTCATCATTCTTCCTTAGACATTTGCTGCCCACTCCTACCTCTGATTCATTCACCTTCCCATGTCCCTCAGTACACTTACTGCCTTCTCTATTCCCCCTTAACTAGTTTCTTCAATGCCTTGCTGCCTCTGTATGTTCAGCACATAAATAGTTCATCTCTCTTCCTTTATACTGCCTTTCACTCTAAGGATGGTCACCTCTCTCAACACTTCCCTTTCACCCAAGTCCCTGCAGTCTCCCCATACCAACTCATGGAGATACATGTGACTTCTCTGATGGTCTCCAGATGGCTGAACCTAAAGGACTCTTTTGCTTCTTGCTTTCTGCAGCATATGGCGTCAATGTCCTTCTTCCTGCAGGATCTTGGTAAACATCTTTCCTCTTGTGATCTCCAGGACTCCACTTTCTATGCAGTCTCCTTTTCTCTTTTTCTTTTTTCTTGTGAGGAAGAGTCTCCCTGAGCTAACATCCATTGCCAATCCTCCTCTTTTTATTTTTCTTGAGGAAGATTAGCCCTGAGCTAACATCTGTGCCAATCTTCCTCTGCTTTGTATGTGGGATGCCTCCACAGCCTGGCTGATGAGTGGAGCAGGTCTGCAGCCGGGATCCGAATCTGTGAACACTGGGCCGTGGAAGCAGAGCATGCGTAATTTGAACCACTCAGCCATGGGTCCAGCTCCTCCTTCTCTCTCTTTAGCCACCCTCTGTCCTTCCTCTTCTCTTTTCCCAATTCAGCTTGTAAATTCAGACTCATTATCTTTCTCTATTACAGAGCAAGCTGGTGCAGTGGTTATAAGCATGAACTCTAGACCCAGTTGATATGGGTTTGAGAATTTGAATTTTGGATCCACCACTTCCTAATTAGGCAACTTATCTACCTTGCTGTGCCTCCACATTGGAATAGAGACTTGCCCATAGTTAGCATTTAATAAGCGTCAATTATTATCCATCTAATTGTCCAAGCACAACCTAGAAGTCATTCCAGACTGCTCCTTCTTCCTCATCCACTCATCTAATCCAGCAGTAAAGATTTTGATCTTCTGATTGGCTCTCAGAGCTACTCATTTTTTGTTTTCTTGAGAGCTGCCCCAGTTCAGGGACTCACGTAAGGTTTGATACTTAACTGTTCTATTTGTTTCCAGCTTTACCTGCCTTGATCCAATTTTTACTTTGGAGCCAAAACAATCTTTCTAAGAAGCAAATATGACCTCACCCATGCTTAAAATCCTAGAAATGCCACTGCCTTCAGGATGGGGTCCAAATGCCTTGGCATATCATGGAGGTCCCTTCCAGATCTGCTTCCTGCTCCTTTCAAGTCATACTTCCTATCTCCTTCAAGTTTCTCAATATCCGTCCCATGACCTAGCCATCTAATTTCCTAAAGATTCTCGTTAAACATGGATCCAGACCTGCTGGATGAGACTCACTGGCATGGAATGTCACAGGAATCTGCATATTTGACAAGTGCCTCTCACCCCATGTACATCTGATGCACTTCAAAATTAGAAACCACTGCTTTAGAAAATATGACAAGAGAGTGCACAGTCCTAGCCCTTAACCAAAGGTCAAAGTGAAATTAATCAATGTCTAGGTGATGTAATCTTGGCTATAAATGCCATAGAAAGGAGGTTACAGAAAGGTGCTGTGACTTTCTGCATCTTTGCATACTTTGTGCCCACTAGTTTTTCATTCCATCACTCAATGTGCATATTTTTTCCTAGCTTTTGGAGAGGAATGTACCTTTACACATGCTCTTCTGGAATGCAGGAGGAAGGAATTACTCTATCTACTCTCCATGAACACTATGACTTTTCCTCCTCATATGCCTGAACTAAGACCCATATTCGTACAAAACAAACAACTTTTATTTAAATCTTGGGTTTCTTTTGCATGCGTCTCAGCTGGATCAGGGTATGAGCTTTGTGGAAGCAGATACAGGAACGCCACCTGAAGTCTGAGAGGAAGATGAGGTGAAATGATTAGCGGTGGAGTCACAATTCCTGGGATCTAATTTAAGCAAATCGATGTACTCCATTGGGCAAGTCCTAGATCATCTGGGCGTCACATTTGTCACCTTTAAAATGGATTGGGGAAAATGATTATCAAATTAGTAGCATTAGTGTACTTTCTTCATAGGATCAACATGAGAATCCAATAGGTAAGAGCAGTGAAGACACTTTTAAATCTTAAAACGTCATGACGCAAAAATGAATTACTAACATCATTAGACCCTCTGATTGTTAGATTTTAAAATTGACACTTTTCGTCCAAAGGTGAGGTGGATCTTGGGTGTGGGTGGTGGCGGGAGTGGGAAGGCGTCTGAGGAGGGATTATAAAGGATTTATCTTTTGAAGTGAATGTTAAGAGCAGGAGGAGCTTATTCTACTAACCAGTTTCTCCATGTTTCTCCTTCATAAATGGCCCATTACATGTCCTTGCTTACTTTTTCCTTTCCCTTTTGGAGCAAACTGAGCCTATGTATATCTTAAAATTAATCTTCTTTGAACACCACATTTAACACGCTAATATTTGCTGAAAAATCGCCAGTGATCTTTCCCACCTTTGTCCTCATCCACCTCTCAAACTTAAGCTCCCACTGGTTCCTAAAATCCATCTCCATTACAGCCCAACTGGTGTGATCACTCTTGCAACTCCATGCATTGCCTATTGTGTATAGCACAGGCCAACATATGGTAGGGAATGTTCAATACACATTTCTTTGGAGGTGAAATATATCACTTTGTTAGGCTCAAAAAATTCCTTTTGAGTGAATTCTTAGTGCCACTCTGGAATTCTGGAAGGCTGAGTCCAAAGTGGTCAAGTTAGATACCAGTTGGGATCCAGTCAGAGCTTTGCTTCAAGTTAACAAAATCCATACAAGGCGGGCCAGTTTTTCCTGCATATTTTAGTTATCCTCAGTTCTTTCTCACCTCTTCCTCCTCCTTTTTGGCCTCACACACTGAGCGGGGCCAGGTTTTATTCCAGCAAACTTGGGTAACAATAGATATGATTGTCAGCCTCCTTGGGGCTGCCCAGGTTTTTATGAAATTAGACATATTTGTCTTGATGTTTAGGAGCGAGCATGAAATTCAAATCTGTGTGTTGGCATTCCGCAGGCTGGGCCTTTAATATTCAATGACATAACTTCATTGCGGTTTTGACAACACTATATAGAAGTTGTGCTTACCATTGAAAATTAAAGCCACTGAAAGCGTTGACAACAGCAAAATTGTGAATGCTTCCCAGCTCCTGAAGTGATTGCTATTCCAGTTTGTCCAGAAATGCTTATTGTGTTTGTAATACCGTCAGTTCCACTTAAAGACGACTTGAAGTCGATGCCATACAGGTAAGTACCAAAGAAATCTCCATCTTCCTTCCTCTCTCTACTTCTCCATTGCCTCCCACACAGTTTTTCTACTGAGGGCCTATTTGTGTTTGGTTACAGAGCCCCTGAGTCCTCAACTTCTGAGCTAGTTGATTGTATTTCTCTTTCAAACTCCCAGGTTAACCAGACTTTCATTTTTTCTTTGGTTCATTTGCCTCTTCTTCTTTTTCTTTTTCTCTCACATGAGTATCAAGGAAGTTGAGTTTTAGTGACTCACTATACAAATACCCTGAGCATATGAACCACCCACCTCCTCTTGCGTGTAAAGCAAATCTTGAGTGGGCAGGTGAGGAGGATTTGGTATCTGAGGAAGGCTTACATGACACTATCCTTGAAACTAGTGCTAAGAGCAGAGAAAGACTAATATGTTAACCATGACTTCAGATTGAGTCCTTGTAATGTCAAAAAAATGGTAAAAAGGAAACTTAAAATAATTATTTAATGATGGTGAGGTTTGCTGTTGGTGGTGGTGGTGATATTAAAGCAGATGAACTAGCAAAGAATTTTCAGGGCCTCTTTCTTAGGTTGGTTGCTTGGTTGGTCTTTGAAGGAGATATCCCTCCCCTGTCACAAGTCGAGGTAGGGTGATTTTATTGGAAAAATTCTTTATACAAGCCTTTCATCCTCAAGCAAGCTGAGACCATTGGACTGTAAAACTAAGATGCAAATAGGAGATCTGAGAGGACTGTCTGGGGCAATGAAAGCAGTGATTCTTGACGGACCATTGTGGCAGATGGAGGGGCAATGTCTGCAGGAAGGGTCCCACATGAGAGAGCTGCTGTATGGGTACCCACATCAGCAGTCTTGGGGAGCCTGTGTGGGAATGACTTCCAGGCTCCAACCTCGTGCTTTTCTCAACACACTCTTACTTGTAATCCACTTTCCCACTTTTCCCTACTGGACAAAAAGAGATTTCCCACCATAGATGATGAACATTCCTTTCTGTTTCCAAGCAGCCCCGTGGGAGTTTGGAAAATATGAACCCATTGCTAGGGCAGGGCTGCTATGGGGTGGTTTGAATGGTGAGGCACCAGGGCACAGACGTCTGAACTCCATACTCTTCCTGAAAAACATCATAATTTATGATAGTTGGCACAGTTTCTCCTGATCCCTGCCTTTCCAGAAGCACTGTGTCATTGAAGGGAGCCTTGCACTCAGACGTCTTGTGAGGTGGCCCTGGTACTTAGAAATACCACATTTGTAAGTTTTTAGCAGCTCATTGAAACATTAACAAGTTGTTAGTGTCAAAAGAATTCAGTTGAGTTAAGGAATATGGCTAGATTTTATAATTTTTGTATGTATTTAAACTAGGGGATTTTTTCATTTGTTTGGCTTTTGTTAGTTTTCCTAGTCAACCCACATCCTGGCTTGTTGTCCATCTCCTTAAATGGCCCACGTGAATTTTGGTCTCATTTGCTAGATGTGCCACTCTTCTGCGACTATCCTCAGGACAGATGTTGTGGTCTCTAGAGTGGATTGGAGGCTTGGGGTGGGTCCTGGGGACCATTTCCTGAGTTTTCACTATCAGATTCTTTCTTTGATGCCTAACTTCTCTTACTTTGGGGGCCATGTTTTTTGTTTTAAAAAGTTGGACTTTTTTCTAGAAGTTTGAAACATGGCATTGTTCCATGGCATTTTGAATATGAAGGATTTAGACATTATCAAAACGTAACTTTATTTTTGTTTCCTGATGTTGTTTTAAACTTACTTAAAGGGGGTAATTTTCCCAATGCTTGATGAGAACCATGGCAGCTCTCGTGGCTTTTCTGCTCATTTCTAGACACTAGACAGCACATGGCTGTTGTTGTAGGCCACAAACACAGGCTAGAGCCAAGAAATGGTATAAATAGTCTTATGTGATGGTCAAAACTCTGAACTGGACTTGGATTGTGTATTCTTCCCTGCCCTTATTTGGACTGCTTCAGGCTGGAAGCTGTGGGAAACAAGGCAAAGTTCTTTGGCTATCTCCGGTTCCCTGGCTCCCTGCTGATCTCCTCCCTGACTTGGTCACTAGGTCCTGTAATGGATTTCACAAGGTTAGAGACAGGTCAGGGAGGAGAGGTGAGTAGATGAGATAGTATCTGCTTGGCTGGGGACATTCATGGTCTCTAGTATTGGCTGATGGATAAAACTGATTCTTTCTCTTGAGGGTAATTTCTTGGGATCGTCACAGGTTCCCTGCTGAGTCCCTCTGTCTTGAGGTTTCCCTTACCTGTGTGTGACCCCCTTCTAATCCAGTTGGACACTTGTGACAACTTCCTATGCCTTGGGCATCCAGTGGTACACCTCAAGCCTCCTTCTGCTGAGGACCCTCCTTCCTCTAGGCAGCTCTACTGACTAGGACCCAAGAAGGCCCTAAGTAGCCTCTCTTCACCTGGCCCACATCTAGTCCATGAGAAATACCCATGCATCTCTTTCTCTATTCTTGGAGTGAAGGCCAATCCCAATGAAGCAGCCCTGACAACTGGGCAGTTGGTCAACTCTGCCCTCACCCAGCAGATTTCCAGGTGGAGGTCCCCTTAATCTTCTCTGGTGAGAGTCAGTGCAGTCCTCCATGTCTTCTAAGTGCAGAAATATATTTCAAATTACTGCATGTGGTCCTGTTAGAGAGCCCCTCATTAGGCCTGGGGAGAGGATAGCTTTTTCCACTCTTTCTAAATCCTTGACTGAGCCGAGGGGTCCAAATTTCCAAAACTATGTTCAACTTCTTTTCCTCTGCAAATTCTGCATAAAGGGGTAGGGTTCAAATGTGAAGCAGGAAGTGTCCCATTCTATCTTGTTGCACATACTTTGCTCTTACAAGGGCCTTGTAGTCCAGATAAGGGACCAAAACAAAATGAGGAAAAGGTTAAAAAGCAATGAAAGAGATGTTACAACTCAAGCAGCCCCAAGACCCAATTGCTCAGTACAGACAATTAACACTATGGTTCAGGTTAAGGTTTAGGTGGGTTGCAGATACAGGGAAACAGGGTGGAGTCATAAGTGTTTGTGTTCAGAGCATTCAGTTTTAGCCTTGTTGAAATCTTACTGCCTTTCTACTTGAAATTCAAGATCTAAACACTGTGAGATGATGAGCCAAACTTCAAAGATTCTTCTGGCTAGGAATGACTAGCTGAGAAAACGCATCCAGGTCCAGGCAGCTCCTGGAGGGAGGCACTGAGGATAATGAAATACAGCGCTTATAATATTAAGCACTATATGCCTGTAAACCTTGTCCTATTAACCTAGACGTGTTTTCGGTCAATTCCAGAAGCCTCCTGAGAAACTCAGCACATGGGAGAAGGGGTAAACTTGGATCAACAACATTCACGTAGCAGAAACATTTAGACGCCCAATGTTCATTCAATACATAAATATATTCTAATATATATCATGCACCATATTACTTAAGACTCTATTCCAATCATTGTGAGAGACAGTGAAGTTTCTCAGGTAGCTCAAGAGATGAGAGGCATTTACCCAGTAATTATACTCACTACTGGACACAGTGTGACAACACATCTGAGTGTGAGGACAGTGAGTACCAGGTCAGTTCAGCAGGAGGGATAGCTTCCATAGTCCAGGAAAACTCTACCGGAAGATGACAATCACTTTGTCTCACCCTGGACTTCACCAGTGCACCAAGTGCTGGATTCCTGGCTGTGCTCAGTCATGGCCTCCGGGATCTCCTGATGCACAGATATTAACTGCATCCAATGTTGGCAAAGACTTTGACAAGTTCTCTCTCTCACCATTCCCTATACTCAAGGAATCTAGCATTGCCATAATTTTTATGCAGTGCTTAATAAGTACCTAGTGCATTCCCTGACACATAGTAGGTCTTCTCCAAGTATTTGTGGGTTTATTGAAGGAGAATCTGAGAGGGAACCTCTGGGGTTATGCAGATGTGAGGTACTTCTGCCTTTGACCCTGACTGGGATGGGGCCCCAGAGGCTGTTTTGGGAAAGACAAAGTCAAGCCTCTGGGGATGGTCCCAACAGAACAGAGATGCTGCTCAAGAAACTTTGTCCTCTGGGCATTTCTCTCCACCTTCCTATTCCTTTTGCAGGTATTGGCTTGGTGTCTTTCTTGGGGGATTTGTTACAGAGCCTTTCTCTCTCTGGAGGAAAATGACTATATTTGTTTTAAAACTCCTACCAAGCTGCCACTAGGGGTGTTTTGAATTGAGTTGGCTTTGAGGATAGACTGACAGAGAACTCCCTCTTCCCACAGCCTCAATTCTTTATTACCAGAAGTTCCACTTTATGTGTATACCAACTTTCTCTACCTGGAACTAAGGGTCATTTTCTCGGTTTCTGGTTCTGCTGGGAAAGCATACCATCGACTTCTTTTCTGGCATGTCTCACCTCCCTGGAGGAGCTTTCAGGGGTAAACCAGGAAGTTCATCAAGAGCTGCTTCCCCTCGCTATGACCTTCCTCAGGAGGGCTCTCATGCTCTTCCTCCCCTTAGAATCAGCCAGTGACATTCCAGGGTAAGTGGAGGATAATTTTCATGGGGCATCTGCATTCACCACTGTTTGTATAAGGAAACGAATTGCTATCATCAAAATTTGGGAGGCCTATGCAAGCAGCAGTAGGACCCCCAGGTCCCTGCACTCGCACCACTGGGTGACTTCCCAGTGCGCCCACACCGAGAGAAGCAGAGCGCAGAACCTCCACAATAGATGGACTTGGCTTCGTCTCCTCCCTCCACCAGTCTGGAGGTTTCTGAGGTTACAGACTGAATCTACTGTTTAATTTCTAACCTCCCATGGCTCCCAATTTAGGGCTCGCCTATGGGGTCCAACCACTCAATTAGGGCAAGCATTCAAGACGGTGGCTGCTTTGACAGTGTGTTGTGGGAGGTGGCGGCATGTCCCCAATCCAGGAGCCTTTCATTTGTCCAAGACAGCCTCCGTCAGGGTTTCTTTATCACGTAGCACCTTGGTTGTTAGTTATCACCATGGCAAGCAGCAGATAACACTGACCTGAGAGCAACAGTGGGACATGGGTTAGGCCTTGGAAAAATAGGGCAGCCAGGGGAGAAGGGCACCAGGGTGGAGGAAAGGGAAGCTAATGGTAGAATTGAAGACAACAAAGAAAATCTTCCCTAGTTTTGACACTTTGCCAAAGGCAACCCCTGCAGTCCATCACTGTCCCCTCTACAGAATTTTAAACCACCTGCTCTAATTTTCTAACAATATGAATAGCTGCTTTTTATGGAGCACCTACCCCTTAAGACAGGGTATTTTTTATTGTTCTTTTACAAATGAATGAACAGAGACTCAGAGAGGTCAATAATCTTCTCAAGGTGGCACAGTCAATGGGTGGTACAGTTGGTGTTAAATTCAAATGTATTCCCAAAGCCGTTCTGCACCACAGTCGTTCTGTTGCTGCTGAACTCTCACTCTTGCTCTCTCTCTGTTTCTCTCTCTCTCTTTCTGGTCTGAACTTGGTACTGACATGAATTTTAAGGTAGCTGGGGAATCCTGGCTTGTCTGGACCATTCATTTGCTTCAGTTAAGAGTTAAGAAGGAAGAGCACAGAGAAGGCCACGATGTAGTCTAGTGCGCATTTTGTGAAAGACCCACAAGGATTGTACACTCTGATTCTGTTCACTCTTTTCTCTCTCTCCTGTTCTTGGCAACTGTCCCTTAAGCCCGTCTGTTCTCTGCCTCTAATATATTATGCTGATATTTTATTACCAAACAATTACATCCACTAATTTGAAAAGGAAACGAGCAGGAAATTGCAATTATAAGAGTAAAAGCAATGCTCTTTTATTTCTCCCCTTTATGCATATGAAATATGGTTTGTGATTGCTGCAAAACAGACTTTCCCCTCTTCCATGCCTCTTCACTGCCTTGTCTTTAATAATTGAGCAGAAACGAGAGGCATAATTAGATTCCTGATAGCAGAGGAGATATCCATGGGTTTGCAGATGTGGAAGCTCAGCTTGGAGCAATGGGACTGCCACCATGCCACTATGGGAGAAAGCATACTTCATGCTGTTTCACTTGAGTAACTTCCAAAGCATTCTTTACATCCATGGTCTTCTATGTAGACTAATTACTTGTTCACAATTATTGTTTCATTTCTGCCCTTTCCTGCTTTCTACCCAATTGACTTTGGGCTTGGTCAAGACTTATTTTGGTCCATGGCATATGAGGACATGTACACCTCATCTAACTGAGTGGAAGCTTTCAATGTGCATGATTCGACTCTGCTTCTTTTGAGCCCAGCTCAGGATGGCGGCGGCTCCATCTAGGTCCCTGAGTGATTATGGTGCAGAGAAGTGCCCTGCCGACTCCTGATGGGTTTGTGGCGAGAGTCAGAAATAAATGTTAGTTGTTTTAGGCCACTGAGATTTGGAGCTGTTTTTTAATCACGGCGTAGCCCAGCCCACCCTCCTGATATATCTGTGATCCCATTTGGCTGTGATTATATCTATGGGAGAGAAAAGGCTGATTACTCTGGGTTGTGTGTGGGAAAGAGAGTGTGATGTGGGATCAAAGGGACCTGGGTAAGAGTGCTTTTCCATCATTGCTGGCTGTGCAGACTTAGCCAAGTAACCGGGTGTCTCTGAAATCCTGTTTCTTTACCTGTAACCAGGGAATAATAACTTACCTTGGAGGTTCCTGAGAATCAGAGTCAATGTATGCCAGAGGTCCTGGCAGTGTGCCCATCATAGAATAAACACCTAATAAAAGATAGCTGTTTTTAAAAATATTATTTCTAAATTCCTTTTTGACATTGTCTCCATTGAATAGATGAGAATGCTGAGGCTAAGTCTCCCACAGGGATCTGCCTCAGCTGATTTCATAACAGCTGGAGTGTGAGCTTCAGCTTCCGAACTCTGGATCCAGAGCTTTCTCTCTGGACTAATAGGTATTCATTGAGTTCCATGCCTGGAACTGTGCTGAGAGGTCTGAGGGGCGGGGGTGTGGGTGGAAGGTGTTAAGAAGTGAAAACACTGCTGCTTCAAGAAATGCAGTCTGCATAGTGAGATGAGCTAGATAGCAAGCAGAGTTGGCTCCAAAGAAGCAACTGGTTTAGCTGAGATACACAATATTCTAAAGTTCTAACTTTGGGTGCATAAGGGTCACCTGAGTAGCTTATGAAAATTCAGCTTTTGTGGTCCTACCCTAGCCTTCCTGCTTTAGTCCTACACGATTAGAGGAAGTAGAGCACAGTGGATTCTGGTATTACGTTCCCTGGGTTCAAATCCCTCCTTTGGCACCAAATTAATTACACAACCTTGGGCAATTACCTGACCTCTGTGTGCCTCAGTTTCCTCATCTGTGAGATGGGGCTAATTTAATAGTTATTTTATTTTACAGTGAAGATTAAGTTAGATAATACATGCCAAGCACATGGCACTTAGCGAATGCTCCGTAAATGCTACCCATTAGTATTCTGATACAGGGTTCTGAGAACCACTGGTCCAGAAACTTCTCTAAGGAATGGCCCAGGGCAACCCCTTCCTCTGGGTCTTAGGGGGGTACTTTTCATGGGGCTTCTTGAGACAATGGCCTCACCCTTTTGCAGGCTATCAGGGGGTTTCCAATCATGGAAGCTTTGAGTGTAGGGGCATGTTTGGGTCAAGTAGTGCTTCATGGTGCCTCTTAAATGGCAAGTCTGCATCCTCCTTCTACTCATCCTTACAGAGGTTCACTCCTGGGAGATGACCCTCGGTAGCAAACTTAGGGAACCAACTCTGGCTGGCAGGTACACAGCAATCCGAAGAAGATCCTGGCACTTGGTGGCTTGAGGCTGGAGTCAGGGCTGGGTTTGTCCCAATTGAACTGTTTCACTTATTGCTCTTGCCTTGTGCCAAATGCCTCATTCTCCCCCTTGCTAATCATTAGATATTAGAGTCCATAAGAGTCACATTTACTGCAAGAGAGGTTTTCTTCTTCTCTTTAATTTCTTTGAATAATTCATGTCCAATTTAGAAGGATTAAATATGGTGTGATCTCCCACTCCAGGAAGAGCACAGGTGAAAATCTGGTTTCTCAGAGGAGGCAGAGTCAGGCTGCTGGGATCCCTCTGGGCCCCCAGCCTCCCTGTTCCACCAAGGACTGTTTGATGCACAGCCTTCCGGACTGTCCTTCCCCTTAGTCCCATTTGCCTGTACTGGCTCTCCAATTTTCCTTGCTCTTCCAGGTCTACCCCTCAGCAAGCTATTCTCCCAGTGTGGGGTGCCCAGGCCATGAGAAGGCAGACTAGGTCTCCTTTGGGGAGAGTCGGGCCCTGAGCTGGGAAGAGCTGCCCGTTCCCTGGGCCCAGGAGGTTGCTGCCATAGATGTTCTGCCATGAGTCAAGAAGGAGCTAGAAGGGCATGCAGAGCAGGGCTCCTCCGACGGGACTGACTGCCGGCCTTCAAATTCCAGCTCTATGACTACTTGGAGGTGGTGACTGTAGGCAATATGTAATATCCCCATTGCATCAGTGTCCTTACCTACAGGAAAGATGGGAAAGATGAGTGCCTCCTCATCCTGTTGTTCTGAGGATAAAAATAAGCACACAGAAAATAAAGAAACATATAAGCATAGGAAACAGACATAGAAACCACTTAGAACAAGGTCTGGCATTTGATAATTTCTCGGTTAACATCAGCTGTTATCATTGTGTATCCTGTAGATCAGAATTTGAAGCTTATGATGAGGTATAGGTTTTATTGTTTTATTTGTTCAATTAAAAATTAATTTTAATTACTTAAGGAATTCATGAATTCAGTCTCCTTGTAAAAAATTAAAATAGTACAGTGAAAACTATATCCCATTTTGACTGCTCCTGTTCCCATCTCCTCCCTAGCATTTGTTGGTTTTCAGTTAGGTATGCAGCCTACCAAAACTTAAAAAAAGTCATCTAGGAACATATATATACTTGGAGAAAACAACACAGTTTATATAAGCATCAATCTATCATCATTCTATCTATCTACCTACCTATCTACCTAATCTAGTATAAGTGGTATCATACCTTTATGTCTATTTCACTCAACATTGTGTCTTAGAGATTATTTTATTTTGGAACATAAAGGTGTACCATATTCATTTTAGCAACTTCATACTATTCCACAGTATGGGGATATCACATTTAATTTAGCTGTCATTTAAAATTTCCCTTACTATAGACACTGCTACAATACACATCCTTATAGATATCTCGATGTGTGTACATCACAAAAATTTCTCAAGGGTTGTCATTCTGTTCTCCAAAGTGGTTGTACCACCTCATACTCCCATTAATTGTGTTCAAATTATATGTTTTCACACAACCTTATCATTTTTTTACATTACCAAACTTTAATTTTGCCAATCTAAGCAGGTAACAGGATACAGAATTTTATTGGTGTTTTAATTAGAACTTTCCTTATTCCTAATGAAGTCAAGCCACCTTTTTTTTTTTTATATTTACTGACTGCTTTTTCTCTTTTGTGAATTATCTGTTTGTGTTCATTGACTATTTTTTTATTGAGTTAATTTCTTTTTCTTAATTGCTTTTCACAGATATTTAAAAGCATATTTTGGATAATAATCCTTTCTGTGTTATATTTAGTGACAATATTTTCTCCCATCCATTGTCTGCTTTTTGTCTTATGCACGTGCTTAATTTTGATTTAGTCCATTTGTGTCACCGTATTGTTTAATAACTTGCTTTAGTATCCTGTTTTAAGTAGGCTCTCCTCATCCTTAACATCATAAAGACATTTTCCTTTATTTTCTTCTATTTTTTAAAAGTATTAAGCTTTCCATCCATCTGCGCTTTACTTTATAAATGATGTAATGTCAGATCTAATTTTGTGCACTAGGCATTGAGCTGAGAGCTGTACATGCATGATCCCAGCCACTCATACCACCTGAAAAGTTAAGCATTTTGACACCCATCTTGCAGAGGAGGAAATGAGCTGAGTGAGATGCAACAATTTGCCCAGAGTCCCAAAGGCCAGGGCAGAGCAGCCATCTGAGTTGACATCTATCTGTGTGATGACACAGGTCTTTGCATGTCCAAATGCCTCTCCAGAGCTCCCTGCAGGCTGAGCACTGGCTGATCATGCTAAGAGGAAGAATTCGGACCAGATAGGGAAGAACTGAAATGACTGAGCATCCCCAAAGGCCAGGAAGACAGCCACTAAGGAGGCAGTGGACTTCTGAAAAGGACAATCCCCCAGTCTCAGCAACACTGCTTATGTGAACCTGCTTTGGGCAGCGCCACTCTCTAGGATACCAGAGGGTCTCCGTGGGCATCCAACCCAGACAGGTCCTGCCCCTCATTAGAAGGACACTGTCTCTTCACAGCAGGAGGGGTTCAGGAAGCTGGGAGCACAACCTTTCCTTCGTTATCCCTTTCTACTGTACCCCTGATGAGGGAGGCTCGGTATGGGGTGGGGGTGGGGGTCGTGAGAGGGGCAACAGAAGGGGGAGAGGAAAAGCTCTTTCTGGTATTACTCTGCAAATCTCACAGCCACCACCCCTACCCCCCTGCCACACACCTGTATGGGCAGGATGCCTGGCTCTGCCGTTCCATCTCTCCCCAAAGAGCCGTGAACCACACACTTAGCAATGCAGAGAGATGGCTCCAGGCACCCTCAGCATTTATTATAAATCACCAAGACAGGAAAGATATGAGTCCCCACCTGCAGAATCACGGAAACAGCGACTGCGGGCATATCTTACCTGAAAACGATTTCTCTGCTTTCTCCACAGCACATGGCACTTTGTGGGGCCAAACCCAGAGGAGTCGTTCCCTGGGGCAGTATTCTCGAGTCCTGGGAAACTTTTTGGGATATGATCCTTACATCAAGATTCTCTTAAGTGCTGGCATTTTCTGACATCCCTTGACACTGTCTCCCCTTGAAAATATCCCCTCCCTGCCCCTCCTCATGTGCTACACTGATTTTACGTTCAGGCCTGCGTTATAATACATTTTTGTTATCGTCTACCTACTAATAGATTTTAAGCTCCTTAAGGAAAGGAGTGGTCTTCTTTGTGGGAGATCAATAAAGACCATTTAATTTCTTTTTAAAAATGTACAAGAAAAAATCCCAATCTTTTTTTTCCTAACGAAAGAGAAGCTGATCTCCAAATGACAGGTTTCTTCTCTCTCCCAGCCACAATGCAGTCATTCCACCCTTAAACCTTCGTTTATGGGTTTTTGCACCAGTGACACCTTGTCTTCTGCGTCTGAGATGATGTCTAGACTCTCAGTTGTGTTGATCAAGCTGCCCTTGATGTGTTCATTTTGATGACGTAGCACATGCTGTAAAATGGGAGGGGAGAGGAGAGGTGGCCCTCGCTGTGTGGTTTGCCCCCGCATCTCCCTCTTAGGGCTGGAGCTGACTCTGTGTGTCCCAGCCTTGGGGGAGGCTGTGCAGAGGTGTTCACCAGGCAGGCCTGGCCTGTGGTCTGGACCAGCCGGTGCTGCCCTCTGCTATTCAGATCAAATCCCATCATCATCAGGCGGGGACACCCTCCAGATGGCCCCACACATGCACAGATGCTGCTAGGAAGGAGCAGGGGAGCCTCCTTGGGCCCAGCCCGTTAGCACATCAGCCCGAATCAGTACACCAGACTAACTAGTGCATCCTATTGGCTCTGTCACTTTTCAGTGGGCAGTTTCCTACCCAGATTCCTCAGCTTACTTTTCCCAAGCCAAAACTTACATGGTAGAACTTGTCCCTAAATAATTTGGATTTAGCAGCCATCTCTATTGCTGGAGTAGTGGGAGAGAAAGCAATATTCCCTTTACTAAAAATTATAGAATTAAGAAAAGATTATAATATGACGTGCTCCACCTGCTTCAATGAAGGTGTCTGCCTCTTCCATAAATGTTGGACGTGTTGATTATTGTATTGTATATGGTAGTGCCTCGAGGTCATAGGGCAAGGCCACATATTGGATGCCCTTTGTAGGGCACAATAATTTCCAAAGTTGACAGTGGAAAAGTGAATTCTACACAGGACGCAGGAACTTTGGTGGAGGTCTTGTGGGCTGAGCCTCTTCAGCCTTGCTCACTTGACCGTGAAGCATGTGAGGGTCTCAATATGCTTGAATTCACCCCTGTGTGGAGGGAGTTACAGGCAGCATCCCAATCCTGGGCTCTGCTGCCTCCCACCGTCACCATCCTGGTTTGCCAGATCATCCAGGTGCACAACCTCTCGGCTTATCTCCCTTATGTAGTCCTGAGTCTTGTTGTACTCCATCTGGGCAGAATGAAGGCAAGACTTGCGTGTGTCCGCCAGGCTGTGGAGGTGGAGGACCAGCTGACTCTGTGGTGGGTGCTGGTGTACGAGCCGGCTTCTCCCTGTGCCCTGTGGGAGAATCTCAATTTTGCTGACTCTGGGGGATGCAGTTGGTGTTAGAGGGAGAAGGTGGTTTCCCTGTCAGTTCCCTATAGGATCGCTTTAGGCAGGGGTCTCCCTTGCTATGGTTAGAAGGTAGTTTTGGAATGGGGCAGGGAGAGACAAACTCTGCTGGGGGCATCAAGAGAGACTTCAGGGGTTTGATAATGAGTCAGAATTTGCTAAGGAGAGAACAGGAAGAGTGTCTGCCCTTTGAGGGCCGGGAGTTGGAGACCCTGGTCTCTGTCGGGGAAAAGAGCCTAGCAGGGCAGATTGGGGCAGGTGGGGGAGGGCTGGACCATCTGGGGAATAGATGGGAGTCTGGGGAAGTGAAGGCCATCAGGTCCCAGTAGCGTGCAAAGCCTTGAGTGTGACTAGGAATTTGGATTTCTGTCTGTCTGCAGAAGGGAGAACACTTCTGAGACATTCTAGGCTGATTCAATTTAGAAAATCCACATTGCACGTGGCCTTTGGGCAACAGAGTTCTGGTGTAAAGAGAGTCCAGCTGCACAGCAATGACGTCTTCAGTCACCTTCAGTTCAGACTGAGCCCCTCACTAAGGGAGGGTCTGTGGTCCCTGAAGGGCCAAGGACCACTGCTCTTGGATTTCAGAAGTTGCCCCAGGAAGGGGCCCTCTGGGCAGTGAATTACAGCTTTAATTCACGTATGGCCAAGTGGAACTTTCAGGATTCATGATAGTCCAGTACCCCCTCTTTCTGAGGAGTCGTAGGAGGAGGTACAGACTAGGCACCTGCCCTGGGGACTCATCTTCTGTCCAGGGAAACAACTCAAAATACCCAGCACTTTAATAATCAGGGTGGCAGCATGTGGCTGCTCAGACTTACAGGCAGTGCTGTGGGAGGGCAAAAAAAATGGGTGAGAAGGGTGGTCTCTGGGTTGGGGGACTGGGCTGTGACAGGGATGGAGGGATTTGGAGATGTGGAGAGGACAAAATGCAGTCATCTTTCAAAAGAAAACCATCCAAATGGCTTTTACAAGTGCAGTCAGCCAGCATGTGGATGAGAGGCTTTATGTGCAGAACCATGTGAAGAGTGCTGGAGGCAGGACAAGACCAAAGTGAGACAAATGGAGCCTCCATTCTCTCCAGATCTGCCTGCCTCAGAAGACACATTCATTCATTCACTCATTTGTTCCTCCCACAAATAGAGAACTCCTAGTATGTGCCCGCTTTGTGATGGTGCTGGGGACATGACCCTAATGGGGACGGACATGCAGTGAACTAGCTCATGAAAGGGTTGAACCATCTAAACAATGCCTAGAAGGTTCCAGGGGGCTGGAGTGATGCGACTGGATTGCATATGGCCAGGAAGAAGACTTCCTTGAGAAGAAGAGCAATCTAAGGAAACAAGCAATTGATGTTTATTGAGCATCAACACCTGCCAGCCTGTGTGTGTGGCTTGCAGGCCTTGAGGCTGTAGGGAGAGCTTCGTAAGTAAACAGATACTTGTAATGCACCATGATAAGGGTGATGGTCAAGTATGAGAGAGCACTGAGAACGAAGGGAGAAAGAGAGAAAAAGGTGGGAAGGAGACAGGAGACCATCAGGAGGAGTGGTGTGTGTGCGTGTGTGTGTGTGTGCGCGCACACGTGGTAGGGGCGGCCTCAGGCACCTGGAAGGTACCTTGTGTTTCTGCTGTCTCTGTGATGCGATGCTGTGAAGACACAAAGATCACAGAAGGGAGGAGGAAGAGCTTCAGCTTACATTCCTGTGAGTTGCTATGTATCTCAGAAAAGGCATTAGGGAAGTGAGAAAATGGCTTGCTGATGCTGATGCTGCAGGAACAGGCTTCCCAGGGACAGACGTGTTTAACGCGATGTTAACAGGTGAATAGGGGCGAGATGGAGCTCTCAAGTCACCAGTCTCTGCTGCATCCCAACAACCCATCCTGCAGAAGCAAACCCAGGCAAGTATGGCACTTGACGGCAGCCCGCTAGGGCAGAGGAGCAGGTTGGCAGAGGGGAGGGGAAGGAGGACTCTCTGAGGCCTGGGGAACCAGCTTCAAGAGGGGCATCCAATATCTCACATTCTGAATTTTTATTCAGTTTACACAGCCTGTTCACAGGGTCATCTTAAATATCCTTGGAGTGCACAATTGCCCCATCATTTTATGCGGCTGTCTGAAAGTCTGCCTGAGGTACTTTTCTCGCTTGGCTTAAACATTATATCATTTGGGTTAAACGTCGCCCTCTTTGGGACTGTCTTCGAGTCTAATTTATCCATTTGTTTTTTCTGGAAGGCTTCTGGGGCCCCCCCACACCCTGCCTCAGGGCTTCTAGGCCGCCTCATGGGAACCATGATTGTCGCATTGAATTGACAGTGCTGTAAGGGTCTGTTAACTAGTGCCTCCCACCTGCACAGTTCCCCTCCCGAGGCACACAGTGTCCATGCCCACCCTGCCTGTGAGCATTTCAAAGGCTGGCACGGGTCCTACTCTTCACACCAGGACTCCCGGCAGTCCTCGGTTGCTGTTGGCTGAAGACCCTGGGACAGGGAACACATTCAGGTCCCATCTCCACAGAGTAACTAAGTTCGTTACAACACTTTTTATTCGCTGATAGGAATGATCAAAAATAAGCATGGACACCTGTGGCTGTGTGGGTTCCTCAGGATTGCAATGAGTGGGACAGTGATTGTTTTAGTCTGTTCAGGCCCCTGTAACAAAATTCTATAGACTGGGTGGCTTATAAACAACAGAAGTTTATTGGCCACAGTTCTGGAGGCTGGAAGTCCAAGATCAAAATGCTGGCAGATTCAGTGTCTGGTGAGGGCCTGCTTCTTGGTTCATAGATGGTAGTCTTTTTGTTGCAACCTTACCTGGTGGAAGGGACTAGGGAACTCTGTGGGGTATCTTTTATAAGGGCACTAATTCCATTCATGAGGGCTCCACCCTCATGGCCTAATCACCTTCCAAAGGCCCTACCTCCAAAAGCCAAAACACTGGGGTTTAGGTCTCAACATATGAATTTTTGGTGGCGGGGTCAGGGGCACAAACGTTTAGTCTGTAGCAGTGATGGAATGAATCAGAGAAGAAGCAGAGATCACCAATTTCACTAGTTTTCTAATTTTATAACAAGATTCCATCTCCCAGTATAGCCACCACAAACACAATCTCTTGCTGGCAACAAGGGTTTTCCATCTGAGAACTGGAAAACTGCCAAAGGGATTCCTCTTCAGTGTCCCTTCCTTGTAGGTCCATTTGCCTCACACCCAGAGAAAGTCAATCTTCAAATGAGATGCTGGAATAGGTGACCCAATTCTTCCCATCTCAGTCGACCCAGAGAACTCAACCTCAAAAACCATGGACATCTGACTTTGAGGAGAATCTAAATATATGCAGTAGTCCCATTTTAGGAGGAAGCAAGAATTCTTTTTGCTGTAAACTTCCACTGTGATTTTAGAGACATTCTATAAATGTATTAGACTCCAAGCCCCTTGAGAAGAAAAAACAATATACATTATTCATTGTATATCCACACATCCAGGATAGTGCTTGGCACATAGGAGATGCTCAATAAATGATCTTTGAATGAGATATTTTGTGTTCAGTGCTGTTTAACTTATAGTATCTTAGGTGAGGCTGTGGCTGGGTCTTGGAAGGGTCTAGGCCCAAGATTGGCCCAATCTTATGAGGCAGATACTGGAGGGAGTTCAGTCCAGTAGACAGAAAACCCGGTACTCAATATACGTGGCCGATTGGCAACAGGAGTGTCCCAGTGAGCAAGCAGCCTGAGGTGGGGAGCAGCTGACGAGGAAGCTCATAGTCCGCAAGTGCTTCTGTGTGCCAGGCACTGTGCTCAGCACTCTATGTGTGTTAACTGCTTTCCTCCTCACAGCCAACCTGTGAGACATGTAATATTTGCTCTTCCTTACACAGGTGAGGAAGTCGAGTCAGAATGAAGCAACGACGTTCTCAGGTAACCAGCTGGTAAATGGTACCAGAACTCCACCCTGGCCAGCTCACTGGAGATTTCACGCTCTTCACAATTCCCTCTATTGATTCTCTGCAGTTGGGGAAGCCCTCTGGGTGGGTAGCTTGAGACAGAGGAACCCAGCTGTCGGCCAATTTTGGCAGACTCAGCAGGTAAGCATGGGGTTAATCAACAGCAGGGCTGTCCTGTGTGTGGCACCTGGGGTCTAGAGTAGTGTGAACCATATCCTAGAGCGGCTGGATGTTGAGTTGATGATGGAGACAGGGGTTCATGCACAGGAATGAGGCAAGAAGGTAGTGACCAAAATGAGGTAAGAAAGTTTCCTGGCTCAAGGGCTGGTTCACAGTAACTAAAGCTAACAGCACTGAACCCCAGGACATTGTAAAGGACCTCTGAAATACACCCACCCCAGGCTTGGTGTTGGCCAAATGCTAGGGTGTGGCTGAAGTCAGTCTTAGGATATTTCCTTAAATTGGGGACCACCTGAATAAGAGAATAGAAGAAAGCAGAAACCATCCAGCTTATTTAATGCACAGACTTGCTTGATTTTTTTACAGTGAATACGTTTCCTTTAGGCCCATCCTATTTTTTCAGCCCGCACAACTGGAGCTGGTGTTTATTTCCAAGGTTGTGTTATATTATGGGGAAAAGTTCTCTGGAGAAAGATTCTGGGGCTCATTAAACAGTGGGTAGAAGAGGAGGAGAGAGTGAGGAGGGAAGTAAAGAGAAAATTATAGCAGGATGATGTTTTCTTTTCCTGTAGGAAAGGACCTAAAATAATTGTGTCTCCTTTTTGGAACATTTTTATTTTCCACACTTTATTCCTGTTTATGCAAAGCAACTGGTTAGCAGAGTGCATTCTTTAGGGAAACTCTCCCCAGGAAGTGCATGGCTGTGCCCACAGGACTTTCCAGGTCATCGAGGAAATTGGTTAGAACCCAGTATTTACTGACAGTGGAGTATTGACCAGAAGTCTTCTTGATCCCTCTTTCCTTTTTAAACACTTTGTACCTATTATTTTGATTTGGACGAATCAATTGGCCTCTCTTTGAGCATAACTGGAGAAACATAGGGATGCCTGCTCGAGGATGGTTAGTCCAACGTTGTTTCCCAGGCTGGGAAACTCCTTGTTTATTTGTTGCGAGGATTTTTTTCCTTATTTTTGTGAAATAAGAAAGGAATTGGTAGACAATACTTTTGAGAAGGCAGGCTTTGTAGGCTGCAGACCCTCTGCAAGTCCATCTTTTTCTTTGAAGTGACCAATGCCTTAATTCTCTCCTGACAACCATTAATCAAACCAGCTCATAGGACACAACTTCATAACAAATTGACTCTAAATAAATAAGAATAAATAGCATATAATAGCTTTGTTTTCCCATCTCTTTGGCATTGACATTATAGCAGAGGCCTTGACGAATACAACAAGGCTGTCCTGGAGGATTGGATTTCAGGCCCTGGCCACAGGCTGGTAGGGCAGACTACTTTGGTTAGCCTGGGTCTCTTCAAGTTCTTTGAATAGCACCACCACTCCACACAAAGAATAAGTTCCCCTATAAATGTCCTCTTACGCATCTCCTTCTGTGATTTTATTAAGAATAGGCCCAAGGTTGGCTATTTTGGAAGGACTTTGATAACTCTGTTTTCACTGATGGACTGGAAAGCAAGGGTAGGCGGATGCTGGGGAACAGTTCAGAGTTGATCTCACTAATTTTTCATGGGGATGGAAGTCTCCTAAGTTCTGTCCTGTGATACCAGCATTTGAACCTGGAGGGAGAGGGCGCCTCTGAGAATGTTTATGAACTCTGGTCTCTGGAGGAATTGGAGGAACAAATTAGGAAGAGAAATTGAGAGAAGGCAGAGGGGTCTGGGGTTGAGGGGTGGCTTAAACAACAGACATTTATTGCCTCCCAATTCTGCAGGCTAGAAGTATGAGGTCAAGGTGTCACAGGGTTTGTTTCTCCCCAGGCCTTTATCCTTGGCTTGTGGATGGCCATCTTCTCCTGTCTTTACATGGTCTTCCTTCTCTGCACGTCTGTGTCCTAATCTTTTCTTCTTATAAGGTCACCAATCACATTGGATTAAGGTCTAACTTAATGACCTCGTTTTAACTTAATTACCTCTTTAAAGGCCCTATCTCTAAATATACTCACATTCTGAGGTGTTGGAGGTTAGATTTCGACATATGAATTGGGAGGGACACAACTGAGTCCATAAAAAGGGGTGAATTTGAAAGGACTTCGGCAACCCCAAGTTGCTCTTGTCCTTCTATGCACAGAATGGGTCAGCTCTTGGCTATAAAGCATAGACACTAGAAATCTAGTGCCTAGATACTAGAAATCAATTTAGAAGGGGCCCTAAGGACTGTGTATTATCCATTGCTCAACTCAGCTGCCCATTAAATTTACTAGGAAATTTTTTTTTTTTTGGTGAGGAAGATTGGCCCTGAGCTAACACCTGTTGTCAATCTTCCTCTTTTTGCTTGAGAGAGATTGGCCCTGAGCTAACATCTGTGCCCATCTTCCTCTACTTTGTATGTGGGTCACAGTCACAGCATTGCCTGATGAGTGTGTAGGTTTGTGCCCAGGATCCAAAGGCGTGAACCCAGGCAGCTGAAGTGGAGCATGCTGAACTTAACTGCTACGACCCTGGGCCAGCCCCTGGAAATTTTTAAAGACACTCATGCCTGGATTCCTACCCTTTGAGACCATGATTCAATTAGTATGAGGTGGGGACCAGAGTTGGGTAATTTTTAATAACTTTTCAGGAGGTTTTAATGTGCAGCCAGTAGTCATAACCAATGATGTAATCCACATCCTGATTTTATGTATAAAGAAAGTAATAGCTAGAGAGCTTGCATGACTTGTCCAAGATCAGACAACAGGTGTGGACTAGTACACAGGGCTCCTGATTTGGGTCCTGTGCCTCCTGCTAGTACATTTCTTTCCTTTCCTTAAATAGTGATATTCCATCAAGATTTCTGTGCCAGATGGGCAGATATTGTAGATCCCCTGTCCAGCCCTGAAGCACTCCCTCCTCCAGCTGCTGGGAGTGTTGGTGCCCTGGGCCAGCCCTCACACAGACTGGTAGATGATGGAGCATAAAGATGTAACTCTGAAGGGCCCTCTCAGCTCCAGAGCTCTCTATAGTGACTGTATTGCAGTTCAACTCTTCCCTCTGCCCAGTACTCCTTCTCCCACTGGCTCACAGGTGTGGGCCCCAGGGACAACCCAATAAACCTCCTGTCTGCCAATCTGCATCTCAGAGTCTGCTTTCTGAAGAGCCCAACCTAGGATAAGTCCTCCCTGTGTTCACGGTTCTTTCTTTAGTCCTTACTGAGTGCTCAGCGAGTTGGGCTCTGTGCTAAGTATCTGGATTATGGGGAGGAATAAGACTCAGTCCCTACTCAACTACCAGAGTTGATATATGCCATCTACCCGAGGTGCTGGTGGTCAACAGCTGACTCCAATGTCCTGTCTGAGCCCCTGTAACAGCAGTGTGATAAAAGTGATGTAAGAGCACTCAAAAGGGGGACGCTGATGCTCTGGCCGGAGGAGTCAGCCAAGGCCACTCTGGTCTATACTTCCTGTCTAGGAGGAACTTCCTTCTAGTCTGTCTAATGCCTACTGCCTACTTCCTCCTAGTCTGTCTAGGAGGTTGCAACCATCTGGAAGCAGTGGGTGCTCTTGCTCACTTCCCTAATCTTGCCTCTTCTAGATAGTCTTTATTATACTTGGGTGAGTGGGAGTGAGGAAGGTGGTGAGTAGAGGAGAGATAACAAAGAGAAAATTGTCTGAAACAGGGTAGATAGAATGTGTAGGAGGGTTCAATTTGGGCCTCCCACCTCTTACTCAATCTTATTTCCCTGGAGGTCATTTCCCCTGCACCGTCACCAAGATTAGGCCCCCAGAGGTCTTGTACTCAGTCCCTCCCTTAAAGAGGTGCTAGATTAGGCACTGACATTTTAGAGCAATAATGTCAGAGTCGGCGTGTCATCTTCCAAGGGAGACCTGCCCTCTGTGTTTTATCCCCAGTGATGGACAAGAAAACGAGTATCCATTAGCAGGTAGGCAAAGTTTAGGAACATCTAAGGGGTCTTCCTTGTGCTTCTGAAACTGGACCCATGTGAATAGATGGTCACATAGCCCTCTGTCCACAGACCTGGTTCGCACAACCAGGACTGGGTCTTTGTGACAACTGTTCCTCTGTGTGCAGTGGCTGAAAGAGAACTGGCCAGCACCCCACTACTTAGGAGGAAGAGGTTCATAACTCCTCTGACATCAGATATTTTCATGCCTCCTACAGAGTATATGCTGTATGCTGGGATCTGAACAGGGCCACACAGGGAGCCCTGGTGGAATAGAAGTGAAGGCCCCAGCCACTGAGGAGCCTCCAGCTTAAGTGGGTTGACAGGCAACTGTCACCAGGTGTCTCCAGTCTGGTGGAAGACAAACAGTCTTCACCCTTGGGGAGCCCCAGGCTTCCTGGCCTCATTTGAGAGATGTGGTTTCTGCCACAGGCCAGTATTTGTGACACACATGCATATTTAAAAGGTCTAAGAACAGACACAAATAAGACATTAACATGTGCAAATGTTTACAATTGACTAGCTAGAGCCGGGGGACAGGACAGAGAGGGAGGACCGAGAGCAAGATGTCCTAAACACGTGGGTTCAGCCCATCAGCCCTCAGTCAAATTAGGTGGCAATGGGGACACGAGGCACTCTAAGAGCACCAGGTATGTTGTATATAGTAGGTGGTAGGAGACTCAGTGGCCTTTTTTGAAGGAAGAAGGCTAGGCTGAGAGTGAATACTGCACAATTGTGTGCACATATATGAACACTGCCAAGGGGACACACTTGAGGGCCCTTTAATAGCATCACTTGGGTGGTTTGTATACACAAATTCATGATTCGTGAACATGAGTGTGTGTCTGTAATGTGTGCACATTTGCATGTATGTGTGTTTGTATACTTGTGGGAACTTCCTTTACATTGGCATGTGGTTGAAGAAGCCAGTACACAAATAATCCAATCCAGTCTCTGTCTTCTTCCAGGAGGCTTTCTCTCTGAACCAGATGACCTCCTCCCTGGGTCTGTCCCACAGGCTTTTCCTGTGGAAATGAGTTCCCCTCCTGAGGAGCCAGATCTCAGGTCCAGCTCTAGACTCATTCTTGCTTTCAGGCCTGAAGATGAGAAGCATTTCACCAGCTGAGAGGTTGCAGGGGACATGGCAGATGGGGTGTGATTTGCCAGGCTGGAACCCAGATTCTTTGGGTAAAATATAAATTTCCTACAAAATAAGCAGAATCTGGAGAAACTGGGCCTATAGAGCAAACTTTTAGAAGCAGATAAGGAGGAAAGTTGGAAAGATGAGGCACCTTGGCTCACAGAGGGACTTCGAGGTGACCTTAATTAAGAAACCACCTTAATTTGAGACAGAAAGGGGTTTACAGAATGTTGGCTGGAGAGAGTAGAGCTTAAAGTAGAGCTAATTTCCTGAATTCTTGGGCTAAAGACTCCCCATGGCATCCGTCCCAGTTAAGGGAGGAGTTTGATCCAGGGCAGCTGATGGTCTGGCTGCACAGTGGGCAAAGGGCCCTGGGTCCTAGGCAGTCCTCTCATTGCCCTTTGCTGATGGCATTGGGAAGGAAGGAAGCAATGAGCCTGGATGCTCAGGCCTGACTCCTGGGGCATTTAAGGTGTCTGAAGCCTAGGTGAGACAGTGGGCCGTGGAAGCCATAGTCAAACCCTTGCTGGTGGCCCCCAAAACGTGAGCAGTGATCCTAGATCCTCCCTTTCTTCCCGCCTGTCTGCACTCATCCTCACTGCCCCAGCCCTGTTCCAAGTCTTTGTTCACACTTTTACATCCACCTGGAATGCCCTTAACTGCTCCACGCTGATCTAAATTCCACCTAGTCTCCAAGGCTTGGCTTAAATATGACTTGCTCTTGGAAGCCTTTCATGATTATTTTAGTCCATAGCGCTCTTTGATTCTATTCTATTCTAGGTTTCTACCTGCTTCACTGCCTACATCTCACTGGTCTTTCCTGATTCTTCTGACCCACCCTAATGTTGGAATGTCTGGGGCAGCATCCTGGGCCCTCTTTTCTTCTTAATTACACTATCTCTTATCAGGGAAATTTCTTGACCTTGACCTATATCAACTATTCCAATGTGCAAATGTGTAGGCCTGGCCTTTTCTGTGCTCTGGAGACTCATGTATCCAACTGTCTTCTCTCCATCTCTACTTGCATGTCTAATAGGGATCTCAAGCCTCAAACACCCCCAAAAGGAGGCTCTTGATTTCCTCTTTTAACTGCTCTTTTCCCAGTTTCAGAACATGGCACCACCATCTATTGAGTTGCTTAAGCCAAGCGGAAGCCCAATCCTAATTTAGCTAGCTCCTTTATTCCATGGATATCTTTCATTGGCGAATTCTACTAACTTTGCTTAAAATCATATTCTATGTCCTTCTGAATTTTTCTCTCTCCACTTGGACAGGTCAGAATCTTCACAATGGGGAATATTGCAAGAGCCTTCTTTGATCTCATCTCCTTGGTTCCACCTCTTACCTAAATCCATTCTCCACAAAGCCAAGTGGCATTTTTAGAATATAAACCAAATCATGCACTTGTCTGCTCAAACCCTCCAGAGGACCCTACCTCTGGTGCTCAGCACTGGTCATTTCCTCTGTCTGGATGGTCTTCCCCTGTGTCTTCACAAGTCCACCTCCTTCCTGTCAGGCAGGTCTCAGGTTAAATGTCACTTCCTTCAAGAGACCCTTCCCGACACCCTGTTTGAAGCAGCTCCACAGTCGCCCTCCGTTATATCACTGTGTTTTGTTTCCTCATGGCACTCATCACAACCTGATGCTGTGTTGCTTATTTAATTTTATTAAAAAATTTTTTTTCTCCCCAAAGCCCCAGTACATAGTTGTATATCCTAGTTGTATGTTCTTCTAGTTGTTCAGTGTGGGGCACTGCCTCAGCGTGGCTTGATGAGCGGTGAGTAGGTCTGCGCCCAGGATCCGAACCAGCGAACCCCAGGCTGCCAAAGGGGAGCATGCGAACTTAACCACTCAGCCACCTGCTTGTTTATTTGGTTTGTTTTGTATTGTGTATCTCCACCCACTAGAAGGTAGGCTCCAGGAGGACAGAAGGCCTCTGACTTACTCCCCAACTACGTTCCAGCTCCCAATGCTGTGCCCGGCAGAGTAGGCACTCCATGAGTCTTAAGTTAATGACTCAGTAAATGAACATGCCTCCACGAGATACTGTCTGATTTGGAATGCTTTGATTTCCTTGAGAAAGCATTCCAGCTTTGAGAATGAATTCTACCCAATGATAATTTTTATCCAAAAGAATTCAGTCTGTATATTTTACCCAAACAACATACATTGAAGTTCCCGTCCTTTCCCTAGTATTTTGATACGGCTATTACAGCTAGTTATTTATTTACTGTTGAAGACATGGACCATATCTGGCCTCCATATTTTTGGTGATAGCTCTCAAGCATCTGGTGATTTGTGTCCAACATGCCCTTCAAGCCTCAGTAGGCTGGTGAAGCAGCAGCGTGGTGCCAGGAAAGGAGGTCTGAGGGGGCACTCCAGGGTGGGGACCACGGGCTGGTTTTGCCACAAAGTTACAGCCCATTGCAGAAAGCCATGGATGCAAATCTTGTTTTCTAGCTCATAAGGTGAGCTTAATAATTGTAGCCCTTCTGGCCTTATGAGGCTATTAAAAGATGAAGGAGACAAACACATATATTTAAAGGGGAAGTGCCTGTCACTCCTAATTTACTTTTTCACCCATTCATCCATCAAATATTTCAGAGCATAGCACTGGACTAGCTACTGTGTGGTGAAAAGGATGTGGGATGTGCACTGTACACCCCTGTCACATGTCTGGTAGGGGTGACGCACACAGATGGGGATGGCTGGAGGGGACCAGGTTACATAAGAGGGTGGAAGTGCGTGCTGTGGGCTTCAAGGGAGGGGCTGTGATCTCTGCTCAGAGGTTCCTGGGACGGAAGACGGCATTTTGAAGAAGTTGAATCTTACCAAAACTAATCCCTCAGGTGTCTGCGAGAACGCCCAACCAGGGCTACTCACAGCTCTGCAGGCTGAGGAGAGTGAGGTGACAGCTCCCAGCCAAGGCCAGCCTCGATGACCCTTTTATAGTCTCTCAGTGTTGAAGTGTGAATCGGCTTGACCAGCAGGTCCTAAGGCTCTGGAGCAATATTCTTCTTCTTATAAAGACTTTCAAATTCACAGAGAAGAGAAAGACAGGCATTTACTTCTTTATATTTGCTGTTAATTGGTTCATTGTGTGCTTTTTCTGCCTTGCTTCGATGGGGGTTCAGTGTTGTCTTCCCCTGGGGGAGCCAGGCTGGAGTCAGGCCGTTAGAGTTTCACAGGGTTCCTTGGGTCTGAGCTCGCCTAGAGCTACTATTTCCAGTTGGCAAAATCTTTTGCTCCAATTAGCACCGTCTCTCCGGCAGCCCAGTTCCCTCTGTCCCTATTTCCCTGAATAAAGCTCCCCAGGCCTGGGGCAGACAGGAGCCCTGAGCCTGGGATCCTTTGGGGAGTTGCTGGGGGGAGACCATCAGGCGGGAGGCAGCTGAGGGGCTTCACGACATCTGAGTTCTGTCTTCATGCAATGTCCACATGCAAGGCATCCCCGTATTTTCTCTGTTACATGTCAGAACCGCCTGTGACAAGGAGGAAAAGGGCCACTATGATATGAAGGACCATGCCTCTGGAAGAAAAAGAAATGTGGATAAGCTTGATTTTTATTTTGATTTTTTTCTTTAAAGGAAAGTACAAGTTCTGTTTGTTTGGCAAATGGAACGGATGTCATCTGAAATAACATCCTGATTTTTCGTCTTTTTTGCATAAACAAATTTTCATGACACAAGTAGGAGGCAATTGGGGGAATATTTGCCCCTCCCAGCATTGCCAGATTTAGCAAATAAAAATGCAGGATGTCCAGTTGAATTTGAATTTCAGATAAATAATAAATAATTTTTAGTATCGTATTTGGGACATACTTATACTACAAAATTATTCATTATTTAACTGAAATTCAAATTTAACTGGGCATCCTGTATTCTATCTGAACTTCCACAGTTTTTGAGTTGACTGTGAGCCCACCCAGAGCTCCGGTTCTGGAATCCTCTGCTGCTCAGTCCTCTAAGGAACCTGAGGCTGCTTTCTCTCCAGATTCCTATTCCAGGGCAAACTGTACAATCTTCTCTGGGAGAAGGTTCTCCTCTTCTCAGTACTCAGTACTTCTTAGTACTTAGTACTCAGTACTCTGGCCAGGCCAGAGTCCCTGGCTACTGGGGTTCCCTAGGGAAAGATCGTTGGCAAGATTTAATAACATGTGCAGATGTGGTCTTCCTTCCAGAGACCTGGAGGACAGTGGTCCTCTGTTGGTTTCACATTGGAAATATCTGGGGAGCTTAAAAAATACTAATACCTGGATCTCATCCCCAGAGATTCTGAATTAATTGGTCTGGGGTGTGGTCTACTTAACTGGGATTTTAAAAGTCTCCTCAGGTGATTCTAATGAGCTCCCTAGGTTGAGGACCAAGGCCTTAGCACCATTGATACAGAAAAGTGCAGGTCTGACTTGGGGTCTCAGGTGACGGGGACTTAGAGAGAGCCACTCATTCACTGAGTGTGTCAGGGTTCCAAGATGGAAGATAATTCAAGTACATTCCTCAGCTTTCCCAGTATCTACTCTTCATTTTTGATGGTCCTGGTCCTCAAACTGGTGTGGGGATTCAAGGACGTGAGGTCTGAGCCTCAGCTGTCCAGGTGCTCACAGTGCACCTGGGGAGAGATGCTTCCTCCCTTTCTCCTCCCTTCCCATCAGCTCTGAAACGCTGCCTTACATGGAGCCCTGGGTTGCAACCATCAGAGTTCTCTGTGTGTGTATGTGTGTGTGTGAAAGAGAGGTCAGCATGTGCTGCGATAACCAAGGAAAACTGTAAAGGAGCAAGACCAGGATGGGCTCCATGGCCCAGCCATTCATTCCACTGGCAGGTTGTGAGAAGCTTCAGTTAGTCCCTCCTGAAATGGGGGGAAGTGCAAGGAGAAAGTCGCTATTCGAGGGGAAAGGAAGAAGGACAGCGTGTGAACCCACCACCACAGCTCACACTTAGATGTACCCGCTAAGGGGCAGGGTATACGGGTGTAATGGCAGTAACAACAGCAGTCATTTCATCATAATCTAATCACATGGTAATAGTGATGATTCCATGTCATACATTCTTATTTTTGTTATAGAAACTGCAGATATTAACAGTTATACTGGTCTTCATGTCCTTGGCCAAATCCTGGGGACCATATTTGTTTCAGTACTCAAGGTTTTTCAGATTTCAGAAAGGTAAAGTGATGAATATTGTTCATGAGTAAAACCCTAATAGCAACTGGGACGGTATCCTAAGCAAATACACTAAGAATTCTGCAGCAAAATGGGTGACTCGTGACACTGAGTAAGTGAATAAGCATCGTAAAAAGCCTCACGTCATCCAGGTCAGCTTATGAAAATCTTTTGGTTTTCAAATCTTTCTTTGATTCTGAGAATAGGAAATTGTGAGCCTAAAACCTGCCTACCTCATTTACGGAACGTTAGCTATTTGGTAGGCAGTATTCCAAGCCCTTTAAATACATCACCCCATAGGAACCTCACAACAGCCCTATGAGTGGAAACCATTATTACTCCATTTTGCAGATGAGGAAATGGAGGCTTTTGAAGTTAGATGACCTACCTAAGGTCCGCAGCTCTTGAGTGGAAGAAATTAAACCAGGAATTCAAATTCCATTCTGTCTGACTCCAGGCCTGAACTGCGCTGCCAATTGGTCACAGGTGGAGAAGCTGGGAGGGGTGCACACAGTACCTGGGCAGGCACAGCGGTGTGCCGTGCATGGCAGTCTTTCTGCAAAGGTGTGTGTGTATGTAGGGGGGCATCTGTTTGGGATAGAAAGTCTCTGGGCATGCCGCTGTGTGCCATTGTGTGTCTGCCTCCTCTTATCTCTGTATCAGCAGTTCTGGAACAGGGCAAGTCACCCTTGTCATATTTCTGCTTTCACAGTTTGCAGCTTGGGAGGAGGGGGTGGAATTCAGTGAGTTTCTGTGGTTCTCAGGAGAGATGGAACCTTCCAAGGGGAACCTAGTGATAGAGACTGTCCGTGCAGGCCCCAAGCGGATGAGTTAGTCCAGGTCAGCGCACAGTCACCCAGGGAGCCCCTGAGGGTGCCTTGGCATGGTCAGTGAACTTTGTCTTGGTTTATTTATTTTGAGGGGATGTTTTTCTGGATAAATGAAAGAAATACAGATTTTCTCAAACATTTCTAGGAGGTTACCGATTTCTTAGAATAAGAGAAAGATGGAAATCTGTTGAGGCCCTGCTTATGTATGGCTGGTCTGTCTTTTGGCAGCCAGTGGCACTGCATGCAGTAAGGCGGTAGGCTCACGGACTCTAGAGAAGGAGTCTGGGGCACAGCTGAGACACCGTTGCCGAGGCAAGCAGGGTCAAGCAAGTGATGACCTCGAGGGTTGGGCTTCACAACTTGGGTCTTGAGGCAGCCGTGTACGTGGGATGACAACTCTCAACACGTGAACTCAGGGAAAGAAGAAAACATCCAAATTGCTTGGAGTTCTTCTCCAGTCTATATTCTCTATGAACCTCGACTGACTGTTCCAGAAAGGAGAGAAAAAAATGGAGGGGTGAACATATATTGAACATCTACTGTGCCAGGAGCTTTGTTAGTTGTTTATTCCTAAGAGCTATTTCCAAGGAAGGTGTTTTATCTCCTTTTTAAAGAAGCTCACGGAGGTTAGGCAGCTTATCTCAGGTCATCTGCTAGAAGATGAAAGAGCTGGGATATGAATCAGTGACTCTCAGACTACCATTCCTTTCCATTATCCCACACTGTCTCTGAGATTCCTCCCCTCTGTGAACACTGTTGCCAGCACAGCATGAACCAGAAACCAGGAACACATTGGTTTTCACTGTTTTAAATATTTCTTGCGAGTGGTTCCTCTGAAGCAATTATGAAAATTCCTAGTAAGGAGATCGGAAGCTATAGTTTAAAGTTCCCTAAGCTGGGATTCTGGAAAACTGAGTTCTAGACTCAATTCTTTATCTCTTAGAGGCTCACTGTCCTCCTCTGGAAACATAGTAGTTGGCATTGATGTGGTCTAGACCCTTTTAGGTTGGACTCTGAGAAGCCTTTGTCTTATTTATTGGTTTCCTTTGGGGCTGTAGCACAGATCAGACAAAAGGTGGGCATCAGCAGATGCACTAAATCCTTAATATAGTTAGTCTTTTTAATTCATAGTGGTTTCCTACCAACAAATGACAAAACATTAACATCCAAAATGCCGATCGGCAAATAGTTGTTAATATTCCTGAACTCTTAGGTGTCAGGCGGTCTTACAAGAGCGGGACAGACAATGGCATAAGCAGTGTGCATAGTGACTTACGATTTAACCTCTGTGGTAAAAAGGGACCCAATGGACCCTACAGCTCCACTTAAAGCCACCACAAACACAATGTAGTTACTATCAATTTCCCAATGTATTATTGATCCTAAGAGGTATTGATTTCAAAACAATGGTTTTCCTTGGTAATTTCCATGTTGTGGATACAACTGTCATTTTTACTGATCTGCCTGTTGTCAGATATTATTGACTGCCTATAGAATGGAAGAGAACTTATTTTGTGAGTGTCTTTATTGAACTGAACTGGGAGAAGGGGGTCAGGGAATTATAAATGAGAGAATTGTTAATAACTGTCTCCAATCCACCTCCCCACCATTCTGCTCAAACTCAATATAAAACTCTTGTACCTATGGTCCCTGTTTCCCCCAGTTATATGCTTTAAATATCTCTCCTCAGGGCCAGCTTGGTGGTGCAGTGGTTAAGTTTGCATGCTCTGCCCAGGGTTCACTGATTCAGATCCTGGGTGCGGACCTATGCCTTGCTCATCAAGCCATGCTGTGGCAGGCATCTCCCATATAAAAAAATAGAGGAAGATGGGCATAGATGTTAGTGCAGGGCCACTCTTCCCCAGCAAAAAGAGGAGGATTGGTGGCAGATGTTAGCTCAGGGCTAATCTTCCTCAAAAAAAAAATCTCCCCTTATTTTGTGACTACATACACATATCAATCTCATTCACCTGTGGTTTCTATTTCATTTTTGTTCGGCATTGCAAAAGCCTATCAATGCTGTTATGACACAAAACTTGTCTGTGAGGTATTCATTCATTCATCAATTATGTGCAAAGAACTTGGGTGAATGTGAAATGTTGAGGGCAAGATCAAGATGGTAAATTGGGAAAAGGACTGGCCCTGGATGAGACCCACCTCCTGCTGGGTGGGATGGGCCCCAGGGGCAGTTCTGGCTCCATGAAAATTGAGGGGCCAGGAAGTCCACCCTACCCATGTCCCTGAGCTTGGAAATTTGCAGCCCATCTTAGGTGCCCCCTCCTGCTTTTTCCTGAACCCTCCTCCTCTCATTTTTCCTTTTATTTCTCTGACAATTCCATCTCCTCACAGCCTATAATTATCATCACTGTACTGACAACTCCTGCATACGTACTCCATTTCAGTTGTCCTTCTGAATATGGACTGGGCTTTGTGACTTTCGGGCACCTCAAACTCAGCTTCTCCAAACCAACCTCTCCTCCCCACCCCCACACACAGAAGATCCACTACTATGTCCTCTGTGTCCTTCTGTACACCCGCCCACTAATGCCTGAAAAACATCTGAGGTCACCCTACAGTCTCATTTCCTCTCATTTCCGCCATCTAATCAGTGAAGGGCTACAAAAGAAAAAAAATCTTTTTATAGTAATTAAACAATTTTTTAATTAGTGAATTTTTGTTAAAATATAACATACATAAGTGTATGTAGCATTCCATAAGTGTGTAGTATGATGGGATTTTTTAAAAAAGTGAATATATCTCTATAACCACCATCCAGCTAAAAAAACAGGACTTTACCATCAGAAGTATCCCAGCTGCCACCAGCTAGTCACTGCCCCCAAGGGTAAGCATTCCCTTGACTTCTATCGTCAGTCTGATTTTGAACTTTACGTCAATGGACTCATACAGGATGCTTCTTTCACTCAACATTATGCTTGTGGGATGCATCTAGACTCTGATATGCTATCAGTTCTTTGTTTCTCAGTGCCTCACTTCATAGCAAGGTGTTTTGTTACAAAGTTTGTATCTTCCTGAGGTCATTTGAAGGCATCCTGAACAAAGTCAAGTCATGCGAACTTTCCTTTCAGAGCGTATGTCTTCAAAAGAAGGACATATCAGTTTGTGATATTTGAAGTATACCAATAAGGAAGCTGATTTACTCTGGAGAGAACCAGACAGTCAAGGAGCTAGGAAAAGTAAAAGTGAAATTTCTTCCATTTTCCAGAGAGTACTGTTCGTTGTAGTTCTGAAAGAAAAGTCATGCTTCAATTAATAACAGACAACGAAGTCAATATGACTGGAACAGAGACAATGATGTGATCAAATGCCAAGAAATGACTGATGGCTGAAAAAATATCATGTGAGTCCAAGCAATTTCTCTTGACTTCTAACTTTGTTCATCCAACGAATAACACTTCATCACAGCTTTATCAATGGAATGCAATTCCACCCAGATGATTCTGTCAACGACAAGAAACAGATCAAATCATTTTGTTCACACAAGTAAATCAATTGTTGATTATTGTTTTCTCCCATTTGGGATCCAAGTAGGAGCACCAAATATCTTGAATAAAACAAAGGAAAGAAGAAAAAAAGGGATTTCTATGTTGACAAATCCAGTTGGATAAATGCAATTTATGCCCTCTTTTTGGGACACATGCTGACGTGAGGAAGGATAATCAGTTTTAAATTTAGAGCAGAGACAAACTGTAATAATACACATATGGAAAGAGAAGGCAACCATGTATTGTCCTGTACAGATAAAATAGCATTTCCAGTTCTTCACTTTTGCTTATGTAGTTCTCCTTGCTGGGATTTCTCCTCCATTCTTTGAATGGATAATCAAGGTTTTTTGTTTTTGTTTTTGTTTTTGTTTTGCTGAGGAAGATTTGCCCTCAGTTAACATCTGTGCCAATCTTCCTCTATATTGTATGTGGGTTGCTGCCACAGCATAGCTACAGATGAGTGGTGTAGGTCTGCACCCAGGAACCAAACCTGGGCTGCTGAAGCAGATTGTGCCAAACTTAACCACTAGGCCACAGGGCCAGCCCTTATGAACAAGTTTTAAGAAAAATTAAATCATAAGAGCTTACAAAATCCAAAAGGGAGAGGTGTTATCCTTAAACGACAAGCTTCTGTGGGGCGGCCCCTGGTTATGAATTAGCTTACTCTTCCTAGTTCTGCTAGTTCTTGCTGCCACCTCTTGAGCCTGTTGAAAGCCCTTTCTCTAAGAATCCTTCATTTGTGGTCCACTACTGGGATGAAATTTGTTTTGTTCTATAAGTTTAAGTTCATATTCATGCTACACACAATAAGGTTATGCATCAGAATTTTTCACTTAATAGATTGCAATAGACTGAATGTTTGTGTCCCCCTCAGATTCTTATGTTGAAATCCTAACCCCCAATCTAATGGTATTAGGAGGTAGGACCTTTGGGAGGTGATTAGGTCATGAGCATGGAGCTCTCATGAATGGGATTAGTGTCCTTGTAAAAGGGACCCTAGAGAGCTCTCTCATCCTCTTTCCACCATGTGAGAATACAATCAGAAGTCAGCTGTCAGCAATGGGGAAGACGGCCCTCACCAGAACTTGGCATGCTGGCACCCTGATCTTGGACTTCCAGCCTCCAGAACTGCGAATAATAACTTCCTGTTGTTTATAAGCCACCCAGTCTATGGTACTTCGTTACTGCAGCCCGAGCTGATTGACACACATATATCACGAACGTCTTTGCCAAATTTTCCCTGGGTGGGAGAAAGACTCTCATGAGGATCTTGTGTGGAGAATGGTTCACTCCCTGGGTCAATCAAGTCAAGCCTGCTCTTTGCTGTAATTCCCGGGCCACAGTTCTCTTACTTAACTGGCTCAGCCCCATTCATGACTGTCCCCCAAGGCCCTAGCTGTGGTGTCAGAAAGGGTTCTAGTGTCTGAAATACTCTTCTTTTTTCCTCCCCAGGACCACTGTGGGGGGAGGCACTCTCTCTTTGTCAGAAGCACAGAAGCAAATAGTGTACTGACCCCTCTTTCCCTGAGAATGTGCTGTTTTAGGAACTGTAAGGGAGAGTCACCTTTGTACCTCAGTTGTGGTTTATCCTCCTAAGGGAGACTAAGACTGCTTCTAGTCTAGAGAAAGAAAAATGAATAAAATAAATACAAGTTAAATCTTCAGTGGGGCATCAAGTTCCGCATGCAAGGCCAAAATGGACTTCAAATTCCTCAAAGTTGGTGAATTTATTATATGTCTGTGTCTCTAGCGTGTACCACCTGCCTGAAATGAAGAGAGGCTTCACAAAGGCGTCTTTAGGAGCATAAAGATGGTGATGATGATTTGTGGGCACACTACTTAAGGCAGAAATGGAGTTTAAGGAGATTTGACTCTAATCCAAATACCTCCACCTAAATAACAGATTTGATGTAAACAATGACTATTTTTAAAATGACACCCTTTTCTGATATTAAAAGCAACACTTATTCACTAAATTAAAAAAGGAACACCCAGGAAGATATAAGAAGAAAACAGAACACATCTATATTTCCACCTCTTAGCTAACATTTGGTGTGTTTATTCTCTCTCTCACTCTTGTTCTTTTTTTCTTTCTCTCTCATCTACCTTTGTTTTGTTTTACAAAATTTAAGTTCGTATTCATGCCATACATGGTAAAGTTACTCATCAGACTTTTTTCACTTAATATGTTATATCATGAGCACCTTTGTTAAGTTTTTAGAAACATATTTAGCAAAGCCCTATTTTGAAGGCATGAAGATGGTTCTTTAATTTTTAAAATTAGAAATATTGCAATTGTGGGCATATTTATATACATATCTTGGGGCAAATCTCAACTATTTCCTTAGGAAATACTGCTAAAAGTAAATTTTTTAAAATTAAAGGGTCTTGGGGCCGGCCCCGTGGCCGAGTGGTTAAGTTTGTGCACTCTACTTCGGCCGCCCAGGGTTTCGCCAGATCAGATCCTGGGCACGGACATGGCGCCGCTCGTCAAGCCATGCTGAGGCAGCATCCCACATGCCACAACTAGAAGGACCCACAACTAAAAAGATACAACTATGCGTACCAGGGGGATTTGGGGAGAAGGAAAAATAAAAAATAAAACCTTCAAAATTAAAGGGTCTTGATAGTTACTAGTTTTATCAGTGATCATTTTGTAACATACATAAATGCCTAATCAGTATGTTGTACACCCAAAACTAATACAATATTGTATGTCAACTGTACTTCAATGAAAACAAAAGGATCTTGATACTTATTGCTATATCATTCTCCGGAAAGTCTGAACCAATTTCCACTCCCATTGATAATATTTGGAGCTATATATTTCCAATGCAGCCTTATCAGCATTGAAGAATGGAATTTAAAAAAAGGAAAAGTAGTATTTTGATAAGCAGATAAGCAAAAAAGAAATCACGTTTTAATTTACTTGAAATATTTAATACTTTCTTCTTATTACAGCTTATTTTTGTTTCCCTTTTGTGAATTGCCTGATCATATTTTTTGCTCATCTTCTATTGATCTTATTTCTTTGTAGAACTCTGATATATGGTACAAATATTTTCCCCAGACATTTGCTTTTGTTTAAAACTTAAATAGTGATCCCTCTGCCAAAAAAGTTTCAGATACCTATGTATTAAAATTTAACTATCCTTTCCTTTGACAATATCTTTCTTTGTTTTTAGGTTTAGATCGCATTTTAAAATAATGTACATTTTCTTCTGTTTTATGCTCCCCGTCTCCTTCCCCACTTCCCCACCTTTCTTCCTTTCATTTTATAATTAATGGGCCAATAAGTCTGGGGTATGGTATAGGACAGAAATCTAACATTTTCTTTTCAAATATGTAATCAGTTGTCTAAGAGCCATTTATTAAATATTCTTTTCTTTCTCCCTTGATTTTGAATGTGATCTTGGTCAAATGCTGAACTTTAATTTCTATTACAGTCTATTTCTGGAACTGCTTCCCCGTGCCCTTGATTCTTTTGACAGTTCTTGCTCCAGCACCATGCTGCGTTAATTACTGAGGTTTATAATGTACTAAGTGTCATTATCTGGTAGTGTTACTTTCTTTTTATTACTCTATTTTTATGCGGACTTCTTTGTTTATTCTTCTAGATGGGTTTTTATATTACTTTTTCAAGGGATTTTGGCGATTTGATTGAAATAAACTGAAACATGATTTTTTTGGAGGAAGTGATATACTTACAATATTATTTTGAACAAAATATTTCTTCCTACTCAAGAATACTGTTTTTCTTAATTTATTCAAGATTCTTTTATGATCCTCAGTCAAGTATAATAGTTTTATTCATCAAATGCTACCTATTTCATACATTTATTACTTATATTTCATGTATTTGCTGATATTTTTTGGTGGTTGTGTGTGTGTGTGGGGTGTATGTGCATATGTGTGTTTTGTATTTGTCCACAAATATTCTGGTTGTTTTTCTTAAGTTTTTCTTTTGCCTCTTTTATTTAAATATATATAATTCATTTATTTTTCTTATTTTGTTGCATTGGCTACATCTTGCAAAGAATTATATAAAGGCAGTGATATCTGGTATCTTTTGTATTGCCGCTCACTCTAATGTGGATTCTTCCAGTGTTTCATCATTTAACCAAATGTCCACTGCTGTTTTAAGATAGAATTTTTAAAGAAAAGTACTTTATTCTTGGTATTCTTAGTATTCTTATGCATATCAGGATTATTTTTTCTTTAAAAATTTATGTAATATTGGTGGATTTCTGAAATCATAGCAATCCTTCAATTTCTGAAGTCTCATTTACCTGATCATGTGTGTTTATGATTTTCATTTGTGCTGATATTCTGTTTGGGATTTTTGCATTTGTATTGTCAATAAGCAGGAGCTGTTGGTGTTTGTGTAAGGGTATGTGTGTATGTGTGGGGTGTGTGGGTATATAAGTGTGTGTTTTCTCTATCAAGTATGGTCATTAGGGTAATGGAAAGCAAACTGGAAATGTTTCATTAAAAGTGAACTCTGGAATATTTGATATAGAACGGAAATTATCTGTCCCTTGAGAGTTTTAAAGAACACATATTTTCCTGTGCCATTTAGGAGTTAATAAGTGTTTATATATTGAGATTTTTCACATTGTTTTTGATCAATTCAGATGTTTTCTCTCCATGATTAAGTTTGATTGACTTATATTTTCCTAGAAAACTGTCAATTTCATCATGGTTGTATAAATTTTTCTTTAAAAGGAAGTTTGTGGATGTATTTATTTCTTCATTTCTGATTTTTTGCTTTTGTGTCTGCTTTATTATTTACCTGAATATACTCACTAGGTATTTATGTATTTTGTCTTTCTTACAAAGTTCTCTTTCTAGGATTTATCAATTTTCTCATTGCTAATTGATTATTTTTAAACAAATTTTTAAAATTTCTGCTTTCCTTGGGTTTATCTTAATTTTCTTTTGATGACTAAGTTGGATGTGTTCTTCATTTATTTTCATATTTCATTTTTAGTTTTGTAGGCCTTGTGTTTATCACTGAAAAGACTTTGGTTGTAACACAAAAGTGTCTTTATACAAATTTCTATTTGTTATAATTTTCTAAATAGTCATTTAAAAAATTTAGACCTAGTGTGATTTAGGAATAATTTTCATTTGCCAAGTGGTTGTATTTTGTTGTTTCTGCTCTTTGCAAAACTTCTCCTCTTTGCAATATATTCAGATTTTATTATGGTTAACACAGAATTCATTTTCATAGTTCTTCATGTACATTTGGAAAGAGTATTCTGTGTTGTTAGTATATATAGTGAGATACATGTCTGTATGGAGTACCTGAGATGAAATTTAGTCCTAAGAATTCTGAAAATAGAATACATAGAAGGTAAAATATTTGGTATCACTGATGGGACCAGATCACACACAGCCCTTGGAGAAGGGGATGATTCTATCTGAAGCCAACTAACCTTCACATGGTCAGCCAGTGCCTGGAACGGGGGTCAAGCCTGGGGAGGTTGAGCCCGGGGAGGTGGAACTTAGCTGGAGAGATACACTAGAGCACAGCTGGACAGGAAGCTGAATCTGAGGGACAGAGCAAGAGTGGAGCATAGAGGGAAGCTGGAGGGACCTTGGAGGCAGGCCTGGGACCAGGGCGTCAGGATGTGGATGCATCTGTCGGCCAGGACAATTTATTCTCTTTCCCTCTTTATGAACTCTCGGTAAATCCTTGCTAAGGGCTGTAATCTGCTCTTGGCCACGGGATTTAAAAGATCTCTTTGAGAGGGAAGGGGAAACGAGGCCTCTGCAAGGTGGGTGGCTGGCTGAGCAGACCCCTGCCATGCCCAGCTGTGTCGAAGATGGTGCCCGGGCAGCTGGAGGAAGGAGCTGGAGCTGATGGACAAGAGGGCTCGGTCTTCTGAATTGATGAGGCAGCCCTAGGGTTGAGGAGCCCTGAAGGGCTGAACCCTAGGGAGGTAGTTCAAGGGTGTTATTGGATGTGTGGGCTGGTGGGCACTTACAATGATCTTTACTGGAGCCATCGATTGAATTTTCTCTTTAGGCCAGACTAGCACAGATAGAGGACAGCTGAATTAGAAATACTTTAAATAAACATTATTAATTAAACTATTTGGAACCCTCTACCCTTTGCTGACAATATGATCAGCCAAAACTTGGGAGAGAAGTGTCCAAATTTTCTGTGATTACCGTATGACTCTTAATTTTCTCATTTGTCAAAGATTTTGCTTTACGTTTTATGATGCTATAATATAATGTGAGATGAAGATATGCACTTGTGTATCATAATTGTGGATTACACTCATAAGCAATTTATATGCCCTTCTTGCCCTATTTAATGCTTTGTTTGCAATTTCTATCTGTTTCCTTTTTTGTGTACATACATCTCGGCTAAGCGTTTGACCTTTATTTCTGACCTTGTTTGAGTTGTATTTTGTATATTTTGACCAAACATAAAAAGCCTTTGTCTATTAATGAGGGAATTAATTACATTGATAGTTATTTTCCAATCTGATACATGTAGAGGATGTTGCTATTCCCTGCCTGGCATCTGTTCCCTCCTGCTTTGTCCTAATGGAGTCCGGATATTTCCAGAATTCACCCATTGAGCTCCGGGAGAACCTGACTCCACCCCTGCTCTGAGGTGGGCCCAATTAGTCCAAATGTAATCCCCCTCTGTGCCAGTAATTGGCTCAAGAATGGGCAGGTAACTCATTTCTGGCCAAGACATTGAGAAAAGAATTGGGTTGGGGGGACCTTCTGGAGAAAATTTCTTTGCTAGGTAAGTCACAGGAAAGGGCAGTCTCTGTTTTTCTGCTGGGTCTCGTCACGTCTGGACACTGCACTTGGGCCTACCATAGAGTGTAGGGTGCCATCTTGCTGCCTGTCTGAGGATGAAGCCCTCACAGGGATGGCAGAGCAAAGAGATGGAAAGAACCTGGGCTCTTGATGATATACCTGAGCTTCTGAATCAATGGCCTTGTGGCTGTCCTACATCTTGCATTCTTGTTACATAAAATTAGGCAGTTCTTTATTGTTCTTTGAAGCAATTTAAGTTAGGGTTTCAGTTACTTGTAGCCAACAGTCCCTAATCAATTCAATATGTTCATTTTTCATCTTTTTACCTTTATTTCATGCTTTTAATTTATTATTTTCTTTGCTTTTTGGTTTTATGTCATTTGTGTATAGACTATATTTTATTTGCTCTTGTTTTCTCTTGTGAATTGGTAAGTGTGCATCTGGTTTTTAATTCTACTAAACATTGAGTAGCTTATGTCTATATTTTTAGAAGTCTCAAAGTCAATATAATAATGATAATTATGATATTGTTGCAGCTATTTTTGTTGAGCTCTTAATATATGCCATGCACTGTGCTAAACAATGGATGTATATTTATTCATTATGTCCTCACTGCAGGAAACAGAGACACAGAAAGTTTAAGCAACTTGCCCAAATGAAGAGAAACTGTCGATCGCCTACTCTGCAGATGAGGCAATTTGTGTTGTTTTACTGCACTCCATTTTTTTTAGTTTTCTACTCACTTCCTGTTTTTTTGTGGTTACTGGGAAATTTCAGAACCAGAATATTAATAATTATTTTTATATTATGTATATTCTTTCAATTAAAAAATGTTTTTGTTTTATTTTGAATCCACATTTTCTATAACCATTTAGACTCAATTCTACATTTAAATGGTCTCAATACTCACCACCATCCCCTTTGAACCCCAATCTTTTATTCTAAATTATTTAAGACAATTTATTACAGGATGAACTGATATGTTTTTGAGCAGTTTTATTCAGAAGATATATTGTTTTCAAAGAATGATCATGTGGTTGGTTGTAGAATTTCTCCAGAAATTCTGTGCATTTCTTTTATGTTTCTCATATTTAGTGCTATGTGGAAGTTTGAGCCTGTTCTCCTTTTTTCTCCCTTGTAATCTATCCAATTCACTTCATCCAGATGCAAATAGTGTATGTGTCTGTTCTTTTTTTACACAATTTTCATTGTGCAAGTAATTGCTGAAAATATTCTCCTTCCAAATATGAAGACCTTACATAAAAAAAAAAAATCCTATTTGACCAACCTTTCCTCAACTCAAGTCCATTCCCCTGAGGTAACTAATGTGATCATTTTGTGTGAATCCTTCCAGAATTTTCTATGAATTTACGTACATATATCTATAACTATGAACACGACAACATTATTCCAGGGAAACAGTACTCTGAGAATGTATGTTGAAGGTATCAGTGAGGAGTTTGTGGTGGGATAGGGTGGGGGTACAGGGCAACCTGGTTAACTAAGAAAGAAAACCCCTTTCTGCAACAGTGGACAAGTGGCCCAGTGCCTGGTGAGGTAGACCTTGGACCTCTGATTAAAGATTTATTCCACAGGAAAAAATGAGCCCATCTTCTCAAGCCTGTGGCCTGGTTCTCCTTGTCAGACTCACCTACGAAATTAATCCCCACCTCAGCTCCAGAGATCACATAACCAATGGAGTTCTCCCCAGATTCTGACCAATGTGTATTTACTAATTAGCACTAAGTTTTCTCATTTTCTCATGTGGTTTCAGTAGGGTTTAGAAAAAGGAAAGTCCCAAGTTTAGCTAGCAAGAGGCCATCTTGGAAAGAAAGCAGCTCAAACTGCTATCAATGGGCAGGTTGCCTGTTACCCCAGGAGAGAATAATGTAAATTTCAAGCCCTTTGTCAGTGTGCCTCTAATCTTTTGATTAAAAAAGAGGGAGGCCTCTTTTTATGAGAAATCAACTTTTTGGATGAGGGTGGTGCTCTGAACACCGAGTCAGAGAAATTCAATGAATGAGCTTGGGCCCCCCGTGTTCTGAGCTCTAAAGAAATAATTCCCAGACTCTTTCCCACCAAGTAAATTTACTGTACCCAGCTCCTTATGGATCCCATAAGATTTGTTTCCCAAGTGAACCAATTTAGTAAAAATATGTCTTCTCATTTTAATTACTTCCGTTACTTCTGAAGAGCATGTGATGCTCCAAATTATCATACCAAGCTGCTGGCATTCCCGGTGACGCCAAAGGAGGCTCTATCTGATGAGCCCAAGGAGCTTGCTGTGGGTTGACAATCTGGGCCAGGCTTTTAGAAGTTTTGAAGATAGAGCAATTTACTACCTTTTTATGGCATACATTTTGGTGTCATTCATGTGTTTGAAAAAGGAACAGCCAAACAGACCAGTAAGTGCTGACTTGTGCATCTGTTGGGTCTGGCAGCTCCTAGTCTCGCTTTAGGTAGTGAGTGCCTTCTGGAACCACTCAGTCTAGTGGTCCTCTCCCCACCCACATCCCTCTCTATCTTGCCATCTGCTTTCTTTTTTCATAGCACTTATTATGGTCTGAACTTACCTGGTGCATGCACTTCTTGCTTGTCCAACTCCCCCTCTGGAATCTATGATCCATGAGAGCAGGGGTCTTGCCTGTCTCATCCTCTGCATGGCCCCAGTTAAGAGAAATGCTTGCAATAGAGAAGGCATTCAACAAATATGCATTTAACTCATTAAATGAACTCATAGGTTAAATTTCTAATAGTGGAAGTTTGGAAACCGGAGACCCAGGTGGGGAAAGAAAATGTGAGGCAAGAGGACCCCAACTACATGGGGGTCCTGCTAATGTTAGAAAGGCTTCCAGACTCTGTGTACAGCCAAGTCCCGTGTCTCATGGCCAAGGGAGGGTGTTTTCTTTTTTACTCATAGTAGATGGTATTTGTATGTTGGAACAATGAGCCAGATGATAAACAGGAATACAGATAAATTTTGAGTTTGGATTTAAATTACAAGGTGCACAAATATAAGATAGGGGAGATGTTTGCTGGACAATAACTTATGGAAAAAGATTGCTTTGGCTGACTCATCTTTTGTGAATGAACAGCACGAATAGCTGTTAAAAATTTTACACAATTAATGGAATATAATACAAATAACACCAACATTCACTGTAGCCACCATTTACTTTGCACTAACCATGTGGTAGGCACTGCGCTTAATGCTTTTTGTGATCACCTTATTATTATTCCCATTTTATGCATGAAGAAACTTAGGTTTTGAATGCTTAACTTGTATGAAGACACAGAACCAGGATGTGGTGGAACCAAGTATATCTGATTGCAAAAGCTGTTGTTCTTGACCACTGATTGCCTCACTGTTCTATGTGGGTCTGAAAACATATGGGGCATTGGACTCAGTTCTACTAGATGCATTTCAAGACAGACAATAACCAAACAGTGGCTTCACAGGAAGGTCATCAGTATGGTAAAGGTTATGGAAACCACAGCATGTGGGGAACATTCAGAGAATAGTGCAGAGAGAGATGATGGGAGGTGGGGGTCAGGAACGAAAGGGCGTCAAATGGAAGAGAGTAGACCGGTCCTGCTTAGCTCTAAATGGCAGAACTGGAACAACAGATGGAAGCTACAGTGAAGCAGATTTCAGCTTGACATGAGAACTAACTTTCTAAAGATTAAAGATGTGGGATACAGTTCTTGAACCCACCCCCTCCACCCTCCAAGCCTCTATAGCCATCTGTCAAAAATGTTGGATTTCAAGAAGGAGTCCCGTCCACCTCTGAGTCTGGGATTTTCTAGATAGGTTTAAATTTTATTTAAAAGAAAGGCAAAGACATTTGAGCTGATTTAAGGTGAATTTTGTCTAGGAGCAGGGATTACATTACTCTCTGAGATCCTTTTGGCCTTTTGAGCCTGTAACTCTGCCACTGGGGCCATAACTGGAAGTGAGAAAAGGAGACTTATATTTATTCTGAAGCTGAATCCTCTTTAAAAATAATAATTCGTGGACAGTATTCCTGTATTCAATTCATTTCAGAGCCTTTCTTATGCATTTATTTTGTGTTCAGCCGTGGGTAGCTGCTAATATTTTAACCACCCCCCTCTCCACCCAACCCCTCCTTAATCCCATTCTAGGTCAAGACTATGCTCCTTTCTGCCTCTTGTGGCCCCTCCAATGCCTCCCATCCCTAAAAACTATGCAGGCAGAAATTACCTGTGCTTATAATTCATGAAACCCAAAGAAAAATGGAGAGAGAAAGGAATGAATCCTACATAATTACAAGGAAGAAGAGGGACAAAGCCGGCTCCACGTGTGCATCCACAAGCAGAGAGGGGTGAATTTTCTCTAGAGAAAGTGTGCTTGTTTGTGGTTTCCCACCAGTCCTTCATGCAGAGAGCACCCACAAAGTGCTAGGTGAAACAGGATTGTGTGCAATTTCATATGGTATTCAAAGGCGAGATAGACTCTTGGGGTAAGATTTGAAGAGCCCCAGCCCCTGAAGTTGTCCTTTCATGGGCCTGAAAGTTTACAGTCAGGGTACTGCTTTTCTCAGTTAAGCATTTCCCTAGGCATTCTTCAAAAGGCAATTCACCTGGGAGATGAAATGCCTTGGCTTCTGATGTCACCATCAACAAGGGAGTCCTGGAGGTCCCAGGCACTATCCTAAGCCCATGGCATGTTTATCTCAGTAAATATTCATGACAGCATTGTAATTATATGCTATTACTATCTGCATTTTACATATGAGGGAACCGAGCCTTAGAAACGTTAAATACTTTGTCAAAGTTCACACAGCTAGTAAATGGTTGCTATAGACTGAATGTTTACGTCCCCCCAGAATTCATATTGAAACCTAATCCCCAACGAGATGGTATTTGAATGTGGAACCTTTGAAAGGCGATTAGGTTGTAAGGGTGGAGCCCTCATGAATGGGATTAATGTCCTTATAAAAGAGACCCCAGAGAGCCCCTTTGCCCCTTCTACCATGTGGGGACACTGTGAGAAGATGGCCATCTAAGAACCAGGAAACAGACCCTCACCAGACATCAAATCTGCCACAGTCTTAATCTTGGACTTCCCAGCCTCCGGAACTGTGAGAAATAAATTTCTGTTGTATATACCCAGTCTATGATATTTTTGTTATAGTAGCTCTGATTTAGACAAGAGTAGAGACTGGATTTGACTTCAGAAACTGTACTCTTAACCAGTATATAATACTGTTGCTAACGCTCTAAATATAGTAATTATCTGACTCGCAGAAATAGGGGAGAGCTCATCATAAGAACACTATGCCTGTATGTGTGTGTGTGGGAGGGTGGCAAGGAGGTATTTATTGTGAATTAACTTTAATCCTAACCCTAGGTAAATTACTAACCTAGAATTTATCTGAGATGGTTAATGTAGTTCTAATTTCTGATACGGTAAGGTCATTATTAGCATTTTATTATTTGCTTCAAAGTCAATGGAAGGTACATTTCGGGAAGTAATTACTTACTGACCAACCCAGCTACATTCTCCATTCGTCCCTCTCTCCCTCCCTTCATCCCTCCCTCGCTCCCTCCCTTTCTTCTTCTCTCCCTGTCTCCCTCCCTCCTTTCCTCCTCTTTCCTTCCTTCTCAAGTACTCAATAATTTCTGAGTATTTTCTCTGTGCTGACACTGTGCTATATACTGGGGGTACAAAGATGAGTAAGTCTCAGTCTGTATCCTTAGGGACCTCACAGCCTGGAAGGAGAGTTAAAAAAATAATTACTATTCAATATGGCAATGATTATAAAGGGGGAGATTTTTCCAGACTAGTGTTTTAAGGAACGGTCTTTGGCAGAATGTTAAGTAAGGGTATCATGAAAAAGAAGTATTTTGAGTTACAACAAGTTTAGGAAATGCTGGGTTAAATAAAATGAAGCAAGTTTTTTCTTACTGTGGAATTTTCAGACCCGTTAAATTGCTAATGTGCACTATGAATCTGAGAAAGAAGATAAGAGAACATATTTTCCAAATCTTTTTGACCTAAGAACTCTTCTTTTTTCAAGGCATACTTAATATTTATTCACTCTTCCCTTCCTCCCTTCTTTCTCCTCCCTCCATCAACCATTCATTCATCCATCATCCATCCATTCATCTAACCTTCCTTCCATCCATCCGTCCAGTATTTCTTGAGTAGACATTATGTGCCAGACAGAGTGCTATATCCTGGGAATCCATCAGTAAATGAATCTGTGGAGTCAGTATTTTAGTTGGGGAGATAAACATTAAGCAAGCAAATAAATACAGATTATCAGAGTGTAGTAAGACCCATGTAGGAAATAACCAGGGTTCTAAGATGAGAAAAAAAGAGTGATCTACTTAAGCAAGTGGATGAGAAAGCCCTCTGTGAGCAAAAGACATTTAAAGCAAGTACCTGGAGGAAGAGAACGAGCCAGCTTTGCAAAGAGCAAGAAGGAAGAGCCATCCAGGAAGAGGAAACAGCAAGTGCCAAAAGCCTGGAATGCAGAAAGGCTTGGCAAGCTCAGGAATTGAGCTTCCTCCAGGAGCGCAGGTCTGCTGAAGGCAGAAGGCTGAGCCTGACACATTTTTAAGAATCAGAATCTCATCATCATGATATCGCAGAGTTGGAGGAGACCCTGACACCTTCTATTGCAAGTTCCTATCCAAGAGAGTCCCGTTTTCTAAGATACAGGGCTGCCTATTCCGCTTGGCTCTGTTTATAGGGTTTTTCCCCCTTTAGATGGGAGGTTAACTTCAGCCCCAGAATGCAGCTGGGGAGAACATTGCTTGTGAAATTTCTCTACTTCATTGAAATGAGGACTGATGAGGACTGAACAAATCGCTGTGTTTAAGGAGCAAACTTCTCTGAGTTGGAAATGCCAACACAAGTAATCATAGTTGGTAACCTTCACTCTATCCTAGAAATAGGAAACAAGACTAGAGGAGGAATTTGACAAAGAAATCAGCTAGTTATTCTAGACTCAGTGGCCAAGGAGGGGAAGGAGGATAACTCTGATTCTTGAAGCCCCACTGCCCTATTCTCAAAGCTTTTATCTTTCTATTCTTCCTGCAAGATTAAGCATCCCCAAACTCCACTTTTATGGTCTCTGCCCTGGTTCAAGGAGTTACAATGGATCTTCTTTACTGTCAAGTCAACTGAAAATCTCTCTGCTAGACATTCAGGGCTATCCATTATTATCATCATTTTCTTCTAGCTGACCCCCTTCATGTTTCCCCCTTCCCCCAACACACACACACACACACACACACACACACACACATACACACATTGAATTTGTTTCATTGCACAATTAGGGCCATAAAGGAATAAAGAAATAATTCTGATTTTGGGGTTGCACCTCTGCCACTTGCTGGCTGCTTGACTGTGTACCTTGTAGATCTTCAGCTTCTTCATCTACATTAGCAGACTGTAATAATAATAGTACTTATCAAGTAATAACAATACTTGTCACATAGAGATATTGTTATCTGAACTCAGCTGTCACTGTATCTTCCCTACTATGTACTCCCCACTCAGGAACTTAATTCTTCCATCTTGCTTGCCCTCTGCTGGGGCCCCTGCACTTTGGTTCTCTCATCCTCATTTGGACTCCATGTCCTTACTTAGCTATTCACAGTTGGCCTTTAAAACGCAGACTTTATTTCCTATTTGCTGCATGTCTCACCATCAGAGGCAACCTGGCTTTCCTCCATTCCCACTTGTTTCCAAGTAACTCAGCCTGGATGAGAGCCTTCAGCTCCTGCTTGTTTGGGAGGGAGAGTTAGAAAGTTGGTCTCCAAGGTCCAACCTTGGTAAGCTGAGACAATCAGTCTAGTCCTATCCTCTTGGCTGGTTTTTGCTCCGCCAAGAACTCCCTTTGGTTGGCTGCAGAAGGCACTCCCAGAGTTTCTGGTCTATCTTTTAGCCTTACGGTCTTGTGATACTCATCAATCACTGATGCATGCTCTGTAGCTAGCTATGCCTTGGAAACCCGACTTACTGTGACCTAAACTTATTCAAAGTGAAGATGGAGGAGTTTTGTTTCAAACCCAGAATTTGGCATGTCCTAACTCTTGCCACAGTATTTGCCACAGCCATCACCTCTCCTAAACAAACTCTTGCAGATCATCTGTGCATCCTTCCTCTTTTCCACCATAGTTCCATGCCACAAGTTCATAGGCAAGAGGGGCAACTCAGATCCTTTTCATGGCATTGCTAGTAGTTGGGGAAGCAGGGGGGTAAGAGATGCTTCTTCTCCTGTTGCCCAGGACTCCTGGATGTCCTGGCCAAGTAGATGGCAATATGCAATGACCTGGTCCAGTAAGTGATGCTCATAGCACCATTCCAGGCTCCAGCACAGACATAGGTCACTGGCACCTGCATAAAACAGGTCTCTTTCCTTGCCAGTAGCTGGAGAAGAATGATCCAGAAGAATGCACTCAATTCTGTGATATGCCTAGGGATGTTCTTTTCCATGAACTGGTTGTTTAAAGCCTCTTGTCCTTGCTGCAGAAGAATTGTTTGGAACTTGGAAAACATGAGTAAAGGAGGAAGGAGTGTTTTCACTAATATTTCATTGGTCACAACTGTAACACATGATCACCTCAGATAGCAGGGAAGGCCTGGAAATGGTATTTGAAACTTGGTCCCTTGCTTCTCTGAATTAAATTGGGGTTCTGTTTGTAGGAAGGAAAAGTGATAACATTTGGTAGGCAACTACAGAGTCTACCATTACCACCACCACTCTTCAACCTACCCTAACTCCCACTTCTCTGGGCTTCTCCCCTTGCAAAATTTCATCCCATACCTGCCTCTTCTCTGTGCTCTTCAGTGTTACTAGCACCCAGACCAGGACCTTAATGGAGTGCAGGCCACCCCAAAGGAACTGTAGACCCTCTCTTCCTGGTAGTCTCAGGACTCATGTAAGAAGCATTCTGACCAATTTTGGGTACCAGAGACCACCTGATAGGAAAATAATGACTAGCCCTTCTTCTGGTCAGATGCTAGAAAACCATTTGGAGCCTTTTTAACGGATAGGGGTCAACCCAGTGGTATTGTGACCCTGCCATCTCCCTGCATGCCCACCCACATCATCTCCCATGTCTTCCCTGTCCAGCTGACCCTGAGCCCCTGATATCTTAGGTTACAAAGTTCCTCTGAACGGGGCCATGACTTAGACACCCCCACAGGTACAAAGAATAGGTGTACATTAAGCATTTTGTGGATTGATTAATTGGAATCCAGAGCAGAGTGCTGGGTCACAGAATTTCACCTCTTCAAGGAAACATTTACTGATTAAGGAAAAGCTAGGAGATGCATCCTCCCTTTATGCCTTCTTCCATCGGTTAAGCTTACAATACTCATGACTTTATCTCCATTCAAACCCATTGCCTATTAAACTTTTACTGTACATAGTGCTATTGGTAAGGTCCTACTACGTGAGTTAACTAAGTGGACTGGCACATGGGTCAACTGAGGCCAAAGTCAGGGGTTCAGTTTCCTAATGGACCATCTTATTCATGATCTCTTGAATGGCCATAGGTTCTAGACCACTTAGTGTTGGGTGTTTTCAGTAGAGAAACTCATTCTTGCTTCAGGTAAAAGACTCCAACATGTGCTGTGTGGGTGAGAAGCATTGTTTTAAATCAAGGCACCACATTCTGCGGATGTACCTCTTGGGTGGTCGGAATCAGGGCCCTGAGGATTAGAACACAGTGTTAATAAAATAAACTTGCAGCATCATTCTGGGGCCCATATATCTTTTCTCTATTATGTAGTACTGATTGACCCCTTATACTTGCAACTCTAGTCACAGAACACCCTTTAACTGCAGATACAAAGGATCCGCTGGTCTGGTCACTCTCTGACTGGTGATCACTGGGCTTACCCGGGGCCTAGGCATTGGCACTTTTATGGCCCTCTCCCCACATAGGTAACTTTAACACACAGCCCAGAGTGTGGAACCGCCTCCTAACCCTATCAAGAAACTGAACTGTAGACGTCCTTAACTCCCATCACTAGGGAACTCTCCCAAATCAGTCAGAGCTGAAGTTGACCTCAACTATACACTGCCTTCCACATCTCAATCACTGAGCTGATGCCATGCTAGAGCCAACAAGCCATCTACCCTGTACCATCATCACAGAGAATATCCACAACTTCCTCTCCATTTGGCCCCAGATTTGAATTTTATCTCTGGAAATAGATAATTCCCTAATTGAGGGCATAGACCATCTCTAACTCCAGAAAGAATGACTTCCTACTTTGGCTACAGACAGTTTCTTCTTAATTCTAGCATCCTGCTAAGCTGGCCATAGACTGATCCCAAGCCCAGACCCAAAGTTACCCAATAATCATGATCACACAGTTTCTGCCTTGTTCTGACCACTCCTGGACCCTTTCTTTGGCCATAGATTGCTCCATACCTGATAAATTATAAATTTATAACCCTAGCCACAATGGAACCCAGGACTCCAGCCTCAGAGCAACCTCAAACCCTGGCCATAAACTAACAACCCAGCCACAAAAAGACCTCTGCCCTGGCTGACTGCAAATCACAACCATTATCATTTTTTAAGGAAAAACTTAAATATATACAGATGCCAAGAAACTAGTATATTGAACAAACTGGAAATATTGTATATAGAATATATATCAATATGAAACATTGCATATATACATATAAAAGAATTGGAGAAATATAAACACTAGATATTTGTGCATATGAAATTTCTGTTAGCTAAATTTTAGGTTTATAGTTTAGTTTAGTATAGTTTACAGTTTAGTTTATATCTTCCAGCTCCAACAGTAATCAGCACATGGCCATTCTTGTTTCACTCATATCCTTATCTACTCTCTTTTCCACCCTCTCCTGAATTATTCTGAAGGAAATACAGACATCATCATTTCCTAGCATCTGTATATATTTTGGTTTGTATCTATAAAATGCAAGGGTTCTTTTGAAAAAGATAAACAAACTATAATGATGATACAATGATCATACCTAAAACTTAACAAATTTAACAAAAATTTCATATGCATAAATATCTAGTAAGTGCTCATATTTCTCCAACTGTTTTATATATATTTAATGTATTATATTAATATATGATATATTATATGTTTCCAGTTTATCTGTTTGATACAAATAAAGTCTGTACTTTGTTATTGGTTGATGTATCTCTTTGTCTCTTCCAATCTATATGTTTCCTCTGTATCGCTTTTATTGCATTTTTTTGTTGCTGTTGAAGAAACTTCCAACCATTAAGCCCCAAATGTGGGGCCATGCTGACCATTAGTTCCAGCCACTGATGCACCAGCACACACCGTCCCACAGAAGGGAGGCTCTGATCACAAGGGGCGCAAGCCAGGGAGCTGGTGGGGGTGTCCCTCAGTACGGCCACTAACTGTGAGACCAGGTAAAGCTGCCCTCCAACTAGTAAGGAACACATCACTCTCATATCAAATGGTGGTCATGTTTTGTGTTTCTAATGGTCATTCTGTCTTCTCATTGCTGTGTCCTGACAGAGGGTCAGGACAGCAAAGACACAATCAAACAACCGATGTAGATGTGTTAAAAACCTGAAATTGCATGCACGGGACAGACTCAGGCTGTTCCTGTCCACCCTTGGCCTGGTTATGTCAATAAGATTCACACAAGACAGGATTCACAATCCAGAGCTGCAGTCACTAAGACAGGCCATTAAGGTGGCCAGTGTCATCACTTCTGGGAGTTTAGAAAAGGGAAGGGGTTCGAATGGAGGAATCACCTGGGGAGGGAGGGAGAATCATCCAGACAGCTTCCCATTCTGGAGAGGAAAGACCCCAATCTTAAAGCTGCCAGGCTTTGGTGTGAGGCCTTGACTGTTTCCAGGAGCAGGGAGTTCACATTTGAGTGTTGGGATTTTTAAAGCATTTGGTGATTAGTGTTGAGTGAAGTAGCAGAAAACAGCATCTTCAGCAATTCCATATTGCCTTCAGAGGAATGATGCTCAAACTTCTTGGCTGATATTCAAGTCTCTGCCCATCATTTCGCAGCCTGTTTTGACAGGCATAGCTCCCTCTTTTCTCCTGCTGGAATCTTCTCCAGTCAGACTGAGCTCCTCGCTGCTTCCCAAACAGGCCATGTGTTTTTCTACTTCCTTGCATCTGCTTATGTTGTTCCCTACTCTTGGAATGCCCCTCCCACAGCCCTCCTCTGTGCATGCTGTCCAGATTCAGGAGAACACTCAGGCCAAACAGCAACTGTTAAGAAGCAGCAGAAGATGGGGTCAGCTTGAATACAAAGCAAAAGAAAGACTTGTTCAAAACGACCCAGAGCTTGGTACTAGAAAGTTCCTGGATGCCTAAACAGCCAGTAGAGGAGCAAGAGCCAGGAGAGATATCATTCCAACCTGGTCCCCTCCCTATGGCTCAACTCATCCAAAAGGAAAGCTTGATGAAAACATGTTGAGCAAAATTATACATGCTCATTTTCTTAACATAGCTTTCAGATTTAATAGTAGGGAACATTTGTTTTGGGTTGAATTTCTCTAGTTTTTAGATACCATTTTCTCTCCCAAACTAGGTCATTTGAATTATCTGCTGATAGTTCAAATCTGTAGATAATTTGCTTTTACTCACATTCCTAAGAACTAATTACCTGTACATATAAAATGATGAAATCTCATTATATTTTCTTTTAAAACTCTGACATGCATTTAATTACATTAGTCAATTATTACTGTACATGCTGAGGATTTGCTATTGACCAGCTCGTGCTGGAATATTTACTGCACAGATGTGTTACTTTAATTAAACAAATGTGATTACACACATATCAATTTTTATTTGGTTTCAAAGCCCAGAATCTAAAAGTGACGCAGTTGGCAGAGCTGTGCGGTGCAGTGCTGGTTCCCAGCAACGCAGCAAGAAGCACTTTACTGAGGAACACCAAGTGCCTGCAACTCTGCATGGAAAACTTTAGCCACAAGTGGGTTTTTGTTGGTGTGTAAGTGCCAGTGAGTGAACCCAAGAGGGGAACAAACAAACCAGCCCTGAATCTTCCTAGAACTTCTTCAGCTTTGATCTCTTGTATCTAGAGATGAGGGACCATGCTTGGAGAACCTACAGGAAAACAAATTTGAAAGTCAATCCATCTGAGATTGGGAATTCCTTGGGATTGGTGCTTGGTTAAACAGGTGAGCTTGTATTTATCTTTAAAGTCAGAGGTGAAGTGGGACAATGTTAGAACATTGGACTTAGTCTCTAGGGTTCCTTCCTGTCATAACCCACAGCATACCCCCAAACCATGAAGTTAGCATCAAGAAGGATGACCATCTCCCAGTGCCTAGTCCCAACCAAGCACTTTTAAGTAACCATATGAAGACTTAGGTAGACAACTGCAATATGCTTTATGACCTGGAGTAATGTAAAATTATCTACCATTCCTGGTACAACAACTGCACATACCAGGTACTTGTAAATAGTCTTGGGTACTAATAAAGGAAATAAGTCAATCCATTAATCAACAGAACCTTGCCAAGCACTGTTTTCCCTAGTCTCCCACATGGGGCCTTGCTGTGTTGATTCTCAAGGGTATCTCTGTCTGGACCTCATGAGCATGGCACTTGAAGAACTAATCCAATTGGTCAAGTCAACCAAAAGTTCTGCTTTAACTATCTGTCTCCAGGTCTCCTGGATGCAGATAGCATCTCCTAGGATGAAGCTGGGGAGCAAATGAGACGGAACAGGCCTGGGTTCCCAAATCCACCCTGAGCATGGAGAACTCACTGAAACGCTGAAGAGTGTGCCATCAACTCTAGGTGCAGAGAGAGTTTTGCTAAAGGAGAGGCAGCAAGTTGTTGCAAAAAATAAAGAGGGCCCAGGCTTTGGGGTGAGACAGACCTGGACATCCAGATCAGGCAGAACGCTTGGCTGTGTATCTTTAACCTGACACAGATGATGAAACCCATCTCATAGTGTTGTTAGAGGGATTATAAACCAAATATGGTTATAATCTAAACTAAGCAGGACTTAGCAGATTCTCAGGAAATTGTTGGAGATTTGGAGGGTGAAAGAGTTAGTGTGGACCAGCTGGGAAATGTTGGTTATTGGAAAAGCTTGTTTTTGGTCACGTTGCCTGTGTCGTTCTTCATTTTAAGTATGTTGCATACCACTGGTCCATTCCAACCTACTGAGGAAAGCCTGTGGTAAATACCCTCACAGAGTTTTAAGGGCAGGAAGGTTATCTGGTCCCATTTCCTGGAAGTGAGTTGCATAAGGCCTTTCAGCTATTAAGTGGTGGGTTAGGATTCTAACCCAGGTCTTCTGACTTCAAGATAAATGCTCCTTATATTCTCATTCTCTATGGGGTGAATGTTACACAGCATCCACAGAGATAGGCATTTAAGAACAGGAATATGGGAAGGACAACAATTAATCCAAATTGATAGTGGTGTTTCAGGCACTCTGTCTCACCCAGTGAGATACTGTTGGAATGCTGTTGGGATATATTGGCCTTCCTGGTAGCTCTCCAATTATGTACACAAGGGGACATCATTTTTCCTTTGGATTAGACTTGAATTTTCCAATCCACGTGATCCTCTCACCCAGTTGGGGGTTGGGGCAACCTTCCCCAGCCTCCAAGTCCCCTCTCCTTCATCCCAGTGTTCCCTACAAATAATATCATTTTCCGTGTGTGCCACGAAGTAAGCAAGTTTGGGGAGCATTGGCCTAACTAGACTAGCTGGTTCAGAAGTCATACCTTCAGTCTTGGTTTTGCTTTTGAGTCTCCAAATAACCCCAGCATATCAAATTATTTGAGCCTTAGTTCCCTTATCAGCAAAGTGGGTTTAATTTTTTTTTTTTTTTGAGGAAGATTAGCCCTGAGCTAACATCTGCTGCCAATCCTCCTCTTTTTGCTGAGGAAGACCAGCCCTGAGCTAACATCCATACCCATCTTCCTCTACTTTATATGTGGGATGCCTACCACAGCATGGCTTGCCAAGCAGTGCCGTGTCTGCACCCGGGATCCGAACCTGCGAACCCTGGACCACCAAAGTGGAATGTGGGAACTTAACCACTGTGCCACCAGGCCAGCCCAAAGTGGGTTTAATTTTATCTTGCAGTTTTGCATAAGGATTCAGTGATGCTGTCCAGTGGCTTGTCTGAAATACCATAGATGCTCAATAACATTGAGTTGCATATACCATATATTTTTGGTTTATAATTTATTTGTTAAAGTGGAGAGTACAACTTCTGGCTTTCCACTACTCACAGCTTGGTAGATGGAGTCAGGAGACAACCTAGCTGTTCAAGTTTTGAGCTTTAGCTGTGATCTGTCCCTGTCTCATCTCAAGTTCCATTTGGTCTGCCAGCAGAGGTTCTGGCCTGACCTAGTCACTGCTTAGAGTGGCCAGACTGGGACCAAGTCCTGCAGTCCTCACTTCCTAAAGAGAACCCAGCTGAGGCTCGCCCCGCACCTCCCAGCTCCCAGGCTGCTGATCTCATCCTTTGCCAGGGCTCCTTATACTTAAAACCAGATTTGTAGGAGGCAACACGCGTGCACACACAGCCAAAGCCTGGAATTGCTTACCCGAAAACAAGTTCCCTCCTCCTTCTGCTCCAGTTCTTCAGCCTTCCCAGAAGCAGGGGCGGGGGTGGGAGAAGAAACGGAGTTTTCACCGTGGGTGCTGAGGCAAGGCGATTCCAGAGTCACCCTCCGCTTTGCCCTTGTCTCGTGCTGTGCTAGCTCAGGTCTGCTGCCACAAGGCCCCGTAAGGACCGAGCATGGCCCGGGGCTCTAGCCTCTCCTCCCTCCCAGAGGGTCATTGTGGGTTGAACCCAGCACTGCAGGGGGTGAGGGCTGGGCTGCTCGCCCACTGTACCTCATTATGTATTCCTTCATTGTTTCCTATGCAAATTAAGTTAATGAGAATTAGGAACATAATGGAGCCCATTCACCGTTCTAGTCGCTGGAAAATGGGTTTGACTACCAATTTTCCATTACAGCTGTTTTGTAATTACCGTGGAATACTCTGAATTCTAATGGAGACGAGGAGCTGCCTGACAGCCTCTCGACTACATTTTTTTTTAAGAAAGATTAAAAAAAAAAAAAGGAAACCCAAGCCCTATAACATAAAAGCTCTTCTGTCAGTGTGCCCCAGGTTTGGCTTCTACTATGAAAATATCTTCCACTATGGCAGAAAGGACCTGGTTCCCTGACCTTTGCCAGGGTTAGACTAGTTACGGGGCGGTACTACAGTTATCTCTTGCCTTGAAGCAAAAAGTTTGGGGTCACATTCACCCAGGAGCTGCCCTCTGAAGTTGCCAGAGCAGCTCAGGGCTAATTGCATTGCGGTCTCCTTAATCCGATCTCCCACCCACGCGGGACCCCAACCATAGCCACTCCCTTCCTCATCTGTTGTTAAGTTCTGGACACTGGCGATTATAGGGGTCTTCCTTGATCTAAAGAGTCCCTCATTTTCAGCACCAAAGACTTTGGGAGGAAAAACATATTAAAAGTCCAAACAGTTCAAAATTTGCCAATAGTTCAAAATGACTAGAACACAAGATACAAGGGGGGTGAGGGTGGGGCTGACCCCAATGAGCAATGAGGAAAGAGAACATGTGGGCAGTTATGTAATGCCAGGCTAAAACATCAAGATTTTTATTTTGTGAGAAAGATTGCCCTGAGCTAATATCCACTGCCAAGCTTCCACTTCTTTTTTTTTGCTTGAGGAAGATTAACCCTGAGCTAACATCTGTGCCAGTCTTCCCCTACCTTGTATGAGGGCTGCCTCCACAGTGTGGCTGATGAGTGGAACAGGTCCATGCCCGGGATTGGACCTGTGAACTGGGCCACTGAGCAGAGCGCACAGAACTTTAACCGCTCAGCCATGGGGCTGGCCCCTAAAACGTCAAGATTTTATTCTTAAGGCTTCTTAAGCAGGGGAGGGACATGATGAGAATTTTAGTGTAGAATATTCTGGTTACAGTAAGGGGAAGGGATTTGGACATAGGTATCTTGGGGTGGGATTGCTTTGGTTACAGGGCACATAAAACCTGGGTAAGGGGCCGTGGCAGTTATACACTGCTTCTGATCAGTGGGGGAATCACGGAGGCTTGAACTAAGGAGGGGTCTACTGGGATGGAGAGAAGTGGATGCATTCTGAAGATGCTTAGTGATGCGGGGTCGGCAAGCCGAAGAGTCGAAAGAAAGATTTCTTGGAATTTCAAGGTCTGGCAGTAGTGCTCTTTTATTTAGAGAATAGTATGGAATAGCATGGGGACAGGACCCATGGGCAGGAAAGAGCTGCTGCAATGTGTTGAGGGTTAGGGCTAAATTTATAAGGCATGGGTACGCGACTTATTTTTACTAGACAAAGAAAAGATGATGTAAAAAGTCATTAAATGCTTTCAGTGTAGATGGGGTCTGGTTATTGTGTGGTTGTATAACTTTAGATATGAATCTGGTCATATAGATCGGCATGTAGGCCAGGACACCTTGGGCTTCTCTACCTAGGGGAGTTTTGAGCCACATCACTTAGGAGGTAGAATCAACCAGTTGGATGATTAACTGAATATGTCTGTACTGAAGGGCAATAGGGGACTTCATGGCCTCCTCCTTGGATTGTTGGGTGATACAACTCACCAAGATACAACAATACTGAGAGCTAAAGTTTGTGGAGAGTATAACATGTGCCAGGCACTGTTTGTTTTACATGTAGAGCCATTTTATCTTCACAGTAACCTAATGAGGTAAGAACTATTATTAACCTCAAATCGTAAGTGAAGAAGCCGAGACATAGGGAATTAAAAAAACAGACTTGTCTAAGGTATCACAGTCAGGAAGTTGAAGAGCCAGGATTCAAATCCAGGTGGTCTAGTTCCATAGACCAAGTGCATAACTCTTGGAAAAGGAGATTTGCTCTGGGGTGTGTGTGTGTCTGTGGGTGAGAGAGAGACAAAGAGACAGAGGGACAGAGAGAGAGAAAGATAGTTTTAGATGTGTGAATTGAAGGTGACTTTGGAACACTGTAGTGTAGATTTCTAGTTGGAGGTTGAATAGATAGGCTGCAGTTTAGGATGCAGGACTAGACTTGGACAAGTTTGTGAGGTGTCAGTGTGCAAACTGACATTTGAAGACGTGGAAATGGTACAAAATCTGCTAAGAGCGATGAGGAGTTCTGGACAACACCAGTTTTTGCATGATGGACTTGAGACCAGGACCTCATAGAGGGCACTGTGAGCGAACAGCTCAAGAGTAGGGTGAAAGCTAGGAGCAGGTGACAGCCCTGACTATGAGGGAGGGTGTGGTTGAGCTTCAAATCCCTGGAATTTAGAAAAAAATAAGGATGCATTTTAGGTTGTTGTTTCTCCAAGAATTAGACCCTGAAACAAATAGTCTATCAGAGGTGATTCAGGAAGCTCTAGGAAGGAAGTTGCTTCATCCTTAGATAAGATTTCTCTCCATGCCATGTTTTTCTGACGGTGCTTAGAAGTCATTTCTTAGTTTCAGCATCTTTTGCTGCCTGGAGAGGTTGAGAATTTTTAAAACCATTAAGTCCTGATGGAAGTCATCTGGCAGTCCCAAGACTTTCTTTGGAAATCACCTTAACTAGATAACCAGGTTCACCCTTTACAAGTTCTGCTTTCCCCTTATAGCAGATGACAATTTTGCTAAGCTTTCTGCCACTATATAACAAGGATCCCCTTTCCAGTTTCCAGTAACATGTTCCTTACTTCCTTCTGAGCTCTCACTAGCAGCATCCTGGTTGTCTATATTTCTACTGTTCAATGCAATTTTGGCTTTCTCTATCGTGCTCCTCAGAATTCTTCCAGCCTCTGCCTACTGCCTGTTCCCAAAGCCCCTCCAACGTGTTTAGGTGTTTGTTACAGCAGCACCCCATTTCTGGCACCAAATTCTGTATTGGTCAGGGTTCAAGCAGAGAAGCAGAACCAGTAAGAGATATATACATGTATATATATTAAAGGATTTGTTATAGGCTTACACAATTGTGGGAGCTGGTTAAACAGTCCATGTGCTGCTGGAGATGGAGGTCTGAAGGCAGGTAGTTAGGAAAGGAAGATCGGGAGCAGGCTGCAACACACAAACACAAGCTGAGACCCATGAGCATGGCCTGAAGTCTGTATCCGTGCTTTGTTGCCTCTGACGTTGGTGATGAGGTTATTCTGCAGCAGCCTGGGGCCCCCATCACAGAGCTAAACAGATACCTGGCTCAGGAGCTAGAGGAGTTAAAGGAGGATCGAAAGGAAGGTAGAGAAACTGCTCACCCAGCTGCTGCTTCATTTGATGGAGATGAATCAGCCGATCAGCAACCACCTGTGTGAGCTACAAAATGGCTGCTGCTTCGCTGCTGCCTCCTCAAATCTCCCAGGAATCTTCTTTGTGGATTCCAACTGGAAACATACAAGAAAGGAAATTGTGGGGAATGTAGTTTAGCCCTTCAAGTCGACACATTATGAAGCCGTAAAACCTGTGCTCCAGTTACCCCAACATCTTTGCAGAACTGCATTCTTTGGCTGGAATACCTTCCCTTCAGCCTCCTGTCTGTCCCAACCTCTGCCTCAGCCCTAACAGTACCTTCTCTGTGATAGTCTCAATATGTCCCCGTGATAGCTGATACTTTTATTACAGCACTAGTCACAATGTATGATTTTTATTTATTTGTCCATCTGCCCCACTGAACTCTAAGCTCCTTAAAGTAATATGCCATGTTTTCCCTTATATCCTTAGGAGTTATTGCCTAGTACGTAGTAGGCACTTAGTAAGTTTGCATGAACCTAAGAAGCCACAAGATCTCTTATTTTTAGTGTGGTTTGGATAAAGTAGTATTCCAACTCATAAGCCCGCTGTAAAGGTGAACTGTGCTAATGTATGAGCAAGTGCTCAGTTCATGGTAGGTTATTATGGAAGCCCCACAACTCCCTGCTTGGCCCTAGCCCTGTGGTGTGGCAGATGGTCACTGAGGGCCCCTCTACCTTCAACACTGCCCTGTCAAAGTTTTCATCTTGGAACCACCCAGGTCATGGAGATGGCAAAATCTTGAAGAGTGCTGTATGTCTGCAAAGCTCAGGGAGGAGATGCACTGATAAAATTCCTTCTTTGAGGGGAGAGACGTATAATCCTCACACACGAGGATTCCCCAGTTAGCTGGAGATAAAATGACCCCAACCTTGGGGAAACCATGGTCATGGGGTCATGTTGTCTACGGACCTGAAGAGTTAGTGTGTCACTTGACCTAGATCACACCCAAAGTAGTGACCAGGTCAGGTTCAGGTCCAGGTAAGCAAGGTATCATATATCTATTTGTTTATTCAACGCTTGTTTATGAAGGACCTTCAATTTTACTAGTGCTGTGTTAATGCTGAAGCTGCAGAGGAGTTAATACATGTAAAATACTTAGAATAGTGCTCAGTGCCTATAAACCCAAATATTTGCTAATATTGTTGTAATTATTATGAAGTGATACATATAGTTCTTAATTCATTCTTTATCTTTGTAGACATAAAGGTGTTATCTATTCTCTCTCTCTCTGAGTACTTGTTTGGTTTCCGTGATGTGTTATCTAAATTGGTCATCCATCTGACTCTTGACTAACTGCTATAATTTATTGAACACTTATGGGCCAGGAACTGTGCTAAATACTTTAACTTCACAAGAGTTACAATTAGATTTAGTTGCATATAATGTAAAAACTCATCTGGTTTCTTTCTATCATGTAAAAGATAGCTGGAGGTAGTAGCCAGGGTTAGTAATGTGGTTCCATGACATCATCAGAAAACCAGGACTTTCCCTATCTTTTGTTTGGCTAGTGGCAAGGGAAGCTGGGAAATGTAAGATTTTCAGCTGAGGGGCATCATTGCCCTGAATAAACCTAGGACTCTGTTCCCAAGAAAGACGAGGAGGATGGATATTGAGTGGCATCACAGCCTCTCAGACCTGAGCACCTAATTCTGTCAGAAGCCAAAAGACGCCCTCTCCTCTGCATCCTGAGTTCTTAGCCTGAGAAAAAGAACAGATTCCAATAGGTATTGTAAAGGTGAAATTCTTGCTCAAACCTGGCTTAGAGGAGAGTCTGGGCCATTCTCAGACCCCTGATAGGGAGTCTGGTGACATGGCGTACCGATCCACGAATGAGTTTTGTAGATTGACTTGTAGAAATTTCAGGTGTCTAAAGATAAGATATGGTCCAGACCTAGTATTTCTGTTTATTTCTGCTCCAGCCATTGAGGGAGGAAATTTCTGCTGTGTGTCAAAAGGGAGACAGATGTCAGTTGGAAAAGAAAAGAAGCACAGGGCCAGTCGCCACCTCTCGCCAGGACCTAATTCACACTCAGGGAACATTTGATCCTCTGGGCTCTGAGGGAAGTTTAATTGAAATGCAAAAACCAAAGGTCAAAACCATGTAAAATTTAAAGGCCATTTTTACTATTTGACAAGGAACAAATTGTAACTTTATATTGCTTTTAGATGCAATTTTGTTCAGTGAAATTAGATTATGCTCAACTAAAGCACCTTCTTTAGAGCTTTTAGATTAAATATTAGAACTTATTAGAAAGACCTTGATTTCGTCAGTAAATACCAAGGAAAATATTTGGTGGGAAATGCAGCTGCCTAATTTGCATTAATACAAATGAGAACTATTAAGCTTAGTTGATTAGCATATTCATATGTACTGTAGTCCCCGTGTGTTTAAAATAGATTCTGCTAGATTCTGATGACAAACTCAGTGTATGTATAACGCCGTGGATCAAAGCCTTGGCAATAGAGTGTGTCATTGACTGACAGTGAGGGTGCCAGTGGGAGATAGTTTTTGAACAAAATCCTGGTCTCAAGAATCCTGGTCTCCCATGCAGGGTCAGCCCCATCCTGGAGGATCTGGGTAGCAAATGAACTGAGAGATAGTAACCCAGGATAGAGGGCGGAGAGGCAAGATATGTCCAAACTAATATGTATGAGTGCATGTGTGGGTTTCATTCATGTCCTTGTTCATTCCTTCATTTGCTCAACATGTATTTGTTACATGCCCATTACATTCGAGGTACTGGGCCTGGTGCTGGGTGGCTGCTGAGAACAAGGCCCACTCTGAGAATTGGGTTCATTTCCTAAAGGTGCTCAGGAAATGAATCCTGGCTTGCCAAATCTGGAGCTGATCTGACTTGGTGCCTGACTCTGTGACCTGGTCCTTTCACAGCCAGAGTGTGTTTCTGTATGGAAGATGTCTTTCAACTTGGGAGCAAGGGCAGGTAGGATGTGGCAGGTGAGAGCTACTTGGTTGCTCCTGCTCTCACAGAGCCTGCAGATGACGTCCAAGCTACCAAGTGCCCTAAGAGGAAAAAGGCTCTGCCGGAGGAAGCTGAGGGAGGGGGCCATTCGAGCCTGGCCTTAACGGTTGGATGGGAATGAGGGAAGGGCATGTGCACAGTCATGGGGAGACAGTGCAGAGTCTGGGGTAGCTGCCTGATGTGCAATGAAGGGGGCCTGCAAATGGAGGAGAGACACTTGCTGGGGCCCAAGATTGGCCTGTTTACCTTCCTGCCAGCTCTCTAAGGCTGTGTCTCAATCAGTTACTTGGAAATCCTTTTATTCCCCTTGCAAAAGTTTTGTGTAAGCTGATTTTCTTTCTTTTGCAAATAAATTGATGATCTCACTGTAACTTAAAATTAATTCTGAGATGACAATTTTATTTCTGATAGATCTTTCAGGATCTCTGTCCCTTTATCCCCTCCCACACCTCCACACCCAGTAGCTATTATATATACATATATACACATATATGTCTATATAAATCATATATACATATACAAATAATATTTTATAGAGTAAATTCTCTCTCCTGTTCCCTGATGTAGAATTTCCACGAGGTTTCTGAACGCAGAGAACCGGGCAGGCCTCCAGGAAACCTAGCAGAGAGGTGGGTGTGACACGGGGTAGGTGTCAGGTCATGGGGTCAGGCCCATTCCCCATGACATATGGTATCCATGCCATGTGGGACATTGTGCCCCTAGGATGGGCACTTTATGTTCCCTAGTCCCCAAGTACCTTTCTTCTGAGTGTCCTGTTTCCAAGGCTGCAAGTTGAGATGAATGTGGTTGGTCAGCAAGTGGCTAATACAGTTGAGTGGGTTGATGTGTATTGCTTACAAATAGGGTCATTGCACCTTGATATTTAAAGGTCAGTGCCCTCTGGGGAGGACAGCACACTGAAGGACACTGGCAGTTCCTTGCCCACGTGTCTGTCCTGGTCCCAGCGCTTCCAGAGCTGGCGCGAGTTGGGGAACACCTTTTGACACGTGTGTCCATGGCAGGGCGAGAAGGCAGTGAAATACTCACTCTCCTCATGATTCTGTTTATTTTCTCTGCTCTTTTGAGCATCACCTTTCTGACACCCAACACATGGAGTCTTGGAATTTTGGTGCCGGAAACGATTGTAGACATTATTTTATTCTAAAAATAAAGAAGCTGAGGCTCAGAGGAGTCCTGAGATGTGCCTCAATGATGTAGTCCAAACCAGCATCACGCCTGCGCAACCTCAGACCAGTATGTGAATTACTGACAAAGATTCCTAACATTTATTTGGTTTACATTGATCAAAACTGCCCTCTGAGTGCATTGTTACTACTTGTAACAGGTTTGAAAGTGGACACGGGAAGGGGAAAGCTCCACATTTTGTAACTTTTCTTCAATCTGGCCATTCAGTCATTCATTCCTTCATTTTTCTAATGAATACTTAATGAGTACCTCCCAAGTGCAAGGAGCTATTCTCGGTCCCAGAGATGAAGTGGTGAGCAGAAAGACACAGGCCTGGGCTCAAGAAGCTTACCTTCTAGTGAGGGGAGTAAGACGATGAACAGGTAGGTGCCAGGTGAGAACACCTGCTCTGGGGAAGGATGTGCAGGGTAAAGGGTGGAGAGTGACCTGGCTGTTTTCCTGAGCTGGCAGTGTAGGGGGGCATTATTAGGGAGCAAATAAGGTGACATTTGAGCAGCTGAAGGTGATGAGGAAGGACACATAAGACTACCTGGGGAGAGACTGTTCCAGATAGAGGCAGAAGACACAGCTTGTCGGGGGAGAGACAACGTGGCCCAAGGAAGGGGAGAGAAGTAGGATGGAGGGCGCAGAGGAACGAGGACCAGACCATGAAAGTGCATGTAGGGAGGACAACATGCAATTTGTTATCCAATAGGCACCTTTTGGTAGTGAAAGAATGTGCTGTTTGTAATCACACCAGGACAGACATAAACGATAGAGCCCAGGGCAGTGTGGGGTGCATGGCCGTCTGCTGTGAAGGTCAGTGAGGCGCTGGTTCTCACTGTGGGTGGGTGAGGTGCCTCGGAGGTTCTGAGCAGCGGGGTTGTGGTTGAGAGTAGTGGGATTAGATCTAGTGGGGTTGTCAAGCTGCCGTCTTGACAATAGGCGGAGGCGAGGCAAGGGCAGAAGCAGGGAGATGAGTTAGGAGGCGATTACAATGATCCAGGCAGGAGATGACAGGCTGGGAGCAGGTAGGGGCAGTGGAGGAGGGAGGAGTGACTGGATTTTAGCTACATATTAACAGTGCTGCTGACAGGATTTACTGGGGATTGGGTGGGGGGTGGGAGAGAAAAGGAGAGTCAGGGATGACTCCATGGCCTGCACGGCTGGGAGACAGGTGCCTCTACTGAGACTCTAGGAGACTGTCGAAAATCAGACTTGAGGAGAAATGAAGAATTTGGTTTTATCCAATGCAATAGACTGTAATGTTGTATCCCCTCAAAATGTATATGTGGAAACCTAATCTCAAATGTGACAGTATTTGGAGGTAGGGCCTTTGGGCAATGCTTAGGTCATGAGGGTGGATCTCTCACAAATGGGATTAATGCCTTTATAAAAGAGACCTTAGTCTCTTCCACCAAATGAGCTTACAGCAAAAAGATGGCCGTCTATGAACCAGAGGTAGGCTGTCACTAGACAATGAATCTTTCAGCACCTTGATCTTGGACTTCCTGCTTCTGGAACTGTGAGCAATAAATTTCTGTTGTTTCCAAGTCACCCAGTCTGTGGTATTCTGTTATAGCAGCCTGAATGGGCTAAGACATCCAAGTTACCTTTGACGTGACATCACAATGAAGATGTCACATATCGTAGAAATGAGAGTCATCAGGATATATACCTGGTATTGGAAGTCCTGGGATGATATCACTGAGAGAGGGAGTATAGACAGAGAAGAGAGCAAGGACTGGACCTGGGCTCTGCAAAGTGTACAGGTTGGGAGGACCAGAAAGCCCCAGAAAAGAAGACTGAGAAGGAACAGAGAGGGCGGGAGGGAAGCAAGGGGTGAGGCGTCCTATAATCAGATGAGGAAAACATTTCAGGGCTCTATCATAACCTGTTCACCATGGCAGTGTTTCACCAGGACAATGACTGCAAGCAGGATTTGGTGGGGAGAGGAGGGAAGAAGTGTGATGTCAGCCCTGAACCCTGAGCCGGGGCCATTCCTCATGAGCAGTGTGTGTGTGAAGGTGAGGGGAGGTTGGAATAAAACAAAGTGCCCTGAACCAACCTCTCGTGGGGGAGCAGGAGCTGTGGGTATGGAACGTACCATCTGGTCAACCAGGGGCAAACACTCCTTGCTCTGTGGGCCACTAGCCTCCTATGATTAGATCCCAACTGCACCTGAGAGGCGTGCCTGGTGGAGAGTGAGAGCTTGTGAGGAAGAGGCCGGCCAGATGTCAGGTGGTTAGATGTGGTGGTGGCACTGATATACCCCAGAATAAAAGAACAGAGAGGAAATGGTGCCAGACTTCTGCGGAGGCAAAGAAACAGCACTGGAAATTACAGACAAAGCACAAAGACCAAGAACTTACAAAGTAAGGACAACTTGGGGTCTGGATTCAGGGATCAGGTCTAGCTTTTGCCACATCCTAGTTCGGCCTTTGTCCCTTTGTCTCTAAATTTGGGTCTCTCTTTGCCTCTTCTGGGTTTCTGTAAGAGTTAAGTGGGATAAATTATGCTAAAATCAATTTATGTAGACCCAGTTCATTATAAAAATATAATGCATTCATTTTCTTTGTCTTGGTATTTTTTGTTACCCCTTTGTTTAAACTGAAACAGGTGTGAGGACTTGTTTTCTATGGGAAAAAACTGAGGAATGGGGGAAGAAGCCTTTGGTTGGTGGGTGTTCAGGGAACCTCAGGGGAACAAAAAGAAGGTGACTGAGACTTTAATAAGATCACTTCCACACAAAGATAATGGTGATGACAAAGATGACGGTTCGTCTTTATACACAGCTCTATGGCTGTCAGCGGGCTCCCTACACATCTCCCCATTAAAGACGACCAGCTCTAACCTGCCCTTCCAGAGAGCTTGCTGATGGGAACAACCGTGGGCTTCCTGAGCAGTTCATTCCCCCATACTCAGAGGGTCGCCTAGACACTCCAATCTTCTTCCTTCAATCGTGACACCATCTGAGGCTGACTCTGAGAGGTGACAAGCTCTGGGAGCCCCAGCCCTGCCCTCTGTCCTTGCAGACACCCAGAATGGGGGCCACAGCCTGTGAAATGAGCTAGTCCTCAGTCCCATGAGCATGTGCCTGAATGCAGGGACACAGTGCTGTGGTGGTCACCCCAAAGGTCTGCTCCCTGTGGTTGTAGAGTGTCCAGACGATGTGTTTTTGGTTAGAGGACGGCACCCAGGCCCCTGTGGACACTTCCGCTAGCCCGCCCTCAAATCCTCTTGGCTTCTGTCTGACACTAGCAGAGTCACTAAGGAATGGGATAACCAAGGTGAGGCTCTGCCTCCAGAAGCTTCAAGTAGGGGGGGGTCAGCCTGCGCAAAGGCCTGGCTCAGGGGTACATGCTTGGGGTACAAGGTACAGGATGGGGTGTTTCACTGTGGGGAGAGGGGAGGGGCTTGGAGGTGGGCTCAGCCTCTGAAGTGGTACAGCCTAAGCTGTGAATGGGAAGATCAGACAGGTCAGGCTGCAGGGGTGGGGATGGCAGCTGAAGCTGTTTTTTCTCTGACCAGTGCCCACCTTGCTGCTGGCAGAGTTCAGAGGTGTAGACATTTGATCGAGTTTTCCTAGGAGCACAGGGTTCTCATTTCAGCCTTCAGAACCTTCTTCATGCTGAAGCTGAATGACCACTAAGAGCCTACAGTGGGCTCCCTCAGGGCTGGACTTTTAACCCCTATTAGTGCAGAATTCCGTGTGGCTTCGCCCAATTGTACCGCGATCTCATGGGTCAACTCAGCTCTTTCAGCTCCAGAAGCAACAGGCGTGTTGAGTCTCCCTGAGTGGCTCCTCCTCCTGCGTGCTGCTCCCAGCAGGATCCTGGCTCAGGGCTCAGGAAGCATCGAGGGACTTGAAACCCGTAAGCGAAGTGGTGATGCTCCACAGCGACAGTTTGAACACCAGCAATCAGGAGGTGATGATGCATGCACTTCAGGCCCCACAGCCTCAGAAATCAGCTCATGTGGCTCCCTCCCTTCTCCATCTTTGGCCTGGTGGCTGTATCTTTGCTCAGAGGCCAGGATAAAGCCCGATAAGAGAACAGCCTGTTCACCTTCCCAGATGAGACCACCAGGGGGCAGTGGAGCACACTCGCAGGCTGCCTGCAGCCGCAGGACCGGGAAAGGTCGGCAGAAGCTTCTGAGGCAGGGGAAACAGGCCAGGAGACCAGAGGGTCAGAAACTATCCTCAGAGCACCCTGTCCCCTCTTAGAGGATGGCAGAAGTGTGCATTGGCTTCAAATCAACTAGCTTCTATGTTTACACAGAAACTGTCCAACCTTAATAGCCTCAGCATCATTTTGTTTTGGACCATCTTCCTCATTTCCCTGGCATGAAGCACCCAGAGAGGTTGTGTAACTAAACTGAAAACACACAGCCACAAAAGTAGTCTATCACTCGACTTTCCACTGTGGTATTTTGACTCCAAGGAACTTCCTCATTACTCCGCAAGGATGAATCCAGTCCTCCCCTGGGAAGCAGATGTCCAGGCCCCACTTTAAACCTTTACCAGAATCTCTTGGGGGAGAGAAGGGTCTTGTCTGGACTCTGCACTTTTAATAAGCTCACCAGTGATTCTGATAAACATGCTGAACAGGGATCCTGCACTTTTGAGAAAACTTGACCTGAACCAAAGTGTAAAGAACGGGAATTTTGCCTCAGTCTCCCAGCACCAGCCCACCCTGCTCATGCAGGGCTTCCGCTCACCCCACAACCCCCGCCCATGGTGTCAGCTGCTCACCTCTGAAAACCCCTCCAGCTGAAGATTTATCTCCCTCATTCTGGGCTTCCCCCTGGCACTCTGACAGAGAATGACACCGAGCTGCCCTTTACCACTGCACCTTCCAAAGTGACAATGGATTAATCTGATTAAAAGAATCAATTCCAGTGGGATTAAGATAGAAAGTTGTCCCAACAATTGGCCAATCCCAGGTATCATGGGAATTTAAAGCAGCGCTTTCTGGATATAACATCACAGTCTCGGCTTCTAATCCAGAAGTGCTGGATGAAGTACAATCATACGAGGGTAGGGGTTTCAGGGAGGAATAGAGAGATGCGTTCTGAAAGAACAGAGAGATGCCTGGCGCTGAGGTAGGGGTTGGGAGGGGGTTTGACCTACATCGTGGAGGTGACCGAGGCCTGTCTCAGGTTTTGGTTTTGTTGAAAAGAGCATGTATTGGTTTTTTCATTACAGAGATAATATATATGCATGCAAAACATCCAAGCAATACAGAAAACTATAAAGAGAAAATTAAAAACACCACAATTCCTACCACCCAGCTGGATAAGATGTCAGATAACATCTGTCCAGACACATTCCTATGAATATGACAAGGATGGACAATTGCTACACTTCACTGAGTACCTACTATGTGCCAGACACAGTGCTGTGTGCTTCTCGTGTGTCTGCCATCGAGTTCTCGCATGGCCCATAGGAAGGAGGGGATAGTTTTTTAATGGATAAAGAAACTAGAAATAGAAGAGTTGAGTAATTTGCCCCGGGTGAGCTACTCTGTGACAGGCAAGAACCCAGCTCAGGCTTGTCTCACCCCGGACACGTTCTTATTCACCTTCTGATACTGGCTACATATTTAGGTACATGCACACCCAACAGACACACACACAGGTCTCACACTCCCCTGCCCCACAGACATACACACTCTCATACACAAAACTCATATACACTCTGCAGATAACCCTCAACAGACACCCACACCCTGCTGACACATACAGAGCTCTCATGCTAATACACCACACACACACACAATTCACACACCCCCACAGACACACACAGGACTCACCTGCACATTCCACACACACACACAGCACAGACACACCATAGGCACACACAGAAGGCACACACACACTGCAGACACAGCATTTATGCATAGACACTGAAGACACACGTCCAGAACTCACACGTGCACCATAGGCACACACACACATCTTACACACATGCACATACTGTAGACAATCTCAGAAAACTCACACATACACACCATAGACATATACACAGGAATCACACACATTGAAGACATACCCACCACACAGACACACATGCACACCCACACTTAGTCATGTACACACATAGAGGCATAGACCACACATAAACACACAGGCTCTTCTGAAATCTGTTTTTTTAATACAATATATATGGAGAGAGCTTTTATTCTTTTGAAAGCCTGCATAATATTCTATTTCATAGGTCTATCATAATGTTTCTAATTGAACCCTATTGATGGCTATCTAAGTTTATGAAAAATATTTGAATTACAATAAAGGGATGACACACAATGGAAAGTTGCTGGGTTTTCATTATGTGCCAGGTTACACGCATTTTATCATTTACTTTTCATAACAACCCTGTGCATAACCCTATTCTGCAGATGCAAAAACTGAGGTTCAGAGAGTTTTAGAGCTTCTAAGCGACCGAGCCAGGAACCTGGCTAGGAAATGTCTCCAGACTTACTGCAGTATGAGTTGGCTTTCAACGATCCTCCATGACCATTCATGTCCCCACTGGAAAATTTCCTAGAAGAGGAATTTCAAGTCCAGGGTTCTATGCATTCTCCCTTTTATACACATTGTTGAACTGGCCCTCAGAGAATCGGACCAATGAATACCCCCTCTCAGCCCATGTAGGAATGCTTTATTTCCCTTCAATTTTGCCAGGACTGGGTATTTTTATCTTTGCTTATTTGTTATGTGACAAGTTATATCTAAGTATTAAACAAATCCCCTTAGAGAATCAGGTTTTGACGGACATGGTCAGAGAAGCGTTGTGGTGGAGGTTTGCATTAGCAGGGGATATTTTCCTTGAAGACAAGGAGAGCAGAATTAGCCAGTGTTCTGAGGTTCTTAGTGGTCTCAGGCTTCCAGCCCACTGAATTGCATATAGAAGCTCTCCCAGCTTCCGTGTCACAATGACACTGTTCTGAGGCTCAGTGTTCTGAAGGTTTGCCTCCTGTAGACTAGACACAGTTGAGTCTTAGAAAGTGGAGGAGAGCGTGAGAAGGAAAGAGTGTGAAGGCTCAGCCCACGATCACCTGCCATACTGTCTTAGGACCATCTCCCAGATGCATGGGGCATGACCTAAGGGGCTACCTCAGAAGCACATTGGTGCCTGATTTTGGACTCTGCGTGTGGATGATTTACCCTTGACTGCTTCTCAGTCTCCCCATACAGAGCAGACATTACCAGAGCAGCTCCATGGTATCCACTGCTTTTGCCCTCCAGCCTGAGCTGGTTGCTGCTAGAGCATTCGGTCTTGCTGTGTGTTTCAGACCTGGATCTTACACAGGTAGCTGCTTGTTGCCTTACAAATGGTGGCTCTCCAGGTTCACATTTTATTGGATCATGATAGAATGGTACAGGCAGCTCTGGAGGTAAAACTGGGTCTGTGTCATATCCCCAGCCTGCCCCTTGCCTCCTCGTCGAAGGTGCCTCCACTAGTCCTGCCCTGTCTCCATCCCCACCTGCCAACCTCTTCAGCTCAGCTCAGTGCCCCTGGAGCCGGCCAGCGCCAGGCAGCTCCCGGAGTTCACTCAGCCGTTGCAGATTTGACACACGATCAAAATTGCAGCTATTCCTTTCTCAAATTCTACCTTCCTGAGCTTTTCTCAAAGCTTTTTCTTGCCTGAGAGATTGGATTGCCAGCTTCTGTTGTAAATTTACTTCTAAGTGGGATCCCTTGGTGTGGTGGAATGAGAGAGCAAGAAAGAAAAGAAAAGGCTGCGGGGAACGGTTCCTTCCGTAGTCCCGGCGGCCTGAAGACTTCATTGCTAGAGAGAGGCTTGTTGTCCTAAGAGCTGGGGCCTCAGAAAAGATGCTGAATTATAGCTAGAAGAGTAAGCATGGGCTCCTTCTCCAAGTGTCTGAAAAAATATGTCAGAGCCTAAAGTAAAGTAGGCAACAGGAGTACATAAAAATAGTTGACTTATCTTTCTCCTTGGACTTGTTTTATGAGGGACTTTGTGGCCCTTGATTCTGGAGAGTGATGGGGTTTTTGCCTCGTCTAGCATGGGTGCTGAGAGCAACCGCTGAGTGGGGGCCTGTTGCCTTTTCTCCACGTCCAACACACTCCTGGCCACCCCAGGAGTTCCGTATATATGGCGCCCAGAAAGTACGGAGTTCAATGCTTTTGGTAAATACAACAGCCTCTGTTCATACACATGAACGTTATTCCCAATTTCTCTTTTATATCCCTTGTATTATTTTTATCATACATTTTACATATGTTATAAATATAATACATCACCACTATTTTTGCTTTAGACAGTTATCTTTTAGAGCTATTAAAATAAGAAGAAAACATCGTTAGACCTTTATTAATTTTATTTTCATCTCTCTTCATTTTACTTTGTGTAGATCTCAGTTTTTGTTTGATATTGTATTCTTTCTGCCTTTAAAACTTTCTTTGATCTTTCTTCAAATGCAGGCCTTCTGACGATAGGTTCTCTCAGTTTTTCTTTGAGAAAGTATTTCTATCTTGTTCATTTTTGAAAGACTTTTTTTTTTTTTTGCTGAGTATAACGAATTGACAGTTTTTTTCAATATTTAAAATGCCACTTGATTTTCCTCTGGTTTGTGTCATTTCTGATGAGAAGTCTACTTTTACCTTCATTTCTCTATAGATAAGATGTCATTTTTCTCTGGCTGCCTTCAAGATTTTTCTTTGTCTTTGGTTTCTAGTAGTTTTAATATGTCATGCTTAGTTTTGTTTTATTTTTTTTCCCTTGCTTGGTGTCCTAACTATCATGAATTTTGGGAAAATTCTCAGCCCTTATTTTTCCATGTATTTCTTCTGTGCCATTCTCTCTCTCTTTTCATTTTCTGAGAATCAGTTATATCTACACTATACTTGTTTTTTTTGGTGAGGAAAATTGGCCCTGAGCTAACATCTGTTGCCAATCTTCCTCTTTTTGCTTGAGGAAGATTGTTGCTGAGCTAACATCTATGCCAATATTCTTCTATTTTGTATGTGGGACACCACCATAGCATGGCTTGATGAGCAGTGTGTAGATCCTTGCCCTGGATCCAAATCCATGAACCCTGGGCTGCTGAAGCAGAGCATGTGAACTTAACCAGTATGCTACCAGGCTGGCCCCTATATGCTATACTTTTTTAAAAAAAGAATTTTTATTTTTTTCCTTTTTCTCCCCAAAGCCCCCCAGTACATAGTTGTATATTCTTCGTTGTGGGTCCTTCTAGTTGTGGCATGTGGGATGCTGCCTCAGCATGGTTTGATGAGCGGTGCCATGTCCGCGCCCAGGATTTGAACCAATGAAACACTGGGCCACCTGCAGCGGAGCACGCGAACTTAACCACACGGCCACAGGGCCAGCTCCCCGTATATGCTATACTTTTTGATAGTGTTCATAGCTTTTGTGTACTCTGTTCTTTTACTGTTATTGTTATTATTATTACTATTTTATTCTCTTTCTGTTTCAGTTTGGGTAATCTCCTTTAACTTATCTTCAAGTTCATTGATTCTTTCCTCAGCTGTGTTGAGTCTACTGATGAGTTCATAAAAGGTTTTCTTCATGTCTGTTACTGTGTTCTCATTTCTAGCATTTCCATTTGATTCTTTTTTCTAGTTTCCATTTCTCTGCTAAAATTACCCATCTGATGTTGCCTGTTACCAATCTTTTCAGTAGAGCCTTTAACACATTAATTATAGTTATTTTAAATTCCCTTTCTGATAGTTCCAACATCTGTATCACATGTGTGTCTGGTTCTGTTGGTTGCATTGTCCCTTGACAGTGTTTTTCTTGGGAGTACGCCTTATAAGTTTTTGTTGAAAGACACATCTTGTGCAGGACACTTGAGGCTGAGGTTAGTAGTTTGTATGCTTGAAGATGGGCATGGGTTTCCTTCTGTTAGAACTTCAGTTTGGGGATTTGCATGAATGTAGTTAGGAGTTGAGCTGGATTTAGGATTTATTGTTGCTATGGTTACCTTCAATGCATCACATGCTTCCAATTCCTCAAGCACTGCCTTGTCTTGAGGTTGGGTTTTGGTTTGATGGAGAGTTCTTCTCAATGTTTAATCCACTCTTAGCTTTAGGCCTTCCCTTTATGCTATGCTTCAGAGAGTTTCTTTGCATGCTCTTGTCCCTCTACCAGAAGCATTCTACAATTATTTGTTACTTAGGCTTCTTAGCCAGTGGTGGGGAGCAGGTGTATCCTCTTTTCTTCTAATTAAGCTTCAGCCTTGCACAGGCTCTCTGTCTCTGGGCCTCAGCGCTGTGGTCTTCTCAGTGCTCCTGCCCCTCCTCTGGGGGCAATTCTGGGCCCAGTTCACATCCTTGCTCCTCTCCTGGAGTAGCAGTTGTTTTTTCTCTTTTCTCTTCCCCAGATGCAGGATGCTCTCTCTATTGCCCTAAGTGCGATAGTGTGTGTCGCCTTCTCCCAGCAGCTTAAGGCTTTTATTATGAAGAGGCAACAGGCAAGGAGAATCTGGTTGGATTTTATGCCTTTCCTGCAGCAGCTGCTGTTCTTTTTCTTCAGGCTTGCACTACAAGGGGACGCCTCTTCAGGACTCTCATCAATCTTTTTTGTGATCACTGGTTAGGTGCATATAGAAGAGCTGTGAATGGGTGCAAATTTCCATTATATCTGCATCCTCAGGAATTCTATATCCTCTTGAGATCCATCACTTGGCCTTAACAGTTCAATAACAGTTTTAGCTGAATTCTTACTAATGTCTGGAAGCATCTGCCCCAGGTAAGCAAGTGCTCACGTTCCAGCTCTCTTAGCACACACTTGTATTTACTTCAATTTCAGGTCTGTTGTTTTTTATGCAACTCAGATTGCTGACAAATTCAAGCAAAGTTGTGAATTTGTAGATTGTGCAGCATTTTTGTTGTAAGAGTGGGAGCTATGCTCTTGCTAGCTTTCTACATCTCAAGCAGAAGCCAGAAGTAGCACTATTCTTAATATTCTCAAACTGGAAACTACAAAAGTGCCCATTAACAGTGAGATGGATAGATATATTGTGGTACATTCACCCAAAGGACTACTATATGGCAATGAGAATGAATGCACTGGAACTACATAAACAATGTGGATATAACTCATAAATATAACGTTGAGCTAAGGAAGCTGGTCACGAAGGAGTACATACTGTACCATTCCATTTATATAAAGTACAAAACTAATTCAAGCTCTTAAAAATCAGGGGAGCAATTACCCTTGGAGAGCCAGAGGCTGGCGTGGAGGACAACGGGGCTTCCAAGATACCAGCAATGGTCTGTTTCTGGATATGTTTATTGTTTTTATAGCTTTATATTTCTGAAAATATAATGAGATAGACATGTATAATACCCACTTTTCTGCATGTATATTATACTTCATCAAAAATGTTTAAAAAATTATCTGTTAATATAATTAAAACGTAGATTTATAACTTGCTAGATAGCTAGAAAAATAAATGCAGCTGAATCACAATTCAGCAAAAGACAGAAAATTAAAGGAACACTAAGGAATCTTATAAAGTGCTAGAGCCTGAGGACATCAATTATGGCAATAAATATAAATGCTTAAAAATGTTCCCCATTAAAAGACAATAAAATACAATAAAGCTCATATATGTTTTTAATGATGTGCAAATGTAACAGCTCTATAGGTGAGTACTTTCCCCCTAGTTCCCTTCTTGTCTTCTTAAATTATACTTTTGCTATCACCTCTATCTTCTTGAGACAATGTACCTGATTTATTAAATGACGATGGGGCAAGAATATTCGAGGACAGGTAGGAAAGAATAGGTCAGTGAAGGTGATAATTTGGGACACACACAAAAAAATATATAAAACTTGCAGATTGAGCTTGTTCTGAGCTGGACCACCCTCAGAATATCTAAGGGAAATTGTTTTTGTTAATTTAGTATTGCTCTCCAAACCTCCTGACCCTCACTTCAATTCTCTGCACCCCAGAACACTACCTCTGTGACTCTCAGAGAATTCTAGCTCCACGAAAGAGACTGGGTGTCAGAGGATAATGTCACCTTTTCCTAGACTCCAGGAAGGAAACATTTCATAGTGTGACCACTGTGTAAAGGAAATGTAAGGGGAGTGGTGGAGAAATCAGGCCTGGAGGATTTGGTTGGAGAAGGATGGAAGCTTTATAGGGGAATTAAACAGAAGAGTCTGTGTTCATTTAGCTGAGGGAGTCCATGAACGTGGACACAGCAACTCCTCCTATCACGAGTTGTCTTATGAGGATAGTGTGGGTTTGGGATGTGTTTTCTCACAGGAATTGTTCAAAGACATCTCAGAAAAGGAGACCTGTAGATGAAACTTTAATTAATAAGTGCATTTTAAAATTCGACGACTCCATTTTTAAAATAAGAAAAAAAGTCATTTGGAGAATTTTTTTCAAGACATTAAAACTTCTTACTTTAAAAAATACTTCATTATAAACTTCTAGAAGATTACATAGGCATTATCTAATTGAAGTTACATGAATTTCTTGTTTAGGGATGTACAAAGTAGTGTTCATTTAAGATTTTTCCTTGATCAAATTAGCATGTTACTATTCAACAAATATATTTGAGATCCCAGTTATGCTTCATACACTATATAAGACCCCAAAGCTTAGTCTCTATTGTAAAGAAGTTCAAAATCTAGTGACAGAGATAGACAGTTAAGAGGATAACAAGAACTCAGTGTAATAAATACTGTGAGTACAGAATGTTTAGCATGTTGGAAGACAGTTCTCCACAGGTCTCTCAAGTTTCTGCCTGCCTTTTAAGTGAGCTACTAAGTGTCTCTTGTTTCAGATTATCTTTCCAAAGATGTTAGTATAACAAACAATCTTGGAAGATAGAGAATCTCTTCCTTTGGGGCAAAGGGTAAGTAGGTTTACTACCCATTATAAAATATTTGGTGTCTCTAAGCTCAGAGTTCTTCTCCTATCATATCATCCATGATATAGATGCCATCTAGCCCCCTGTGAGTTACCTTGTAGGATTATAAACTGGAGGAAATGCTGGTCCTCTGGCTACTGCAAGACTATGAGTGATAAACTGTCTTTCATCTCTTTACTCAAGAGTCTTGTTATCTACCAGCATCCATGAAACTGTGGCAAGCTAACTTGTTAGTTTGCTAAAATTTGATAAAACTTCAGACCCTTCACAGATCGTGACATGTGCTACTGTGGGAATATGAAAAAGAACTACCTATTTTAGCTAATACACTATCAATGATATAGTAGGATATGAAGAATGTTAGGAAAACTGAGTCTGTGAGGATGTGGGTGAGAAAACTCAGGGGGAGAGAAGAAAGAAAAGTTAAGTTCCAGGTCGAGGAAATAGCATGAGCAAGGACCAGGTTGTGGGATTAGGGATGGAGAGGGGTGTTTCCATGTTAACAAAGAATGTGGATGTTTTCATGAAGGCAATGCATTACGTAGAGGATGATATCGTCAGATTTAAATTTTAGAAATCTCATTTTGGTAATTATGGAGAATGAACTGGTAGGCCAAGATGAGACTCAGGGAGCTGCCTAGATCAATTGAGAACTGCTGAGGTAATCCAGATGAAGCATGGTAAAAGTCTACAATAGGGGAAAGGGATAAAAGGAGGAAGACTTCACAAAATATGGAAGTAGCATCAACTGGTTATGTTGACAGTACTCTACTGATTTTGGGGCTTCTCTAGGCTGGACCTGTCTTTGATATCTGAGTAATAGTAATGATAGTAACATCTATCATGATAGGTGATGGAAGAATAAGGCGTCATCACATCCACAGGGGCACTTGTACTTAACATATGTATGTAGATACTTGGTTTAGAAATAATGACCACTCTAGGTGGGCAGGGTCAATTAAGGAAATTGTGGTCCTGAGTGTTAGGTGGATTGCTGAGGGCTACATGGTTAGTGAGTTAATAATGGAACCTGAACAAAATGAGTAATCCAGTGACCTTTTAGCCTGTTTACTAGAGCCAGTTGTCAGCACCATCACAGATCTCTTGTCCATCCTCAGAGGATCTTGGCTTCACCTGGGAGATGAAGGAACCAGAAGGGAGAGAAAGCTATATATTTTTCTTTCATTTGACAGATATATTGGAACTGTTAGTTCACTGCTAAAAGAAAGAGAAATGAGGATTTGTGTTTGACAATCGGGGCCAAAAAGAGTCTGTCTTGTTAATGAAATAGCTCCAAAAAATAAATTCTTAGGAGGGCTGATCTTAGATGACCCAGGAAGAAATATGTTCTGCCGAAGGGCAGATACTCATCTTTGAACATCTGATCACTAGACTAAACTTGTTTACAGTAGCACAAGACTAGAGCACTGAGTTTGTGTCTACATGATCTTAAAACACTCCATCAACCAATTCAGTTTGAGTTTTGCTATTACAGACAGAGATTTTATTACTAGTTCCAAAACTAAGTTATGGTATTATCTCAGAAAGTCAGTTATTCTGTCTGGGCCTCAATTTGTTACTTGGGACACAGTATGGTCTCAAATAATATCCACAGAGTTAGGTCTTTTATCATTCTAACACTCTAAGACCGGTTAAGAGTAGGAAAGAATATGTGAAAAGTATAGAGGAGGACCAAGTTCAGAACGTTGAAGAAATCTACATTTAGAGACTAAGATGACAAAGAGGAGCTTACCAAAAAAATCAGTGAAGGGGTCAGGGAAGGAATGCTTGAAAAGGTATTTCTATCTGACTTTTTCTAAAGGAAAGTTCACTCTTAGGAATCAATGAACTTAATGAATCGGTAGGGGATCAGCTGTTTTCTGTGTCTGTAGAGGACCCTGTGAAAGAAAATTAAAGTCTAGGAAATCTGAGTTGGGTATAAAAAAATTTAAATTTCTGTGCAATGTAAAAAAAAAAAGGGGGGGAAATTTACCTCCAACTCTCTCCAAAATAAGACATTAAAAAGAAAATAATTTTCGACTCTGTGTAATATTACCTACCTTGGAATTTCTTCAGTCCTGGCTGTGTCCATCACTCTTGGGCTGTATTTTCATTACTGAGTGTCCTGTTTTTCTAATCAAGATGTCAATTTCTTAAGAGCAGAGTGCCAGCCCACGTTGGATGAACAATAAATGTATTTTAACTTATTTGTTCAGAAGAGTCTCAGTCTTCTGGGAGTGATGGAGCCAAACTTGAAGACTCAGGCAGAGTGGAAATGTTTAGAGTTCTCTTGACTAATGGCAAGGTACTTTCAAGGTCCTTCAGGCTCTGAGACTGTCTGAAATATCTTAAGTGGACCTGAGATTCCAGAGGCTCAGCCTGCTGCATGAACTGCCCATCACCCTCTTACCCTCTTTGCATCAGTACCTCTGAGAAAGGCAGCCTGCTTTTTCATCTTGTAGGAAACAGAGTCTCAGAAAACAGCTGCACTCTACTGTTGGACCCTAATGGTACACATCACTCTTGGTCTTTGGCAGGAGATGTCCTTGTCTCCCAAAATAACCTTAACCACAGGGTTAAGATTTTCCCGTAATTGAAGAGTGCTGAGAGAAAGAATCAAATGCATGAGGGCTGATAGACATTTAATCCCACTGTACTCAACAATTTGAGTTTTCTCTGTAGTCACATTGGTGAGGGCAGCCAAGGTTTAACCTCTTGGGATCCAGGTTTCCACCGTAGGGGGATAAAGGGTCCTGCAGAGAGCTGCCACTTTAGAGACATTTCAGCTAGTGGTGGAGAGCAGTCACATGGCAGAGCAGCTGAGCAAAACCTTTTAATTGATTCATAACATATAGCTGTAAGCCGTGCTCTGCCATACTTGGTTCATTCCAGCAAATTGACTCTCAGGTTAACTGGAGCAAGACTTCCACGTCAGTGAATGCCTTTAAGGTCTCCTTGGTTTCCTGCTTCTAGATCCCTTTTGACACATCCTCTCTCTCTTCTCAGATATTTGGTAACTTATACTCTTCTTCCCTACTTCAAAACCTCCTTGCATTTTTATCTTAGGAACAAACGCCTGGAGAGCACTGTATGGCACAGTTCCATGTGTATATTCGCATTTTAACAAGAAGTTAAAGCTTTGAGCAAAATAAACATATTGGCCTCTGGCGGAGTAATTGTCATCAGAGAACTAGGCAGGACATTTTGGGTAGGGGGACTTCTCAAATGCATATTTACTTACCTTCTTAGTCATTTTTTTTGGTCTATTTTTTTCCTACAGTTATCCTATGAACACTTTTCAGGCTCTCAGGCTTCTGTGCTTTTGCTGGAGCTGTTCCTTTGGAGAGTTGTTCTCACCACCGATATCTCCTTTTAAAAGCTAGTTGATTTATCCAGTCTCAGCTCAAATGCTACCATGAGTGATTTTCAAGTTTCTACACTTGGATTTCTTTCTCTTAATTTCCGCAATAGTGTGTTCCTCTCTCAGAGTCGGCATCACTTTCTACCTACTATTTCAGTAGTTTGCATCATCATTTTGTGGCACAGCACTTAAGGAGTCTAACACATTGTCTGGCATAGAGAAGCACTTTCTAGATAAAATTACCATCAATCCTAATGTGCCAGTCATTGTACCAGGAGCTTTGAACGCATTATTAACAAACCTGTGTTGATTTGGGTTGAATTTCTTTACCACGTTCCATATCATTAGGAAGTTTGTGCTATGCATGTTTGCATTTGTTTATGTTCAATTCAATAGTCATGCTTGTGATTGTGGTTAAATGGATATATGAATTTGTCAAAACTCATCGAATTTTGCACTCAAGATGGGTGCAGTATATTATAGGTAAATTATACCTTAATAAAGTTGCTTTTAAAAATGAAGGCGAGGGCCTGGCCCTGTGGCCGAGTGGTTACATTCGTGCGCTCTGCTGCAGGTGGCCCAGTGTTTCATTGGTTTGAATCCTGGGTGCGGACATGGCACTACTCATCAAGCCACACTGAGGCAGCATCCCACATGTCACAACTAGAAGGACGCACAACAAAGAATATACAATTATGAACTGGGGGGCTTTGGGGAGAAAAAGGAAAAAATAAAATCTTAAAAAAAAAAAATGGAGGTGAGTCTTTCTTCTGTTGAAGCTGACTTGTCAAGGACCAGATCATTTCCTCCTGACAGACAGCCCACCAGTCACCCAGATGGGGACATGCACATCCTGACTTGGCAATGAGGTACACAATTTTAAAGAACAGACTTCTGCCTGAGAAACCTTAGAATCAGCCTGTAGGCAAAAAAACCCCTCAGGTTCAAACATCTGAAATGTGCAGTTGTTAACTAAATCATGTGTTTGTTTCTATAATAGAATTGTTTTAGCTTATAGTGTACATTCTATATTATATATAACAATTACAGTTACAACCACTTTATTTTACTGTAGTAAGGCAATTAAATATAAATCATCTGCTTTACTAAGGATAATTAAAATTATCAAAATAATTTATTATTATAATACATGGATTCCCCCATGTTTTAACCATCATATTATCATTTGAAACTCAGATTATATTTTTGTATAGAAACAAAGTCCCAATCCAGAAGAAGCTGAGTCTTAACTATTGCAGCCCTGCTTGGGGTCTCCATTCCTCCCTGGTCTGGGCCATTCTCTCTGGGGTTACCCTCCTATGGGCTGCCTGGGGCCAGTCTGGGGCCATGGGTCCTGTGAGGAGCCTCTGATACCTGGGCTACTCTCCCAGGGCAGTGCCCACTGACTTCCATCCAACTGACTTGCTGGATCCTGTGGGCATCCAGACTTCTCAGTCTCCAACTTCCTGTCCAAATTGCCTCTTGTTGCTTCTACAAGGTAAGCCCCAACCACCTGCCCATTCTGACTTATCTTTCTAACTTCCATTTCCCATTTCTCCTACCCAACTATCCCCAAACTGTCAACACCCCAATTGATCCCCAATTTAAAATAATGCACCTTTCTAAGTCCGCTGACTACAGATATTTTCTTGGTGAAGGACAATCCTAGCATTGCCGTTTTTCAGCCATGTGGATGTGAGTGAATTACCTCACTTCAGGTGGCGATTATATTAGTTTTCTCTCTGAGGTTTATTGTGAAGATTAAATGGGTTGATTTTTATAAAGCAGTCAGAACAGTGCCTGGCACCTAGGAAGTGCTATATAAGTGTTGGTTGCTATTATTATTATCCTTGAACTCAGTATTAACAAACAAACACAATACAGCTCACCCTGGGATCATTAACAAAAATTGGCTTTCATTGGGTAATCTCTTGATGCCCATCTGAGCTTGGCCACATGAAGGTTTTAGGAGTCCTTAGGAGACAAAAAGGAGGAGGTGACTTTGGTGGCTGGAACTCTAGAGAAGGGATGCAGACAGGGGTGATGCCACAGAGGAGGGAGAGGGCATACAAATTTTATGATTTTGTTTAAGGTCTTAACTTCAGTTATTTCTTATGTGTCACTGAGACTAATTTTTCTTGTCACTTTCAGCCTTTGGGCTGAAAGGTTGCTGATGTCAGGTGCCTTTTATTAAAAGTTCCCCCATCAAATTCTGTCCTTGGCCGTGAAAGGGCGGGTCCCCAAACTGGGCCTGATTGATGACCACAACAGCAAGAGGACATGACAGGAAGGTTGGTATGAGCACATTCGCACAAGATATGTAAAATGCAAAGAAGAGCCAGAAGTGAGAAGCCACAGCAGGAGATGTCCTGGAGAAGGGGAGGTCAGTGCCTTGAATGATCTGCTAGGCTGAGAGACACTCAGTTGGCCCACCCATGTTTGTCACATCCTTAGAGAAGGATCCATGTCCTAGGAGGGATTGGATTGCCCTTCTTGGGGAGTCATCCACCAATGAGTTGGGGGTATGATTCATGGTGCTTCTCAGCTCCCAGCAGTCCCTGCAGGGAAGAGAGTAAAGGCAAGTTCCTACTGGCAAAGATAATTGGATACAGTTCAATGATCTACTACTTAATAATGACCTAATAGATAGGGCTTGGACTGTGGCACTGAAGAGAAGGGGAAAGCATGGTTTCTGCCCTCTGTGAGCTGTCATTCTGTTGGGAGTCAAGACTTTCATGTACTAACAAGGGTTGAATGGCAGAAACCTGGTGGGAGTTTAGTAGCCAGAACTCCATGGATTCCCAGGGAGAGAAACCAAGCTCAAAGTAGCTTAAGTGAAGAAGCTTATTTGTTGGCTTATATAACTGGTAAGAAACGGGGGTGGTTGACCTTAGGGACTCTCAAGATGCCTAAAATTCTCTTTGTCTGCCTCTCCATGTGTTGTCCTCATCCTGTTCTGATCAGGTGGGCTACTTCCATGCAGTGGGGATGGCCATTATAGTTTCAGTTTGTATCATGCCATCTTAGTGACATCAGAGGAAAGAGAAAGCTTCTTTCTCTCAGAGTTGATATATGAAATTCTAGAGAAGGACCTGTATTGGAGTGGCTTGGGTCATGTGCTCATTCCTATCCAATAATTGTAGTCAGAGGGTTGAGCTACTATGATAGGCAGGCCTGGGGCATGTGGCCAGTCTTATGAACTAAAAAGTGGGGTCCTGCTCCATGAGAGCCACATAAAGTAAGAGAAGGATAACGATCTAAAATAAAGAGTTGGGGCGAGCACTTGCTAGACGAAGGGGCAAAGAGATCTGGCACAACCTGAAACAGCGGGTGGTCTGTCCATGGCCCAGGGCTGCTCCGTGAGGCCCAGAATTTAAGAATATGAAGGCTCAGCAAAGGGGACCAGGCTGTGAGCTAGCAAAAGCAGGAAGGCTCTGTGTGAAAAAGGCACCTGAAGGAGGGTGTTTTTGGAGGGGAAATGGCATTCCTCCTTTCCTGCAGGGAGAACAGAGGAAGAGTGGAGAACCAGGCCCTACTGCTTTTCTCCAGCACCTTCTCAGTCAGCGAGTGGCGGTTATCTAATCGGGGCCCCTGATGAAGCCACTTAGCGGCCCTCATGCTAAGGGGTGGTGACATCCAACCCCAGAGCCAGGGCGCTCTGGCAAAGGCAGCCTGTCACTACCCAGAGTGTAATTTGTCAGGGATGTGAAGGTTAACATTTTTCTTCACAAAAAACATCTTTAATGACCATCAGCAATCAGGACCTCCGATTTCTGTCTCATTTGAAAGCTTTTAATGCTTTCAGAGGGATAGACGGGGTGACCTAATAGGTCTTTCCCATCCCTGATTTTCTATGATTAATGAAGTTCAATTGTGCAGAATAAAATGGTGAGTTTCTCGGTGTCAGTTCGGCTGTATTCCTATTCTCCTCCCTCTTTCTTTTCTCATTTTTTTTTTTTTAGACAGATGATAATCATGCACATTTTCTCTTAATGCTTCAGGGAAAAAAGGGACTTTTTCTTCTGAGCCAGGCTTTGAAAATGTCAAGGTGGGTGTATTTATCTGTGGTATAAATTGTTTCCAAATGCCACAAGCCACTCCTCATTCTCCCACCCCCAGGACAGATGGGGGTGCCTGCATTAAAGGCGATACAGGCCCTGTAAATGTGAAAACATTTGGTTTGTAGAGTTTATTAAACTTTTGTCTAAGTAGCTCTATAAGATACATTTGTTTAATAATGTGCTGATACTGTATTCTGCAGTAGACATGATGGACTTTATCACCTTCTTTTACCTGAAGGGAAACTGAGGCCCAGAGTGGTTATGGGACTTGCTCTGAGCTGCCCAGCTAGGTGTGGGGAAGGCTCATGACAGCTTTCGTTGGACTCCACTCTGTTGTATCTGGGGATTATAGGGCAGTTTTAAAGCATCTCTTGAGGAAAATTCTAGAGCAATTCAGTGAGGCTTGTTCTCCCCTTTGCAGCCTGAAGATTTCCTAGGTTGAAAGTCTTCTGAATTATGAAGAAGCAGACCTCGCGAGAGCTCTCTTGGGAACAGGAGGTTTTTCACCCTTGCTGGCTCTTTGCATTTGGAAGGGAAAGCCTTCAGGAAAGGGATTTCCTTGGGTTTGTGTATTCAGCCTCTTTTCTGGTTATAGGGCACAGTTTGGGCTCCTCTGAATTCCTGGACTTGCTGCTCAACATGGAGGGGAATTTAAACAATTCTAGGAGGGAATTCCAACAGAGTTCCCTCCCCGGAGGAGCAGAGACTCACCGGCTTTACAATTCTCCTGCCTAGGAGTCCCAGGACTGTCCCAGAAGCAGACTGCACCTTGATGTGTAAAACTATCTATCTGAACATTCAGTCAAACATCCTAAATGACTGGATTAGGCTACTTCCTTGCTTTTGAGATTCTGGAAACTCACAAGAGAAAAAATAGTTTCCAGCATTCTCATCAGTGAAGGCACTTGGCCTGAGTCATTGCAGATTCTAAGCACAGAGCACGTCGGTGACGTTTAACCATAACTTTCTCAGACACCCTACCTGCGCTCAACACGCCTAATAAGGGACCCACGTGAGGTTGGTCCTGCAGCTGATCTGTGGCCTGGGGATTGCCCCTCTCTCCCTAGATGAAGGTCAAAAGGCCTCTTTTGGGTCCATATCCTGGGGATGACTCAGTCAGCTTGTCTGCACCCAGAGCTCCCTCCTTCGTTTTATGGATTTGGAGTCACCCCCATGTAAGCAACATATACAGTAGGTGAGAGCTCGCCTCCGTAGCCTCGCCCCTTAATGGCTTGGAGCCCCATGGGGTTTGCAAATAGTAGTTAGCCCTACTTGAAGCTGTGCAGGAGTGTGGTCTCCTTTTAAGTTGGAAACCAACTCAAAGATGCTCCAGTAGGGTGGCCCCCTGGTGGGTGAGGTCCAGCAAATGGAGCCCAGTGTCTGTGTAGAGCCTCGGTGAACACTTTCTAACAAAGATTCAGCAGCAGGTAAAACGAAAAAGCCAGTTCTAGGGAAATAGGTATGTTGAGAGGATTTTCTTATCAAATTCTAAGGCCCAGTTCAAATCTGCTACTTCTGTGAGCCCTGCCCGAGAACTCCAGTCTACATTTGTCTCTGTTCTCTGACCTATACTACTAGCACTAAGAATAGAGTTTCTCGGATGGGTTCCTGGGACCACAGGCATTTTTATCAACTTGGGTGTGTGTGTTAGAAGGCAGCTTCCTGAGTGAGACTCAGGATCGCCTTGCTGAGCTAGAATCCTTGGAGGTGGGTCTCTAGGATCTGCATGTAGCCTGTCCTCCTCTCCCATAATGCTTATGCACACCCAGGTTTGGGAATGATGGCCAGTTTTCTTCTTTTTTATTATTGGAGTTTTTCATTGTGATAAAATATACATAATATAAAATTTGCTATCTTAACCATTTTTAAATGTACAGTTCAGTGACATCAAGTACATCTACGTTGTTCTACGACCTTCACCATCACCACTCATCTCCAGAACTTTATCATTTTCTGAAACTCTGCACCTAATTTCCAAAAACCTCTCTCCCTGCCCCCAGCCCCTGGCAACCCCCATTCTGCCTTCTGTCTCTGAATTTGACTACTCTAGGTACCTCATATAAACAGAATCATACGGTATTTGTCCTTTTGTGACTGGCTTTTTTCACTTAGCCTAATGTCTTCAAGGCTCATCCATGTTGTGGCATGTGTCAGAATTGCCTTCCTTTTTGAGGCTGAATAATGTTTCATTGGATGTATATACTATATTTTGTTTATTCATTTGTTGATGGAGACTTGGATTGCTTCCACCTAATGCTGCTGTGAACATGGATGCACAGATATGTGTTTGAGTCCCTGCTTTCAATTTTTTGGGGTATATCCAAGAGTGGAATTACTGGATCATATGGTAATCCTATGTTTAATTTTTTTGAGGAATTGCCATGCTGTTTTCTAAAGTGTCTGCACCATTTTACATTCCCAGCAGCAATGCATAAGGCTTTCAATATCCCCACATCCTCACCAACACTTATTCTCTGTTCTTTTGATAATAGCCATCCTAATGGTGTCAAATGGTATCTCACTGTGATTTTGATTTGCATTTCCCTAAAGATCAGTGATGTTGAACATCTTTTCCTGTGCTTGCTGAGATGGCCAGGAGTTTTGACCATACATTACAGCTCAATGTTTCTCAACACTGGTTGCATATTAGAATCTTCCTAGGAATTATTTAAAAAATGGTGATGCCTGGGGCTGGCTCCATGGCCGAGTGGTTAAGTTTGTGCACTCTGCTGCGGTGGCCCAGGGTTTTGCTGGTTCAGATCCTAGGCGTGGACATGGCTCCACTCATCAAGCCATGCTGACATGGGGTCCCACATAGCAGAACCAGAAGGACCATAACTACAATATCCAACTATGTACTGGGGAGCTTCAGGAAGAAGAAGAAGAAGAAAAAAGATTGGCAATGGATGTTAGCTCAGGTGCCAATCTTTAAAAAAAAGGCGATGCCCAGGACCCACCAATTAAATCAGAATCTTGAGTGAAGCCCAGGCATCAACATTTTTCAAAAGGGGGTTGGGGGGTGCTCTGGTTCTCAAATTACAGGACCTGAGTAGAGTCTGGACCTATTACCTGATATTGTACTAGTTTGTGCAGACACTTTTTTTAACCATCTTTATCGTAAAATGAGAGTAATAATATCAACCTGGCAAAATGATTTTGAGGTTTAAATGAGATAATAATATAGCATAACAATAAAGAGCATTACTCTTGGCAGACGCACATCATGGGAGGAAAGGGAGGGAGCATCTGTGCTGTTCTCTCCGTTTTGATAATAACCATGAGAGATACGCTCCACCTGGAAGAGAAAGCAAGACCCCATGAGACTGATAAGGACCAGGAGCAGTAGCTCTCAGCCCTGGCTGCACATTCAAACCACCTGGGGATTTTGAACTCACCTGTGGAGTTGTTCATCTACTTGCTTTTCACAGAGGTCTAGAGTTCCTGGTCTCGATTCCTGGGATGGGCCGGTCATCACCTCCCGGGCCTGATGAGGAGAGTGCATGTTCTCTGCTGTCGTAGGAAGTAACACAAGCAGGCAGAGAGGTTGCTTCAACCTCTGAGGGCCTCAACTTCAGGAATAGCCTGAAAATAATATGAAGGCAAAACAGTGCAGTTGCTCTCTAAATCGCCTTGGCTTTGATGTGTGTTAGTAATGAAGCAGGTAAGTAATTGATTTAAACGTATGATTTTTCACTTGATACAATATCCCTTTAATTTCTAATTCCTATTCTGCAATTCTGGCTTATATGTTTGGGATAATACTAGCATTATTATTATTCTTTAGTCTTTTAATATGACAAAGAACCAAATGGCTTGATTTAAATCAAAAATTAAGTTCAGGTTCTTTTTGTCTAGTGAATGCATCTGGGAAGGATTTCCTTTGATCTAATAAGGCAATTATTGGGTTTTAATTAAGTAATGGGTGATTATGAGAGTAATAATTTTTGGAGTTTTAAACTTCAGTTTTACAAAGCTTGAAAAATCTACAGTGCTTTTTGGCAAACACCACATTTCATACCCAACCAGGGAAAATTCTCTTTCGTATATATATATCGTTTTGGGCTGCTAATCGGCATTAATCAACCAGAAGTGTGTTTGGAACCATCTTATTCTGTAGCCCTATTCGTTTCTTTTCTGCGTTCAATTCCTTTTTAGTTAAAAAAAAGTCTGTGCACATGGACTTGGATCAGAAAGATGCTGGGGATAGAAGCTGTGCCCAGGACCAACTCTTGGCAAAACTGGAAAATAGGTCCTGTTGGCCTTTATCAAACTTAACTGAAATCACCTTTCAGCACTTTCCCTTATTCTGCGTTATCCACTCACTTCAGACTCATAGAGCCCTAATTAGTGGTTTTCTGGTAAGCCAGTTTCAAAAACAAAACAAAACAAGCCTTAATTAATAGCATTTGCTAATTTCCAATGTATAGATACTTCTTGTACCAGGGCTGATTTCAAGCTACCAACTTGACTTCACTATGGAGCAGGGAAGAGATATGCAAATTGTATTTTTTTTTGTTTTTGAGGAAGATTGGCCCTGAGCTGACATCTGCTGCCAATCCTCCTTTTTTTGCTGAGGAAGACTGCCCCTGAGCTAACATCTGTGCCCATCTTCCTCTACTTTATATGTGGGACGCCTGCCACAGCATGGCTTGATAAGCGGTGCTAGGTCTGCATCCAGGATCGGAACTGGCGAGCCCTGAGCTGCCAAATCAGAGCTCATGAACTTAACTGCTATGCTACTGGGCTGGCCCCTGCAAATTGCATTTTTGCAATCTGATCCTGTAGAAGCTGGCTCCAGTGCACCACTGGCCCTAATGCTGTAAGTTTTTCCTGCGGCTCTGTCTGTGTCAAAACTCAGTATCTGAACTGGATTGTCTATCAGTCATTTACCTCTTAGTATGAATTCCAGCCCCTTCACTCCCTGTCTCAGTGAATATGCCTTTCTACCCTGGAAGAGAAATAGGTCTTTCCTTGTCAATGAGCAGGGAGAAAACATATTCCAGGAAACATGGGAAGAATGACTTGCAAAGGAACAAATTTATGTTGTGGAGAGAAAAGAACATGGAAAAAGAAATCATGCAGGCCAGGTTCTTGTCCTGAGCCTCTTGCCGGTGTGACCTTGAGAAAGGCACACCTCTTCTTTGGTCCTTGGGTTTCTCATGAGGGAGCAAGCCAGCTGACCTCCAGGTCCTCTCCCAACTCTGGTAAGTTACCACTCCACGAGCATCTGACTCCACCCATGCTTAGTCACAAAGTTGGCAGCAGAGATGAACTGTGGCAAAAGAGACCAACCAGATTATTTCATTGTATTTGTCTAACCAATTGAATATTTTTGATATGAAAAATGTGAAGAAGTGTATGAGGGAATAAATGTGTGAGGGAATAAATGGAAGAAACTCCACAAACTTTGCAATATTTTTAGCCTGTCACCAGCATTTATTAATGCTCGGAGAATCTATTCCTTGTAATCAAGTGGCATGTATTTATCATACAATCGTTACCTTATTAAGCTATAATAAATGCCTAGTTAAGTGCATACAGGCCGTTTCTGCTGCAATTTAATTACCAGCACAGTTAATTAGGCAATACACTCCATCACCATTTTTATGCAAAGGGTTTCTTGACTTTATTAAACAGTTTTGAGGAAGGACTAGTGGACCCAAAGCCCTTGGTTAGGAGAGTTAGAGAAAACCGTTAACCACCGACGCCACTTATTATGTACCTACTATGTGCCAGTACTTTATAGAAACCGTCTCCAAATCCTCATAATGACTCATTTAAGGACCCGAGACATGGAAAATGCGTAGCAGGGTGCCCAAGCCCCAAGGGCCAGTGACACTTGCACCTTTCTGTCACAGAAGGCAGCTCTGCTGAGGAAGCGCGGGGAGAAGAGCCAGGCACTCTGCACCTAACAGAGCTGCAGCCAGAGAGCCCTCTCAGAGACTCTCCAGAGTCCACCCAGCACCAGATTTCCCTGAGGGTTGTTTTTAGGAACCTCGGGAAAAACTCAAATGCATCAACGTTTCTCATCCAGCTGGAGAAAAACAAGTGAAATCTCATCACTAAAACTTTCGGCCGCAGCTCAAGATTCCAAAGGATGTCAAATGCATCTCTTCACAGGAGGCTTTGGATTTCAGCAGTTGTCAGTCCCTTGGATCTCAGGGAGGATGAAGGGTCTGAGAGAATAGATACTGACTGAGAGGGGAGGGGAATTGGGTGGTGGGAGATTGGGTGGGTGGAGGGGGTGAGACGAGGGGGAGCAGAGACAATTTTCCGGACTTCAGCATCGTGCCGAGTGATTGTCCTAAGAGAGCCTGACAGGCTAGCTCTGGACAGAAAGGACAGGTGAGGACTGGAAAATTTGAGCAAGAGTCGTTCGGAGACTAGTAGAAGGCAGGGGTTTGAAATCTGCCCATCGGGTATTTGAATCCTCAGCTGATTGCTGAAAGCTGAAGGACTATTTTCTGGTACTTGGTTTCCTTGTTGTGAAAGGAGGCTAGGAGGACCTTCTTCTTACATCAACAGTGAGGGTTCAGTGAATCAATGTGTACTAGGTCTAAAGTGACTCAGTCCTCCCTCCCAGCCCCAAAGTAGGTGCTCAGCACACATAGGATGAATGCCACTATCATGCTCCCTAAGTTGTCATTTTATAAGACATGTGGCTTGGTGCTGTGTAGTTGGTTGCAAGCCCATTAAGCAAAAGTCTGGTGCCTTAAAATATTAAATCATTTAGAGCATCCTACATACATTTGAGCCATTTATTAAAATATACTTGATTTTGTTGATTGAGCCATAGGACTCATTTGATCACTTCATAATGTGATCTATTATAAAATATTTCTAAAAGAAATATTTTATTTTTTTATCCACTCAACAGCAATTTATTTCTGGATTATCTATTTATTTACTTATTTTCTTGTCAGTAGTTTTGGGGAGGAGTGGGATCTGTATACCCACGAGGGCAGGAAACTTGTATAACTTGCCAGCCGTTGTGTCTCTGACACAATGTCTAACACATAGTGGACCCTCAATGAGTATTTATTGAATAAACACACTTTTTTTTTCTGGAGTGACAATTATGTAAAGGTCATGAGGTCTTCAGCTAATGGGAGAAAGGATGTAAATATTTAAACATCTAACCTAAAGCCGAACTGACAAGGTGAAGCATGGAAAGGGACTAGTCAATGCCAATGTCCTCAGTGTCCCAAGTGTGCTCTGGGCCCTGAGGACACAGCAATGAACCATCCCAACAAAAACCTCTGCTTTCATGGTACTTGCATCCTAGAGGGAGAGTGGTGACGACACAAGATAAATATGTGGAGAAGAAATAAGAGGAAGGGAAGGGGATAGGGAGTGACGAGAACATGTGAGAGTAAGGGTGCAATTTTAGACAGGGTTTCAGGGAAGATGTCACTGATAAGGAGACTTTTGAACAAATACCTGAAGGGAATGAGGGAGTGAGCCATGAGGATATCCGGGAATAGAGCGTTTCTGGAAGGAAGGAGAGCAAAGACCGTCTGTAAAGACCCAGAGATAGGAACACGCCTGGCACATTGAGGAAACAGTGAGGATGCCAATAGAAACAGAGTAGAGTGAGTGAGGGGAAGAATAATAGGAGATGGGACCACAGAGGTAACAGGGGACCAGATCATATAGGTCACTATGAGGACTTCGGCTTTTACCCAAGTAAAATGGGGAGACACTGAGTTTTCAGCAGATAAGTTGCATAACCTGACTTCCAATTTAACAGAACCACTTGGACTTTTGGATTTGACTAGACTAGAGGGTGGAAAGGGTAGATTTCAGGTAGATAGATTTGGAGATTGTAATTGTGATGAGAGATGACGGTGGTTCTGACCAGAGTTGTAGCGGTGGAGATGGTAAGAAGCAGTGACAGTCTGATATACTTTGAAGGTAGAATCAACTGGATTCTCTCGTTATGTGGGATGTGAGTGAGAGAGAAGAGACAAAGACGATCCCAAGATTTCTGACTTGAACAATAAGAAGGATGGTGTTGCCATTTACTGAGTTGGAGAAAATTGTGTGAGAAGCATGTTTTGGAGGATTGGGGAATTGTTTAGATTTCAGCTTTGTACCTTTAATTTTGAAATACCTTTTTAGTATCAAAGTGAAGATGTCAAGCAGGTTGTTGGGTGTACGAAATTGGAATTCAGTGAAGAGATACGGAGTAGAGATAAAATTCGAAATGCACAGTATTTAGGCACTATTAAGCCATGAAACTAGGTGAGGTCACCAAGGGAATGATTGTAAGTAGACTGGAAAATCAACCCAAGGACTAAACCCTAGGCATATGAGAGAGTTGAGGAGAAGCCAGGAAAAAAGACAGAAAAATCAGTCAGTGAGGTAGGAGGAAACCCATAAGAAAGCCATCGAAAGAAAGTACTTCACCGAGGTAGGAAGCATTCAACTGTGTCCAGTGCTGGGCCGAGTAAGATGAGGACTGAGAATTAACTATTGTATTTATTGTATTTAGCAAAGTGGAAGTCACTAGTATCCTTGTCAAGAGCATTTTTCCAGAATAGTGTGAATAAAATCTTGATCGGTGTGTGTTCAAAAAAATGGGGGAGAGAAATTAAGGACAGAAAGCTTTCAAGAAGTTTTGATGTAAAAATTTGTACTCCTACAATTGGTTTTCCATGTGGATCCCAATTTCATACCAAGAAGAAACAAGAAAGTCATGTGGATTACGGACAGTATGTGGAAGGAAAACTTCAATGCTTATAGAAGAGAAGATAGAAGTATACATTTATGATATAGAGTAAGTAATGATTCCTTAAACAAGACATAAAAAGTAGAAATCATGAAGAAAAAGCATATTTTTTTCACGTTGAATATTAAATCTTCTATATGACTGATGACACCATATTCAAAGTTTAAAGACCAGCTAGCCACACGTGGGAATAAGATGTTTGCAATAGCTTTAATCAACGAAGGGATGGTAACCAGAATGTATAAAGAAGTCCTAAAACCAATAAGAAAAGCTAAACAATTTAACAAGGAAATGAGCTAAAGAAAATGAGCTAACAATCAATCCACACAAAAAGAAACTGAGCGAGTACACACATGAGCAGGAGCTCAAAAGCACCTGTGAGTGATAAAAAGCATTTTAAAATAGGGGCTGGCCCCGTGGCCGAGTGGTTAAGTTCGCGCGCTCCGCTGCAGGCGGCCCAGTGTTTCGTTGGTTCGAATCCTGGGCGCGGACATGGCACTGCTCATCGGGCCACGCTGAGGCGGCGTCCCACATGCCACAACTAGAAGGACCCACAACGAAGAATACACAACTATGTACCGGGGGGCTTTGGGGAGAAAAAGGAAAAAATAAAATCTTTAAAAAAAAAAAAAAAAAGCATTTTAAAACAAATTCTTCTCCACACATGTCAGTTAAAAGGTTTAATAATTCCAAGTCTTGGTGCAGATCAAGAGGCCAGGGACTTTTATACACTGTTGATGGGGAATAAATAAGATTTTGGAGAGCAATTTAGCAGTGTGCACTGAAGTCCAAAATGCTAATCCCATATGACATCACAGTTCTCATCCCTAGTACCCTAGAAGCACTCAGACCCAGGGGTGGCAGTAGGTGTATACAAGGGTGTCTTTTTAAGGATGATTAATGATGTATATGTCTATTCATATGTGAGAGGATAAATTGTATATTATATATTGTATGTTCACCTCATACACATACATATCCATTACAACAAATGGCCTAGGTGGCCTGGATTCATATGGACAATCCGACAACCTTAATATTGTGTAAACAATGCAGTACCTACAGATGAAAAGTGTGTAAAGAATGTACATGTTTTGATGGCTATGCACATAGACACAGGGAGAGAGTGACATGGTTACATCTGGGGATACATTCAGGTGAACAGGGTTGGAGGGAGATATAAAGGGAACTTTAGCTGTATCTGCAACCATCTATTTTCTCAGGAAAAAAACCACCTGAGGCAAACATGTCAAAATATTAATATCTATTAGATCTGGATGGTGAGAATACTAATGAAATTTTTCTCTGAAATATATCACAATTTGGATAAAGATGTGGTGAGTGAATAAGTCATAGGAATTTTAAAGAGAAAAAAACAGTGAAGAGAAGTGAGGAGCGTTTGACATCTAGATAACCCAGCCCTTGTTAGCGCTTTCTCACACATGAATGATCTTGCTGTCCCATTGGGTTGCCAGGCAGGTACTAAATGACCCTTTATCACAGATGCTGGAGGAGGAATTCTTGCTTTGGGTGAGCTCCTTTTAGATGACCAGGAGCTTTCCTTAGAAATTTAAAGTGCTAATAGGTCTTTGATCAAAAAATATTTGTGGGCATTCCAGGTGCAAACACCAGAGTGATAGAGGGCCTGATTCTCCAGGGTGCTGTGAGGGCAGCGTCTGGCCTGGTGGATGTGAGGGAGGGGTCTGTCAGAATGAATGGGGCCATTCACAAGAAAAGCCTCCACCCTGGTTCTCTGCTCTCTTCCTAGTAGTCAGAGCCTCTGCTCTCTGTAGTTCCCTCTACAGTGTCTTTTGCTGACTCCCATCCTTTCTTCCCCCTCTACCTCTCCAGGGCCAGGTGCCAGGTTGTATACACCTTCAGGTTATTCTCCATGAGGACTGCCCGTCATCAGGTGAGGGGGTTAAAAGCAGCTGAGTTAGAGACAGGAAGTTATCTGAGTTGCTGAATCCATCAGGACTCTTTGGTTGCAAATGACAGAACCACCTCAAGCCAGCTTAAGTCAAAAATAAAATGTGTGTATGGGAGAGAAGAGTTCTGCTTCTTTTGGCTCACATCACCAAATCACCAGGGAAGGCAGGCCTGGAATAGAGCTAGCCTCAGTGATGACTGAACTCAAGGTCAGACCCCAACAGGGCTCTCCATCTCCTTTCTGTTATTTGGGTGATGGCCAAACCAGCCTTCTCCTAAGGCAAGAATTACAGCTGCAGGCAGATCCTGACTTACATTCTGCCAGCCTCACTCTGGAAAGAGAAGAAAAAGATGTAAATGGACCCAAATGGCACCCCCTTGTTGGGCAGTGCAGCCCACACATCTTTTCTTTCCTTGATCAAGTCTGGAAAAATTCCAGGAAAGAAATCTGATCAGCCCGGCTTAGGGTACATGCCACACACCATCTGTGAGACCATGTGTTGGTTTCCCTAATTCTCTTTGCTTTAATTTCCTTTAGAAAGGAGTAATAATAGGGGGATAATAATAGAATATCTCTTGTAAGGCTATTGGGATGATCCATGCAAATCATCTACACTGTGCTGGGCTCAGGGTAAAAAATGCTTTAAAAATGACAAGAAGCAAGTCTTGGGTTGATGTGATAAAGCTGGTGAAGACCTCTGATTGACTGAGCCTGGTTCAAGATGCCCCACCTAGTAGCAGGAGGCTGCAACCTGTTCGAGCTGGTGCTGGGCAGATCCAAAGGATGGTCATGGGTGCTTGCTCAGAGTTTTCCTTCTCTTCGGCTGTGTGTGTTCTGTTGGTTCTTGAAGAATGTTCAGGGGCTCCTATTCCACTCTTTCCTCTGGTATCCATGTGTTTATCACTGGTTTTGGCAGGCCTTCAGGGGCCCTGATGTACCATTGTCCTAAACTCTTTTGCTTTGAGTGGATGGCTTGATGGGTTCTAGCTCTTTACCTGCTCCCCTCAGGTGATGACTCCAAATGGTCCCTGGATTCCACAATTATTAAGGCATATTTGTTCCATAAGTGTCCTCTCCTAATCTTAGCACCAGCTCCTGAGGCTTGACTGCTGAATGTTTTGTCAACCATACACCTCTAGAAAGATAAGGCAAGGAGTGGGATGGCATCACTTTTGGCAAGTCACCCTCGGTAGACAAGTATTCACTCACTTAACCAGACTAGGACAGGATTTCTGTGTACCCATGCTGAAAGGATTGCAAAAAGGTAAAGGAAGGCTGAAGAAGGAAGAAAAGGAAGAAGGAAACAAACGTGTAGTGATCATTGTCACCTCACTTCCACGTCATCTTATTTAACTTTACGAAGAGCCGGTGATGAAAGTGTGCACATTCCCATTTGCTGATGGAGAGATTAAAGCTCCAACAAGACCAGTAATTTGCTCAAGGTCAAACACTCTTTGGAGGATAAAGAGGAGAGGATGATAAGGATGAGGATGAGAAGGTATGGTGGTGGCCATGGTGTGCTTGACTTCAATTAAGTTTTCAGTTATTGATGGAGTGTTCACTGAGTGCTAGCTATGTGCTCAGCCCTGTGCTAGATCGCATGGAATACACAAAACTTTTCCTGCTTCAGGCAACTGAGAGTCTATTGTGAAGACAATTTACAAAATAAAAAGAGATACATATAACTTCAAAAGCAAAAGCTAAAGCAGTGCCTACCACAGACATGACCTCAGGAAACCTGGCAGTGGTCTCATGGACTGGACAACAGCCAGGTAAGGTCCAGAGGGAGGAGCCTGGCCCACTGGACCCCCAGAGGGCCCATCTGGTGACTGACCTCTGTGGGTCACACAAAACATAAAGGCAGACATCCACTGTGTTGAACACTTGGCTTTGCAGAGGAAACTCCTATCCCACTTCCCTTCAGTGTCTCTTTGGATGCAGCCCCTAGCCTTACAGAGCCAGGCAGTAGCCCCCCCAGGATCATGAATCCCAGGAAAGTGGGAGAAGATGGGATAGAAATTCCATTTTTCATTGAGCTTTAAACTTCTGTTTTGCAAAAACAAAGGGAAACTTCCATGAACCAAGAACTATTATTTTGCTGAGAAAGCTGTCCTGGAGACTGAAAATGCTGACATTCCATGGGAAGAAAAGCCAAATTCATGCCTGGAAGCAAATTTGCAAAAAATTGCTTTTGTGTTGCCAAGGCAAAATTTTCTCTCATCTCTTCCCCTACCCATTTCCCTCCCCCCCCCCCCCATTTTCACTACAATGCACCATGTTCACTGGGGGAAAGAGATGTAAGTAATCACAGGTCCAATTATTGAAAGGCATATTAATAAGGAAAGTGACTCATCAGTTTTGGTTGGGGGTATGTCTTTCCTATCCTCTAAATTTAGCCTTGTAATCATGCAAAGAACATGACCACTGTGTTAATCAAGAGAACAAACTCGATGTACACTCTATTGCTAATTAGCTGTTGACTTGAGAGAGTCACTTATTTTTCTAGGCCCTTTGCCTCAGTTTCCCCATATGTAAAGTGACTCTCAGTGGTTTTCAAACTAGGCTCTGCAGAGCTTCCTTAGGGACCTCCCGAGGGACAGGGGAAGGATGCAGAGGGTTAAGGGCTACAGCCTTCTTTACCCCTCATCACTCCTTCAGCCAGAACAGATGTGATTTTATCTCTTTGAAAAATTAATGTTTTCTGGTAAAATTTCATTTGAAGAAAGGATTTTGCCCTTCTGTCCCTTCCATCCTAATATCCCATGGCTTTAGGTTTTCAAATTGACTGTCTCTAAAAATTTGGATCTGCCATTGCTCTAAAACAGATGTTGTTTCTTCCTCAACTGAATTGATCATCAAAATCTAGATGGGGGCTACAGATTTGGGCTTCAGAAAAGGGAGACAGCCTCAGGATTCAGAGCAGTCCTGGAAAGACTCATGGAAGCGGTGGAGATGTGACTGTAGGATGTGATTTAATAACATCAAGTTGTATTCCTACCATGGCCACCTTAATCACAAGTACAGACTGGGTGACATGATGTGAGGGATTCTAGGAAGTCCACATTGCCCCAGAAAATGCATTACCCTGCCCGCTTATGTCTGATGATTGACATGCCACCAATGGGAGTTGGGTGTGTTAAGTTAGGCGTTAACGCTATTGAACGTGTTAATAGCCCTGTGGGTGAGTCCCTTGAGAGTGAAGTGCACATGTGCTCTTTTCTACTTATTGGATAACTGAGAATAGAGGTTTTCAGGGGTGCTTGAGCCAGTAGGACATCATGGGGTTTGGGAGACAACTGAGAGAAAGATGCCCAAAATGGACATTTCCCTGGTTTACTGGTGCCTTCTATTCAGCCAAATTTCGGTGATCAGAGAATCACGGAATCTCTAACAGAAAGGTCCCCTGGGGCATGTGCTCCAACCTCTGACCAACACTGAATACTCCCCTGACACATAGTGACCCTGATTGTGCATATACTCTTGGTAGAATGAAACTCTCATCTCACAATCAAGACGAGTCCATTTATGGAGCATTCCAGCTAAGGGGAAAGTTCTTCCTTATATTGACATAAAGCTCAGTATTTCAGTAATGTCCACCCTTTATCCTGGTAGCTATGCAGGATTAATCTACCGCTCCGCCCAAAACAGCTTCCACAGGGTTTAAAGGGAAATATCTATCACGTCCCCCTCTGCTATACCCCTCCACCACTGTGTGGCTTTTCTACTCTAATTAAACATCTCAATTTTCTTCATTTTCTCTCGGGGCTGGGCTTCTAAGTGTCTCACCTCCCTGGCCTTGTGTCTGGATGCACTTATCTTAGGTTATCAGGGTCTCTCCTTAAGTTCTAAGCCCAGACCTGAGCATAACAACAGAGTTCAAGGAACACCAGATTATTCCCCCTCCAGGGCAGACAACACGATAGTTATACTTTGCTAGCATGGGACTATGTTAGCCTCTCTAGCATCTGCATCCAATTGTTGTTAGGCCTGTACTTAGGAGAAATTTCTCAGTCTTTCTTTATGTGAATGTCACTTAAATCAATTTTCTCCAATCCTGTTCCCAAGGAGTTGATTTTTAAAACTTAAATGGAAGCTGTGATGGTTAATTTTATGTGTCAACTTGACTGGGCCATAAAGTGCTTTGATATTTGGTTAAATGTTATTTCTGGGTGTGTCTGTGAGAGTGTTTCTGGAAGAGAGTAGTGTTTGAATTGGTGGAATGTGTAAAGTAGATTGCCATCCGCAATGTGCGTGGGCATCATCCAATCCACTGAGGGTCTGAATTGAACTAGAGGCAGAGAAAGGTTGAATTAACTCTGCCTGAATGCTTGAGCAGAGGTATCCATCTTCTTCTGCCCTCAGCACTCCTGGTTTTCAGGCCCTCAGACTTGAACTGAAATCTGAACCATCAGCTCTCAGGCCTTCAACCACACCACTGGTTTTCCTGGATCTCCAGCTTGTAGATGGCAGACTGTGGGACTTCTCAGATTCCGTTAATTGCGTGAGCCAATACCTTATAATAAATCAGTTCTGACAAATATAGATTTCTCTGCAAATCTTAGTATTGTTAATTGTCATTCAATGTCTTCAGTTTAGAGTTGTGTCACTAAACTCATTCACTACCTTTCTGGATTCATTTCAGGCAGATGCCTGAGGAGCTCCTTTCTGTGAATTTACTCCAGTTGCCACACCCTGGGCCCCTAGAGCAGTGTTTGTCTCCTGGCAGGCCTCAGTAAGTAATTGTTGAAGCAGTGAAAAGGTAAGTGAATGAATGACCAGCTCATTAAAAGCCTTTATGGGCCCCCTCCAACAGTTGTTGGTGTGGTCAACACATGCAGCATGAACCCACTTTATGAACCCCTGGACTGTATGCCATCCCTCATTTCTCTGTCTTATCTTTAAGAATATTATGAGCTATTTTGTTAAATCACTTTCAAAATTAAGATATATTTTATCAAAGAAGAAAATGAGACTATTTTGCATATGATTTAGTTAACTCACACAGGATCTCTGCTATAGCTTTCTTATGTAAGAGATTTCCATCGTTTTTTCCACCCTGGGGTAGAGTTTCCACATGAGACCAAAGACTTGAACTAATTTAAAGGAGCTAAATATTAGAATTATAATTAAATGCACACATATAGGAACACAAGATGTACACAGAATGCTGGAGTGATAGAGAAATATGACTAGTATTTAATAATGTTCAGTACTGAATGGTGGTTTGAGGATATTTATTATTTTTTCTTTCTTTTTTTCCAATTGTTTTATTGTGTGTATGAATTGCCCTTTTTACAATCAGACATATGAATTTTTAAAAAGTGGGTATATGCTTTACCACCATCCTTTTACTTATATTGGACTTGAATTCCTTCTTAGCTACATTATTCTACCTTTCAAGTAAAAGTTTATTAACATTGTCAGAGGAAACAGAGCAAAACAGAAAGTGAGGGATTGAGATTTCTCACTATTACCTCTTAACCTGATGTTATCCTCACGAAGCAATAGTCTTATCTCTCCCCTATTGTCTTTAAAATCACACTTGCTGTTTTTGTGGAAATTTTTAATATCTTCAATCTCATCCAAGCTGTAGCCTTCCTGATACCATTTATATTGGTTCATGGGACTCATAGGATATGTAGGCTATATAAGATACATATATCTATTTACATGTATATGAAACTGGTCAGGGGAAATAGTTATAGAGCATGTGGTCTGCTAAGCCCCAAGCTTACAGAAGATCTAGGAAAAGAAAGGCTGTGGTCTAGAACTCCAGGAAGCATCCAGATCAGTTGGATGGTAGAGCCCTAGTGGGCCATCTAATGGTGTACAATCAAGAAAGCATGGTAAAGGTCAAGGAAAGAAATGTTAAACCCTGAGGCCATGATGAGCACATTTTGGAGAGGGTTCAGAGTCTTTTCTTAATATCCTGATGAGATGGATGGAATAGCTTGATTATTCTGATTCATTATATGAAGAAACTGAGTCACAGAGAAAATATCTTAGTTGGTCAAATATTACGCACTAGCACATGTGGAACTAGAACTCAGGATTCATACGGTAGGACTATTGCCTCCACGCTCTCTTTTTCTCTGTCACACATACACACACACGCACGCACGCACGCACACACACACACACACACACACAGCCTTTATGCCCAATTCTGCTGCTTCTCCTTCAAGTCCTGTGCCCTCCTGCCAGATGTTGTCACCTGTCTTTTCTCTGACGGCCTTGGTAAAGTTACACAGCTGAGCCCGGCAGGCGCCTGCCCCAGGCCAAACAAACAAACAGAAGAGAAATCTTTCAGGCTGGGCACCAGGGAAAAGGGATCTTGATGCCATTCATGGCATGAGCCAAGGCAATTGATGACTTGGCATTCTGTCCCCGAGTCATCAATCATACAGAATCAATCTCAGCTCCCTCAGGAGCTGCCCCCCGGCTCACATAATTCTCTCTCCCTGCCACCAACCTGAACAGTCTGATCCCAGTGGCAGGAACTGTTTTGTTCTGCGTTCAGCATTGATTCACTTGGCCTTCAGTAGTATTTTCTACATTCCCCAGAAATGTCACTTAATTTATCCTCTCTAAGGTGGCTAAGTTGCCTGGGCCTCCCTGTATCAAGTGGGACAGGCAAGCCAAGAAACGTGTCTGTCTTTTCGCATTACAGGCACAGGCCTCGGGCCCCTAGACCTGAAAATCGGGCCTCCACTCTCAGGCTCCTGTGCTTGTCCCTGAGGATGAGGCAGGGGCGTCAAGCACAGTGGCTGGGGCCTGGGGCTTTTATGTCCCATGGTCCATGGTTGTTTCTATGACTCTGCCACTTCCAAGCTGTGTGCTGTTGAACACATTACCTGATCACTTTATGACCCAGTTTCCTCATCTGTTGAATAGTGATAATAAAAGCACCTACTTCATGGAGTTGGAGAATGAAATTAGATCATGGCATAAGTGCTTAGCATAGTACATGACCAGCCACGATCAGTAAGTGTACATTATTAATAGCGTGATTATTAGGACACAATTAGGATATGTAAGGTTGACCAGACATGTAATCAAGTTGGTGACCATGAGGGAAAAAGCCTTGAGAAGGTGGCTTGTCCAGAAAGAACTACTGTTTTAACTTGTCTCAGAACCCAACATCTGACACTTACTAACTTCAATGTCTCAGAATATGAGCCTCTTATAGATGGAATATTCGTGGCACCCCAGAATTCATGTGTTGAAAGCAAATCCCCGATGGGATGGTATTTGGAGGTGGAGATTTTGGGAGGTGATTATGTCATAAGGGTGGGGCCTTCATGCATGGGATTGTTGTCCTTATAAAAGTGGTCCTAGCGAGCTCCCTAGCCCCTTCTGCCATATGAGGACATAGCAAGAGATGGCTGTTCATGAACCAGGAAGTGCACCCTCACCAGACATGGAATCTGCGGGAACATTGATCTTGGATGTCCAAGGTTCCAGAACTGTGAGAAACAAACTTCTGTTGTTTGTAAGCCACCCAGTCTATGGTATTTTGTTACAGCAGCCCAAACAGACTAAGACAGAGCCCTCCCAGCTCCAAGCAACAGGGAGTGGGCCCTATAGGAACTGGGTTAATAGTTCATGACATGTGGTGGATGGACTAGGAGGAGGAGGTGGAGGAAGCTAAAAGAAACTTTGTGAACTCCGTAAGTTCTCTGTAAGCCATCTCAAAAGGATGTGCTCAGACGAAAGGGAGAGTCCTTATTCCTTCCACGCGAAGACCTTCCCTTTATTTCTCTTTGTAAAAGGAGAAAGAGAAGAAGGGAACTTGCTGGTAGGTGACATGGACTTTTTGGGAGGAAGTGGGGAGGAGAGGAAAGACAATGGAGTAAGAATGGGTCAGGCTGCCCACATTTGGGAGGTGGCACTGCCCTGGGAGCGCCAGCTTCTTCCCTCCCAGGCTGGGTCTCGGTGTGTCTCCACGTCTCTGTCCCTCTCTCCTAGCAACTGGAATCATCTTTTCCAGGAGATTCTGAGGGCTGCTTTATTTGTTAGGAGACAAGGAGGCACTAATAAATTCCTCTGTGTGAGGTATTTAATTACATAATAATGTGTACACTAATCAGAGTAAATGTGTTTGTGAAAACACCTTGATATGGGAACAGTTAATCACCCAAGGCATTGCTTCTTAACACACCTTGGAAGTTAACTTAATTAAATTAATTAGAACAATGAAAAAATTGAACTGTTTATTGGTCCACAATGGCCTGAAGAAATGCTCCCCCTCAAATGCAGGAACATCTCCCACACCGCAAACTATTTTTCCCCAAACCCTCAGCCCTTATGGTTATGGCTGCACCCCAGGAGCTTGCAGCCGGCAAAGCTTCCCCCTGTGCGTTACCTTGGAGTCATTTCCTGTTGGAGACAGAAGGCAATCAGTCTACGTGCCTATATGCACGCACGTGCACATGCATACACGAGCATGCGCATGTGCACACACACACACACACACACACACACACGCCTTTTGTGTGCTTTACCAGAAGCTCAAGTAAGCTTTTACCCAGGATTCCTCGAGTGTATGTTTTGCAGTCAACCACTGAGTGGGCCAGTCTGTGCAATCTAAAGGGAGGAAGGGAAGAATGTTTTGTGAGGGATTATTATAATCACTATCATTGTCATTACTATCATCTTTATCTGTTAATAGTATGAATTTGCATAGTACTTAAAAAAAACCTGGGTATTTCTTAACCCCACCTCCCTCTGTACTTAAGCTTTGCTTAAGGTGGCATAAAACCCAAGATGCCTGCCTCCAGGGAGTCTATAGGCTATGACATCTGGCCCTGACAAGAACAAACTTAAAAGCCATTTTGACAACTGAACAAACATTGAATAGTGTGCACATTAAATCAATCAATGAAGAGTGAGCTAGCACAGCATGGAAGCCAAGGGCCACTCAGGGCGAGAGTCTTATTTTGGAAGATGAGTGCTCAGAATGTTGAGGGTAATGGGACCCCTAGAGATTGTCCCGAAATCCAGGAACTAGAGGCTGCCACCAGCTGGTGACTTGTGTACACTATAGTCAGCTTCTCCCTTAAGGAGCATTAGGTCAGCAGCCTCCTTGACCTTGACATTGCCACAAAAGACTACCTGGACACCCTCTAGCAAAATCACCTCCCTAGTGAGCAGTGACTAAACATGAAACTGCTTCTATAGCCTGAATTTCCCACTATGAAAACAAGAGACTTGATGTTGTATGGCCTGGAATTACTTTTTACATGTGTCTTCTCTTTCTCTATTGCCAAAAATTAGAACAGGAATAAGTAAAAAATCTCTTACGGGTTCAGCATAAACCTTCCTTTTTGCAATTCCTATTAACTCCAAGATAAGGACACGGACCGGGGGAGAGTGCGCAGAAGAGGCCCCCTCCCACAAAGTGCCAAGGGACGGGGTCTGAGTTTGCTTCTTCTGAAATTTTCCACTGTGCTCATCATAAACTTCTTGATGCAGCTTTTCATGATTTTGTTTGATTAGTCAAGACGGAGGCTTAAGATTCTGAGCAAATCTATAGAAGCATGTCTCCCACTAGCCCAAGTACCCAATTGTCCCAGCAGTGCTTGGTGCCATCTCAAAGATCAGGCTGATCCTGGCTCAGAATATAAATAGAAAAGTGATCATGCTTTTTCTCCTTGAACATTTCTTGAGTCAGTGGGGCCTTGTGTCAGCCAGGATCCTTGCAGGAAACAGGGACAGGAAGTGCCCAAATGTGATGGGTATTTGCAATGTTATTGAAAATCAACAAAAGGGGTCAAAGTTCCCCAGAGCTGGCAAGAGCAGAGGAGGCGGCATTACCAGCATCAGCAGCTCAAGGCTCAAGGTCTGAGGGAGCAGAGCAGTTGCTGTATCCTGAAAGACTTGTAGCTGCAGTTGCAGAAGAGCAGATTTTGATGAAGAACATAGCTACCACCAACCTGCAGACATGCAGGGAGGGGGATGAAGGAATAAAGCCTGGACTACTCGCTCCTCATACCCTCTAGTCTCCTGCCAGGGCCTGGGGAAGTCAGGGTGCTACTGAGCTTGGGTAACTCAGTCTATGGAGGTCAGACTGGGGCCAAGCAATGTAAGGGAGGGTAGAAAGTGGAGCTCAGATCAACTGATGTGAGTGAAAAAAGCATTCTCTAAAAGGGAAATAAATAAAGAGATACGTGGTGAATTTTATTCAAATGATTCCTTCTACCTTGAGATCATAAAGTTTCTCTCCTGTACTCTTATTTCAGCTCTCCAGATATTGAAACAGATACTCATGTTTAAGCTACTGCCAGGCCGTAGCTTCTGTTCTCACAACTTCTCTCCAAATAATGCTCTATTTGTGGGTGCTTGCGTGTACACTGGGGAGGCACTTGCAGACGGAGATTTTCAGTGCACCAGTAGGAAGGTTGGAATGTGACCTGTGCCCAACCTACAAAGACACAGAACAAAGGAGGAAAGCCACTCAGTAGGAGAAGATGCTGAGCAGCAAGACCCATGGGGATAAGCACTTGGTTCCCTTCAGATCACCAGGTTTTCCAGTTCCTGCACTTAGATAAGATCTGCAAAGGGCAGTCAGAACTCCACCTACCAGGTGGGCTAAACATACCCCCTGTCATTCATTAATAAGTTAATCAATCTAACTAACCTAAACTAAATTTCTAGTCTGGGTGAAGTACATATCAGGGACATGATGCAGTTTAGAGTCTAGCAACGAATTCAGGTCAGGCAAAGAAACAGCCTCAGCATAAAGGCAATATACGATGCAGACCTAGAGAGACATGAGAACAAAGTGTTATCAGATTTATTCAGAGGAAATAGAAGACCCTGCTAACTGGGGTAGTGAGGAAAATCTCCACGGAAAAGGGGTATCTGAGGGGATCTCAAAGCAGGGAGATTGTCAAAGGCTTTTGCTTAGCGCCCCTTCCTTTGCCACGCTCACTGCAACTTGCCTGCATTTAATTATTCTGTCGTTATACCACCTGGAAGGCCCAGCTCCACGTCTTCCTTTTAGTTTTCAGGGCCTACATGAAGTCCTATCTATTCCAGGGAACTTTGCCCTATTATTCCAAGCCACACTGACCTTCCAGACTGGTGCCCTGAGAAGCTCACCCTTAGTGTCCTGACCTCTTCATGGGGTGAGACTTGTTTTTCCCCACCACACTATGAGCAGGCACCATGCTTTCTTCCTAAGTAACTTCCATGTTGCCCATCCACGTTCTGGAAGAGAATGCTTTCCAAATGGGGCCTGAGGGGGCAGATATTTCAGACTGCTGTCTTTTATCTCAGCGATCTGCCCCAGGGCCTGGAGAAGTGCACAGGCAGGGAAGCCAGATCTTCTGACAGTGAAACAGGTGGTTCTGGATAAACTCAGCCCAGTTGCAGGAACTCCACACCCACTGAGCCGATGATCTGAGTTTCCGAGCCATTTATCCATCTCCAAGTTAACGTTTTTCTCAAAGATGATTATGGAGGAAAGATGCGAACGTAAGCGGAAAAGGTCCTCCGTGCCTCATCAGCTCAATCCTCCTGTAATTACAGCCCCATCAGATGGGAAGGACAAACGTGCTCCCGGAACGTGATTCCTCAGCACTCCTCGTTCATCACCTGCACTCTCCCCCCGGACTCCTGCCCTTCCTGCAGCCCCTCCTTCCCTTCTCTGGATCTGTCCTTTTCCCTTTCTGCCTTCTCCAGCACCTGTCCCCAGGGCCTGCAGCCCCCAGCCCCTCCATATGGGCAAGGTAGGAGCCTTAGGGCAGCTCTGGATGTAGCCCTGTGTTATCACTATTCCTTCACTTGTGAATTCTTGATAGCTTTCCAAGGTGTTATGCCCCTCAAGGAGTGCAAAAGGCAAAAAAAGAGAAAAAAAAGGAAAAAGGAGAAAAATATCTTTCATTTCTTCCACACAGTTGGATGCTTTTCCCCCTAAAGTTCATACATAAAACTCAGAACAGCATGTGGTGCGGGGAGATAACACAGGCCCAGAGGGAGCCGCAGGCTGGCACAGGGAGGGGCTGACTCCTGTGACCCCAGATGGTTTATTTGCGGTCACACACCTTCACATGCCTTCCGCGATTATAGAAATGTGTCTTTGCGACTCTCCAGCTCCAACTGGGCCAAAGCTGCTCTAAAAGTCTGGGTGGAAGTTCCCATCTCTTAAGCTGAATTTGGTCCATGTCTGTTCACTTCTCCATTTTGCAGCTCAGTTCTGTTCATTCCATTTGATCCTATTCAATTTAAATGTATGTTGACATCTGACCTTAAGAATTTTTCTCTCTGTTTCACACAAATAGGTCCAGTGTCACAAAAAGTGAAGCAGTAACGAAGCTCCCCTCCACACAGTCTGGTTCTTCCCTTTTATTCTGGGCAGAGCTTGAGTCCTGGGTTCCTGCCTCTTCTCCTAAGCTAGAGAAGTGGCTGAACAAACAGGGGATTCTTTTCCCTGACCTTTCTCCTTTGAGCATGCACCTACAGTTGGCCCAGAATTCATTCATCGACTCCCTGTATCCGTTAATTGATTACTCATTGCTTCGTGGGTCCAGTCAGCTCTTGTTTATTAGTGGCAGTCACTGTGCTAAGTGCTGAGGGTATAATGATGAACGTGGAAAGGTTTTCCCTTCGTGGAATTAGGACAAATCCATGGATTTCTCTTCTTTCAATCAACGGTCCTCCTCCATCGCTCAAATGGACTTGCCAGTCAGCCCCACCTCTTCAATTCCTCCAGCTCTCCTGGTTGTTAACTTTCTTATTCCCACCTGAAGTTGCATGTCATGTGCAGGGGTGTGGAATTTTCCCCTGAATGGAGGAACAGGTGACAGCGCTCTCTCCCCCTTGCTGAAGACGCAGCTTTTTCTATCTTTAAATCTTAGCCGACTGACAGCCAGATAGAACATCTTTTCCCCTTCTGAGTTGACTCCGTAGACTGTCTTCCCCTTTGTGGGCCCTTGATTCTTTCCAGACTGCAGGGAGGTCCAGTGAGGAAGTGAGGCTCTGGGGGTACATTTACTCTTTACTGCGTGTGTCTTATACCAGGTCCCAAGGGAGAAGAGGATTTGAGGACAAGTAGGACCCAGAGTCTGCCTCCAAGAAGCTTATGATTTAGGTGGAGGAAATCACACAAACACAACAAATAACTTTAAAATGAAAAAAAGAGATCAGTAATATGAAGAGTAGAGCTGAAACTCTTTGTTAGTGTAGGATGAATGGTGAGGCTTTTCAGGATTTTAGAGAGGTAGGGTTTGCTCAGACCTGGAGGGGTACTAGCATTCAGGAGAGAACACCGTCATCCTCCCATCCTTCTTCCCACATCAGCCTGCCTGCCTCTGCCAGTCCCTCCTTAGCTCCCTCTCTGTGCCAACAAAGAAGAAGGAATAGCCCAATCTTGTTAACTGAGTCTGGCACAAGGATGAGGTTGCATCCACTGGTGGGCAAGTTCCCTGAGTTAAGAGGCACTGATCCGTGTGCAGCTTTTTATCTCCTCCTCAGTATGAAGCTGGATGTGCTTGCTAGGCAGGCCTGGTGCTGGCAACTGTCCTGCTTGCATTGTCTACCTCATTGGTGAATGCAGCCAGGAGGACTAGTTGTATCTCAGCTTTTCTAAAGAACTATCCTTCATGCTTCCTCTCCTTCCTCAAGTGACTTCTATTGTTTCCATCCAGAGGGTAATAAGCCCCATCTTGGTACTTTTGTTACTTGATCAGAAGGCAGCTAAGAATACCGTGTGGGTCTCCAGGACAGAGCTGTTTTCTTCACTGTAGCTTCATGGGCACTTTGCATTGGGGTGTTCATCTGTTATATACTGTCTTGCTTGTAGATGTCCATGAATATCCTACACCACTCTTACCCCTGCAATGTGGTCAGAATAATGTTTTCTACTTTGTTTTGTTTGTTTATTTGCACCAATACTGTGATAAAGTAGCAAAGTAGCAAATGGTTCTCTTTTTTTGAATAAATGAATGGAATATTGAGGTATGGATGATCTCTGGCCCTGGTTTCTTGCATGCCTCTGGATGCCTTCCCTATATACACACTGTTTGTGACCTCAACGAAGGGAAACACATTTTCATCAGTTCATCATGCTCCCAGTCATCCAGGCCTGTGCCTACCAGATCATGGCTGACTACTCTTTTCTCTCACACTTCATACTGGATTGGTCTTGAGCATCTGCCTATTCTCTCTCTTCTTCCCTTTTCCACTAGGGCTATCCTGCAACTGACCCTCATTGCAGTATGTCTGCACATTGGCAAAACCCCCCAGTCAAGAACACTGCCTCTAGGCCCCTGCTCCAAGCAGACATGTCTTGCCCATGGCCTTCAGGTTAATACCCTTAAAACAGCATGTTCACATTAATACTCTCAGACTCCACATTTTCTATGGCATTCCCATATTCCACTTTCTCCAGAATGTGAATTTACTGTTCTTACGCAAGTTCAATATCCCCAAATATAAATGGCCAATTATGATTGACCTGGTCGTGAACATTCTGCCAAAATCAAAGTGCCAGTTGATCTGAAAAGTCTTCGAAGTGTTCCATACAAAACATGATTCCATAACAAAGACTTGATACCCTTTCTTATAATAATTGTGAAATCATTGCTACTAATCAAAGGACAGAAAACTCTTCAGCAGAAAATGATTAAAGAATAATTAGGTTGGGTTATGTATTGAGGTGAGAAATCAGCCAATGAAAGGAAGGTATTATGTGTGATGTTTGATTATAAAGCAGTGTTCATGCTACAGAATGATGATGGATGAGTCCAGCAAGCACATGCATTTTTCCACCAACCTGGCTTCTTTTCCTTGTTGTTTCTGCCCTATATAGCAGAAGTATGACAGGCTATATAGTTAAAAACAAAACAGAGCATGATATAGATTATTTTAACCAGTTTGTCCTAGAAATCTGGGGATGATGGCCAACCGAGGGCAGGAGTTACTGACAGATTTCCATGAGGCTTTTGGATCTCATGGGCCTCCCTGAATCCCTTTGTTAATTTGGGATCACTTATTATCAATAGATCCTGGTTGCCTCCCCGTTATTAGTAGCCATTGCTCATTACTATCAGTCTTTGAACAGCTTGATCTGTGGGTTTATCCTTGGCCCCTTAAATATATTTTACCTATGGAGTGTTGAAGACAGGGAGCTGTTTAACATGAAATAGGAAAGACTAAGGAGACCAGAAAAGTTATTGTGATTATCAGCTGTCGTCATATGGAGGAGGAGAGAGACTACGTTTTTATATATGTATATATATTTATGATTTTAAAAATTTTTTCTCTTTTAGATGAAAAAACCCAGAGCACCTGGGAGAAGTTCTAGGGGCTATGGAAGAACGTGTATGAATCCTACCTTGGGCTTTTACTAAAAGAACATGCCCTCTGCCATGGATAGTGTGGGTTTGATGCTGGCTTTGGAGGGCTGTAGAAAGGGTACTAAAGTTCCCGAGAGGAGGTTGGAATTCTGGAGTTTTAAGTCCTTCCAAGCCTCCTGCATCTGTCATTCTAGGTATCATTAGCGTGCATTTTACTTCTTCTCTAGTTGTGCCCAAAGCTGAAGTAAGCATACAATAATAGCTAAAACATTATTGACTGATAATATGCATTCAGTAAAATTTCAGCTGAATGAATGGATATTACTCTGTATAAAAGAAAAGAAAATTGCAAAATAAGTAAGCTTCCAGTAAAATGGAAAAGTCAAATCATGTAATTCATTCCAGTACCCAGAATTTATGACTTTGGGGTTATCCACTTTTATTGGAAGAGCCAGAACATACCTCTTCTGTGGGTGCTGTTTATCAGGAGGGCTTGTATGTGCTGAAGTACTACTATGTAATTGTATATGGGTCGATATTTGTGATCATGATGTTGTGCTGCTATATGCCACACATCGTAGGGTTTGTTTTTCAGCTGGGGATGGTGTACTGGGCCCTGATGCCCCACAGTTATATGCGCTTTATAAGGAAATAAACCATCACATTGGGAGAAATTGGAGTGAAAGATGATGACGTCACCAGTGCAGAAGCCTTGGGTGCTTACCTTTGTAGGGCTTTCAGCTGAGAGTTTAGTGGGGTGCATTCAAAGCTGAGTTCATGGAACTGGACTTGTGGTTGTCAGCTTCTCTCCTATGTAGATGGGCAGAATAACTGCTTCAGAAAGCTCAGGGATCCGTTTCGTCCCTTAGGGAAGATGTGACTGTGACAACACTTATGTTGTATAGTCTGGCAGGATGGGAGAGAGCAAGAGGCACTGATGACTCAGGCTACCTTGTGAAAGGGCCTCCTGCCTAGGTCACTCTGAATGGGCAAGGTAGTGCATCTCTGCCTCAGCCTGGAGACCAAAGCCGTAACCATATTTATAATATCTCTCTGGAATGTGCTGAGGATTAAGAAAATTGCTCTTTTCTTGGTCCCTGATGTGCTCACATTGGCCCTTGACAAAATCTGTAATGCTCACCCCCTCCCTGTCTCTCCTTTCAGCTTTCCTTGGCCCCAGATTAAATGCCAGGACTTCATGGGGATGTCTCTGATTGCCCCGGCACAGAAGTGTTCCTCTGCTGCCTCCAGAGCATGGTAGCATTTTGCTGCATCTTTCTTTCTTGTGGCTGTCTGTGGGGGCCTGTCCTCTGAGAGCTTTCTGGTCTGATGAGTAATGAGCATTAGCTCCTCCCTGGGCCATTGGTTAACTAAGGAGAGCGTGTTGCCTCTCCCTCAGTATTTGCCTTTAGATGAGAGTTCTCTGGGGGAACCAAGAAGCCTTGAAGACCTACTGGAATAAAGTTCTTATGATAGAATGCCCAGGATGGGATCCTTTTTAAATGAGAGTTTGAACTTTAAGATATAGCTTTAAAATAATTCCCTCCTCCTGCTCCCAAACCAAAACGCTTAGTTGCCTACTTGGCCCTGACTCTTTCCACATCCTTTTGACTTATGAACCCCTTGGGTGGCACCATGTTCCCCTAGTGACTCTGCCCCACATCTTGGAATCAGCATTCACTCCTCCTTTCCCCATTAACCAGCCGTCTGAGAGGCACTTTCAGTTTTACTCCTTCAGTGACTGTTCTTTCTTGCCCGAGCTGCATGGTACCCCTCTGTCCAGCCTACCTTGCTGCCTCACTCTTTTCCCTGTATCTGCTCTCTGCTTGCTCCTCTGTGCCATATAAGCTAACCTTCTGCAAGCCTGATGTGCTTGTGCCCTTCTCTGCCTAACAATTTGCCCCAGTTCCCCCAAATGCTATAGAATGAACCTCTGGCTCTGTGGATCAAGTCCATTTTGGGCTTCCCAAGTCTGACCACATGCTTCCAATTTCATTCCCCATTTATCTGCTTTATACATACAAATACATACACATCATGCAAACACACACTTGCAAATACACAAACATGCATTTGTGTGTATATACATGTGTGTATATACACATGTCCATTCACACTCAGTTGCATGCACATACGTATACACACGTACTCAGGGACACATATACTACAGACATGAGTTTACTCTCACATAACCATTCTTTGAAACACACACTTTATACTTACCTGTCGTCTCCTGAAATACTTCTTATCCCCACGTCTGCTGGATCAGCCATGGAAGTTCAGTTTAGATGTTACCTACTTCGTGAAGCCCCCACTGATTCTCTTCCAATATGATGCTTCACCATTTCCTAAACTCCAAGGGATGATTGGAGAAGGGTGGGTTGATATTTATTGGATATTTGCTTGAAACAGTATACTCTGCATTTATTTAAAAATTATTTGTCACAATAATCCAAGAGGTACTACCATCCTCATTTTGCAGATGAGCAGACTCTAAGCAGTTGGGTCAATTTCTCTCAAACGTTTACTCAGCTTGTAAATGGTGGGCATAGAATAATTATTTTTTTAACTGAAATCCTTGCTTTGTTTCCTTTCCCATGGAGTCTTGCTAAAATTCCTCTGAAAGATTTCTAACGCTGTATTTTTATCTTTCTTATGAAATGTGCCACCTTTCCCCTTGTCTTGTCTGCCTTAGATTTCCCAGTGTGTGAGGTCAGTGACTCTCTCACAGTGTAGGCTTATGAATCCATGCTCTTGAGATGTAACTGAAGTCCACACGGCATTTCATTTTGGTTCCACATTTCCAAAATGGAGCTAAAATAGAGATCTTTCTAGCCCACTCCAAGGATTATTCTGGGGAGCGCCTAAAATTTCCTCAGACGGTGAACATAGAAGCATTTTATCAACTACAGAGCACCACACCCTTGGTTCAACAAACCAACAAATTTATTAGGTACCTAGTATTGCTGGAAACACAAAAAGCAGACATGATCCCAGTTGACGAAGAGATCACATCCCAGGAAGAGTCAGACATGTAAAAAGAAAATAATTTCAGTGTAACGTGAAGCATCTAACCACTAAAGTGTGACTGCGCTACAAAGATAGGAGAATGGGTGGATGGAGGTCAGGTGTGTCTGGTGCTGGAAGATGGGCTGGATTAACAAAACCCTGGAGTATAAGATGGGAGACAGATATTCCTGGTAATGGGGTCAGCAGAGGCAAGCACAGGGATGATTCTTGTTTACTGAAGGAATAAATGAATTAATGCCTGGAAGGACTCTGGCCCCCATGTAAGGCAATCCCTAAAGTGACCTACTTGGGCCCCTCGGGTGATTTTCAAGGTCTAGCTAAGAACTGTCTTCTGAAACTCTCTCCCTTGACTTTCCACATCCTACTCCACCAAAGTTTATATAGAACTGTTGGCACTCACTGCAAAACTGTTTTATTCACTTACTATGTTTTATTTAAACAACTTTGCAAGGTAGATATTACCACTTCCACTTTAGAGACCAAAACAACTGAGGCTCAGAATGATTAAACAACTGCATAAAAATCAAACAGCCAAACAGTGTTCCAGCAAGGATATGAACCCCTGGACCCACACACAAAGAAGGCGCTCTCTGTCGGTGGGCTGAAATGTGTCACCAGGCAGGAACTCTGGGGTCAGAGGGAAACGGGAGCAGTGGATTGGTTAGTCTTTCTTTTATGATAATGATCTACGTGGTTAGTGAAAAGGTCAGACAGTTTTCAAGAGGACTAACAAGTTTCATTTCTTTCTTCTCAAGGTACTTATTTCTGATGCCAGAGAGGGGATTTCATTCCTATTCAGACTTTTGAGTGCTCCCATAAGTCTCGTCACCCTTCCCCCAACTCCAATCACTGTACAGTCTTCAATACAGCGAAGCTTGACTTTGGGCTTAAGTATAAGGCAAAGGAACAGATTCATGTCTGATTTCTCCTAGATCTCTATTGGGCCTAGCATAGTGTTATCACGTACAAGAAGACCGATTAAAATTTAATGAGTAGACGGGTGTTTGACTGAATGAATGAACTTTAGGTCTCAGTAGCACAGACGATTTTCTATGAACACGCCTCTGCTGGGTCTACAGCCACCTGCTCCATACCCCAGAATGCATCGAGCATAATCACGACTTTCAGCTCTCAGATCAAAACTCACCACCTCCAGGAAGGCTTCTCTGATCAGCCTTGGACTTTGTCTTACCTCTCCAATCTCATTTCTTACCTTTGTTTGCCTGGAACTTTCCCTTTCTTTTCCACTCACCTGTTGCCTTTAAGTGTTTTGCTCCAGTCTTCCTGAACTACTGCAAGCTTTCTGTGAGCCTTTTGGGATCCTCCTTCCTTGAGCTGGAACACTCTGCTTTCTATCATTCTCTCCTTTCCACCAGGTAAGTTCTACTTTTCCTTTGGATCTCAATCTAGAAGACTTCCCTGATCCTCTTCTCTCAGGTCTGAGTTAGATGTTCCTAATCTGAGCTCCCAGGACCCAATTAGGACCCACTAAGGACTTCCTCGTCCTTAATTGCCTATTTCCTCCTTCATGTTCCCCATTAACTATAGGCATTTATAGAGCATGGAACTTAGTTTATGGTCCCAGTAACTAGGACAATGCCTGGCATACTGTCAGTGCTCAAAATATACCAATTGAAGTAATGAATGAGTGAATGAATGGATGAATACAAGCAAACTGTGTGTATGTGTGAGTGTGGGTACCCCTGCATTTGAGTAACACCTCACGGAAATGCTGCTCTCAAGACGTGAAAATCACTGAGTAAGAAGATGTAAAAGATGCTTATGAGGCTTCTATGTAATTTTAATAGGCTTTTTATGTATCCTACTTCATTAATAAAGGGAAGAATGGAGTACTCCAGCATCTTTTATCTCCCATCTGTATTCAAATACAACAGAATTTCCCCCAATAAAATTTCAGGGTAAATTAATGATCTTCATTTTTTCGGAAAATCCATTTTTCCCTGAGTGGATAGACTGCTGACCCAATACATAAGTGTGATTTCCTGCTTAATCATGGGTACTGGCTGCTCTGGTGCACTGTAAAATGACCTTTGGTCTTCTCATGAATCTGTGGACTTTGGGTTGGGTGGGGTCATCCTCTGTAGGGGCAGGTGTGGGGCTATGATGTGGGTGCTCCTGATTTGGGGTCACTGCTCCCATGGCCCAGTCAGTTCTTTCCAGCTTTGACATTCTCAGTCAGCCCATTGTGGGTGGAGATTCAGCTTGACCTGTCCTCTTTGCTGTTTGTCAGCTGTGGATGGCTTGGTCCTGACGCCTTAGGTGCTGGTCTTGAGAGTGTTCCTGTGTAGGTTTTTGCAAACATTTAAACATCCTTGGCAGTCAATAAGTTTAATGAATATGCTTCAGGAAGATACAGAGGAAAAAGAGAAGTGAGTTGAGGAGACGGCTGACCACAGATATCTGTGAGGGAAGGGCAAGAGAAAGGGCTGCCCCTTGAGTGCTGGACACTCTGGAGACTGGAGCAGAAAGTACTTTCCCCATATAGGGGATGAGAGTTTGTGAGAGGTTCACAGGGAAATGCACCAAAGCCCTGGGCCCCTGGGGGAAGTCTGCAGCAGGAGGAGGAACCCGAGCAGAGACTGTGGGGTAGGCCAGGAGCCTCTCCAGGCTGCAGGGTCCCCATCTCATTCTACCTTGAGCTTGGAGCTGCATTCAGTGAGGGGAGGTTGAGGCAGAGGGGTGGAGACCTATGTCTAAGAGGGCCCTGCAAACCAAACAACCCTGTGGGCAGTGACTCCACTGTTGTTAACACCTAGTAGTTAGCAAATACTGGCTATAGGCCAGTTTTACATGAGTTCCAGCAAGAAAAAAGTGAAACTAGTTTTAGAGCAGACTTATAGAAGGGTGTGAGGACGTAGGGAAACCACAATGGATAGCGCAATATTCCAGGGTGTATTAACACTTGGGAGTTACCACCCTTGTCCTGAAGGAACGGGGGGCTTGGGGGCAATTACTAGACCCTACAAAGAGAAAGCTGTGTGGAGGGGGCATTTTGACTGTTGCTTCCACCTTCGATTGAGGGATGCAGCCAACCTGAGGTCATCCTGGAGGGAGGGAGCCAGGACAATAAATACCCCTCAGATCCCTGTCCCATGTATCCCATTGACTAGACCCAATCAGAAACCAGAAGTCAAGGGACCCCATTAATGTAGTTCATACAAGTCAGTCTCTTGAGGTACAGAGCAAGCAAGATAGAGGATGCATAGTGGATCTGGAGGGGAAATGGGAAATAATCTACATGCATGTACTATCTCATTCAGTCCTCGTAGAAGTGCCACCAGGAGGGAATTATTATGCCCATTTTACAGCTGAGGAAACTTGCATAGAGAGGTTAAATAACTTTCCCAAATATACACAGTAAGTGGTAGAGCCAGGCTTTGAGCACAGGCAGACCTCCTCTGTGACCCGATCACTGAGCCACTATTCTAAGCTAAGAGATCAGCCGTTGAAAGTACTCCTTTTGAGGGGGCACAATATTTTCTTTTTCTTTATTTCTGACTAACATGCTTTTGAACATGTCAGTCTTGTCTTGACTGAGTTTGGGTTTGCCTTCATTTGGGCCAAACCCTCTTGGTTTGGAATTCTGGTGGGAATTGGGGTTCTGTAGTACTCAAGCTAAGGCACATGGTAAGAATAGATACCACAAGTGAGAATCAAGTGGAGTAAGGAGAATGGGTAATCATGCCCTGAGGTTTCACTGACTTTAGAGTTCTTTGTTTTAGTGGATTCTACTGCGTGCATATATTCCCCCTTTAGGACATTGGTTGGCAGATTCCTAAGATGACCCTGAACATTCCTAGTCCCTGGTGTATACACTCCTCTTCCTAGTTATTCAATTAAACGTCAGATCTGGGTCAAGAGATCATTGACAGAGGAAGTCAGAGATTCAAAATGTGGGGGAGTCAGTCCAAGGGAGATTCTCCACTCCTGCAGGGGCCCACTTGGCAAGGAGTGCAGGCAGCCTCTGTGATCTCAGAGTAGCCCCTGTCCGACAGCAAGGAAACGGGGACTTGCAAGAACTTGAATTCTGCCAACGAGCTAGGTGAGCTCAGAAGCAGATCCTTCCTAGAGCTTTCAGATAAAAACACAGCCCAACTGACACCTAGATTTCAGCCTTGAGAGACTTTAAGCAGAGAACCCAGGCAAGCCTGACCAGACTTCTGAACTACACCTCTGTGAGCTAATAAATGTGTGCTGTTTTAAGCCTTTAAGTTTGTACATCAATAACTTCTCATGCATCAAGAGGAAACTAATACAAGGCTCAAGTCACTCATTCCCTCAGCTGTCTGGAGTACTCAGACCACATCTCTCTCCGGAAATCATCTTGGACTGAAGGAAGCTGCCTTGGACAAGTTATGCCTTCTACTTGAGGACAGCCTGTATCTGACGACTCACTGATACAGGAATACAAACTCTTGAGCCCTTGCTTCCTCTTGAAGGGTCATCCCAGCCTTTGAGCTGCCCAGAGGATTGTCTGGAGCCTCTGTTACAGCACAGTTTAACTTCTGTCTCTCCCTAGTCCTGCTTCCCTTACTCCCTCACAGATGGTCTTACTGAGAGCCTGTCCCAATAAGCTTTTGCATGCAAATCCCCATTGCAGACTTTCCCCATGGAACCAGATTTAAGGCAATGTACTAGATGAATGTGGAGTGGTGGTGGAGAGGCAAGATGAGTCTTGTCCCATAGGAATCCAGCTGGGGAGAGCAGACACATACAAGGAAGAGTAAAAGAATAATGTTAGGTACCACGTGGTGAAGAGCCAGGCTTTGTAGCCAAGACTTAGAGGGACCATATATTTCAGTTATCGCAGGACAGACTTTGTTTATACCTGTTTCCTGGTGGTTATAATTAATGGCTACATATTTGATTTTCAAAAGTATTCCAGTTTGGATGGTAAATTACATGATCAGTGTCCCCAGATTCCATGAGTGCAGAGGATAGAGCGGGTAGGCTGAGGAGTAGAGAAGCCTACATAAGGTGACCTCTTGGTTAGACTTGAGGGATGCGCAGGAATTTTGTTCCATGGAAGTCCCTGAGTGTCCTTGTGGGTAGGAAAATGTAGAAAAACAGCTGTCCGAGAAGGACAGCTAGGAATACACATGTGTAGGGGAGAAGTAGGAACAGCATCAGCAGGAGGAGGAGTAAGCTTTCATTGCTGGGATGACATAAGGTGCTCATTAATGGATGTGATTTTATGAATATATAAAACAAAGAAATCAGCGCACACTGGTCATAGAAGAGATGAGTGCCCACATACAGAATCATACATTTCCTTGCATGTCTTGGGGAAAATCAAAAGGAAAATGGGAACAGATGGCTCACCTCCCACTGTCTGAAGCCAGATCATTCTGCTTATCTGGGCAGCACTCTTCTTTTGTCTCTAACCCAGTTTGCTAATTTTCCCTGTAAAGATACCTTTGTGGATTGATGGTGAACATCATGATGTTGATGGTAATGACCTTTCCTTACTTTAGCAGCCCTTGAAACCCTTGCCAAGTTGTTTCACACTTATTGTTTCATTACATATATTCCAAGATTCTCTTTTGTCTTCATCACTGTCCTGTGTAAACGGCAAGGCAGGTATTACTTTCCTCATTCTACTGAAGAGATAAAGTCATTCACTGAAAAAATTCTCAAGGGTAATAGGTGTGGAGCTCAGATTAGAACCAAATATGGTGGCTCCCACAACAATGGTCTTTCCACCACATTGTGAGAGGATAATGGTGGATCTTTGCCCAGTGGTGGCCTGATAAAGCCATCATTGCATTGATCCCTCCTTTGGCTTCCCTTCCTGGATTTTGGGTGCCCATTAGACCCTTCATTGAATGGTGTCCCCTACCCCCGCAGATACACACAACAAAGTTTACCGAACTGTACACTGAAAGATTTTTGTGGGATTGCATGGAGGTTGTATCTCTTCTGAGTAAATGATGTTATTTCATTGGACCTTGGATAGAAGTATTAAAGGAGGAATAGTTTCATTTAATGCCTGCTATATACTTTACTTCCAATTGTGACCACGACCCTGTAAAGGAAGGAGTGTGAAGCTTGCATGAGGAAATTGAACTGGGTGTTGTAATTTCTTGCCTGAGGCTGTAGATGTTATTGCTCAAGCTAGGGGCTGAACCTAGTTCTGCCTGTGTCCCCATTCAACACCTTTTCTGCTGACCCACTTTGGCTATCTGAACTCCAATGGTCTCAGTGGGAGTCAAAGTAAGGACTCCGTAAAGCTATGACTTGTTTGACAAACCTACAGCCCTTCAAGGATGTGATATTTTAGCTATAGACTCGTTCCCTGGAACAACGCACATTTATCCAATATTTTGCGTGAAATTTTAGGGGACTAAGGGATGGCCAAAGCTGCTCTGTAGTCTCAAGGTCGGGAGCTTCTGCTCTACCAGAGGGTAAAATCCAGGAAAACAGGAGCAAAAAAGTTTCAGTAGCTAACCCTGGCCACCTGGAGCATCTCACTTTTAAGCTCATCTCTGCTGGAGCTTAAAGGGTTTGGGTCTTTGTCTTAGAAAAGCAAGTTATTACCTAAAAGGCTATTAAAGCAGCAGGAGAGAGGGCTGAGCCAGCTGCTGGGCAGAGTGGCCATCCACTGTTCTCTCCAGCAAACCAAAGCTCCTGAGAAGTCTCAATTAGGGCACTAAAGTTTTGTTATTTGAGGGTATGAAAATTTTGGCAATAATGAGGCTTGGACATTTTCTGTGACTCATGCATCCTTTCTCCATCTCCCTCTTTAGAGTGGCTGTCTGAAAGCAGTCAACGTAAAGTCCAGTTTTTCTTGGATGAGGCTTCTGTCCCAAGGCTATGTCAAGATGATGAAATACATCAAATCGAAAAACAGTGGAGAGGGTTTTCTAGGACATCTTAAAACTGACCTGGATCAATTTTTAAGATGGCCGGAAAAAAAATCTCTGACTCTGACGAGTGTACTCACGTTCGATCACAATTTCAAGATCACATATTTAAATATTTAGGCAAATATTTAAATGCTTATGTAGATTAAATATTTAGATATTTTTATGGGGACTCCCTCTTTCTCCAATAGTCTGGCCACATCCCATCTCATCCCAGCCTTTCTCTTCCACTGTATGTCCCACTGCTTCCAGTTCCCATTCAGGTCCCTTCTCCTACTCTACCTGTGAAAAGGCCGTCCCCCAACCATCTAGAGAACCCTGCCCTTTCTGCCAATCAACCCCATCCCTCCTGTGCTGTGAGGTGGGAAAGGGCTGGGAAATCTGTAGATTGGGTGTGCCTTCTACTCTTTCCCTCCCTGAGCCTCATTTGCAAGGGGGGATGATAGTTTCTATGCTGCATTGCTGTTTTATTAAAATTCACTGAGATAATACACGTAAAGCAAATGGCATTTATAGCTACTCTCAGCTTCCTTCCTCTAGGCCCTAGCAAGTATTGCCTCCTTCAGAAAATCCTCCCGTAAGCTTAGCCCAGAATTATATTTCCTCCTCTCTCTTAGTCTTTTGTTGCCATAACAAAATGACACAGGCTGGGTGGCTTAAACAACAGAAATTTATTTTCTCACAGTTTTGGAGGCCAGAAGTCCCAGATCAGGGTCCAGCAGGGTCGGTTTCTAGTAAGAGCTCTCTTCCTGGCTTGCAGAAAGCTGCCTTTCCCTTATGTCCTCACATGGCCTTTCTTTAACAGGTGCGCTTGGAGAAAAAGAAAGAGCGAGCTCTCTCGTATCTGTTCTTATAAGGACACTAATCCACCAGAGCCTGCCCTTATCATCCTTTTAACCTTAATTCCTTCCTCCAAATACAGCCACACTAGGGGTCAGTTAGGGCTTGAGCATATGAGTTTTAGGGGACACACATACATTGAGTTCCTAACACCCTCCACTGTAGAAGTTCCTTGGTACGTATAAGAAACACCTTTGCATTTTAACATTTAAATATTTCCCATTGCCTCCCTGCTTAAAATGTGTATTCCCAGCTAAGACAGTAAACCTCTGAGGACAGGGATCTGTTTCTCCTTTCCGTGTATAACTAGCATGAGACAGGGCACTTTTTAGGGTTAACAAATACTAGTTAATGAGCTGGTTTGTTGCTTTACTGACCAGAAGCCAATCAATTTGACCTTTGTTTTATGAAATTATGGGGATGTCATGAGTGGATGTATTATTCAGGATTGGCTAGATTATACATTAGTGACAAATAATCCCCAAATGTCAGTGACTTAAAATAGCAGAATGTTCTTTCTCCTCATGCTACATGTCCATCATGGGTCCCTGGGGGAGGAGGGCTTATTCACTTAGTCACCCTGGAACCTAGGCAGTTACCATCTCTAACACTGCTAGTTGCTGCGCCATAGAGAAGAGAGAGCATTGCAGGGTCTGGCATCAGCAATCAAGTACTCACTGGCCACAGTTGACTGATGGGAACTAGTTGCACGACTCCATCTAACCACAAGGGTGGGGCAGGGCAGGAAGTGCAATCCTACCATGTGTCCTGAAGGTGGAGAGCCAGAAATATTTGGTGAATATCACTAATGACCACACAGTGGAGAAATAGATGTTCAGTCTTTTAGCAAGCAGAAAAGTTGACCATCATTTTATAAAATTTATCTTTTATACCACCAGGAGGCTGGCTTCCATCTTCTTCTCCCCCTTTTCCATGCAGAATAAGCCAAGAAGTTTCACACCCTCCTGGATTGGTAGCTCAGAGTTACGCTCATTGTGATTGGAGGGAAGCTTCCTTTCTGCCTAATCCAAGGACTTGCACGGTGACTCCGAGACGATCCTTGGAGCAGTTCATAGAGATGTCTCCAGGAGGGGTGCAGGAAGGGCTTTGATCAGAATGAGAGCGATCGTGAATCCTACCTCTGCTCCCTCTCCGTCTGACTTACACTTGTGTAAGGCTTTATAATATACATTTTTTGAAAGCATAAATGGTTCTACAGAAAGAATTTGAAACCTAAGTGGTTAGAATGTAGTCTAATCACATAGTCAGGACATAGATGATTCTACAATGCTGTTTCCAAAACCTGACGCCAGGCCTTACGGACTGAACTGATGCCTGCCTCTCTGCTACTTGGTACAGCGTCTCCTCTTCATTGGGGGACTCTCCCTCCTGCTCTTGATGATGGTTGTTGAGCTGGATTTCAGGGAGCTCTCCTTGCCTGGGGAGCTGCATGCTCTGCGCATTGGGATGCCTCCTCTCCGATCCTGGAAGTAGCCCATTAGCAATGCAAACAGAGGTGCCCCCTCTCTGCTTGTGAGTCCAGTCTTTGGCTTTTTGGGACCAATATATTATGCGAAGTCAACTAAGGAGGAATTAGAATATTTTTGTCTACTGTGTCTCCAAAATCATGGAGTCCCAAAATGCTTGGGGTCCTTTTCAAGTTGTTTTCCTTTTGTTCTTTTAAAAATTCTCTTTCTGAGCAAACTGAGGACTGATGAGCTGTCCCCAAATTGTAGCACTTACATGCAGATACGGTAGAGTGACAAAGACCTTGATTACAGCTTCATTTGCTTTATGAAATACTCTAAAAGCTGGTTAAAGCCACAAAAAATCATGAGTAATGGACTCCAACAAAGAGTGGTGGAGCCAGTGAGGCTGTCTGTCTGGCAGACCCTTGCTACACTCGCACTCCCCTTCCATTGGCAACACTGGCTCTAGGCTGGTAAAGGAGCCCTCAGTGCCTCCATGGGTGTTATCCCCACACAGAACATCTTCCCTTCCTGCTGCCTGGAGTCTGGACACTAGAGGTGGTGTTCATCCCTCAGGTTTTGAGTTCAGTCCTTGTTGAAATGCCTCTCTCACAAGCAAACCTCCATGGTCAAGCTGTCATCATGCATGGTCTCCTCAGTGAGAATGAGAGTGAGAGCAAATGTCCGCATGTGAGAAGGAGGAGGAGTGAGTGAGGGCTCTGAGGGCTTGGTGAGTGGGGGTCAGAGCACTGGGTTGGGAATAGGCCAGTGAGGCAAGATTAAGTTCAAAAGTAGAAACTGGTGAAAGTCCTTAACTTTGGGGTCACTAGACCCCATTGTTTTAGTGGTAAAACAGAAAGTAAATTCCAACTCTATCTTGAAATCTATTTATGGTAAACTCAGGAATCTTACTCAGTGAAGCCAGGGGGCTAAAGAACAGGGGGGTACATGCACTTGGAATCCTCACCGCCAAAGACGTTAATTCATTAATTTAATTAAACACGCCACCAACCAGCAGCCATACCACATATATCTTCCCTAATGAAAGTATGCAAAACCCACTGAAAATTCTCCTGATTTATTAAGTCAAATTATGCAGCTTAATCAGTAAAGGCAAAAGTCTCTGAGCTGGGAGGAGAGATACCTCTGCTTCCAGACTAGACCAGTCTAGCTAAGAAAATGTAAAACCTGGATCATGAAGCTTAATATCAGGAAGACAGGGAGCTAAAGGATGGTGACCAAAGGCCTAGGGCCAGACCGACTTGCTCGTCTCAGCCCTCCAGCCCCTTGCCTGCTGATGCTTTTTCTAGGTATGAAATCACATAAATTACTAAGTGAACAAGTGAGTGGTGATAATGGAAGTAGGAGTAGTGTGTTGTCCAAGGTTCCTTGACCCCCAAACACTGCAGATGCCCCCTCTTGTTCTTGATCCTAGGCTTCACCAGTAAGAGTCCTAAGTTTGCTACAAATAGATTCTGAGAAAAGAATTGAGACTTATTTGCTATTCTGTGGCCAGAATAAGGGGACCTGTTGACTGTAAAGACTGTGTTGGGTACATAGGAGGGTCTCAGTAAATGTTTACCAAAGGCCAGAATTTGCCTCGTATCATCCATTAAGACACCATGAGTATTTCTCTGTCCATTACCCATCATTTGATGAACATGAACTTGTGGACTTGGAGCCCAGGTAGGGCGTATCTACAAAGAACAGAGGAAAGGCAGAACTGAGCCGCTTCATAAAGAAGCTTGGGCACGGGGACTGGCCAGTCATGAGGAGAGAGCCTTAGGCCTCAGAGAGGAGGGCATGTGGATCTCATAGCATCCTTCCTGCAGTGCGTCTCACGACCTCTGCAGCCTTGAATCCTGTGGTGGCAAACAGATAGCCTGGTCCCCTTCTTCCTCTTCCTCTGCCTCTGGACCGTGGGGACATCTGCATTCAACTGCAACACCTGGCTTCCTTAACAGGATGTGAGTGCCTGCCGTCCTGAGTGTCCTGGGTATTTCTATGACCTTCTAGGCCATGGTCTAACTGGATGGCCTTGCCATTAGGGCTCTGGAGCAGCTTCTCTGGCCTCCTCCAGCCTATGTGTGATGTGGATTAGAAATGCAACTTATAAGCTAATTCCCCACTGGGTCCAGATCAAATATTTCAATTATAGCTCCAACTTTGAATATTCAAATTAGCTCAAAATACATATAAAATAATAATTCTTACATTTTTCTTCTTCTGTCCCCCTTCTTCTTCTTATTAGTATCAGTATTATTTTACTGCTGAGGCCCTGAGTATTTTTGGAATCCTGCTTACTGAGTTCTCCCCTCTCTGCCCACTTCCTCAAACATACTCCATCCCTTTACCCCTCTGCTTATATTTCTGTTATCCATGCTTTTGAAAGGAGCATTTACTGGGGCAGAGGTGTTGTTCTGGTCCCTCTTTCTATGGTAGAATTGATTATAGTCTCATGCCCACATCTTACCAGTGACCATGATTAACCCTTTCATTCTGGCTTATCTTATATTCATATAACTTTATTTTATTCTTAACATGATAAGAATTGAGGCACATCTGTTTTCCCCCCTCCCAAATCAGTGGCAGCACCAAGATTGGGCTTGCAGACCTATAGTCTTCTATTTTCTCCATAAACTGTACCTAAAGTTACTGAAAATCGATAGAACTTATAATTGAACACAGCATTCTTGCAAAGCAATTGGAACTTCAGAATAGGACCGTATAGTACCCCCTTTAACCAGATTGAAACCGCCAATCCTTACTATAGTTTCTGTTGCTTTTTGCTATGTTTCCTTATGGATTTTGATGATACCTGAGATTCTTCGGGATTTAATTTATAATAAATGTCCTTCAAGACATGTGTACATTTTCACTGAGGTAAGACATTCCATCTCATATTCACTCACATATAAATAGGGATTGATCTCCTTTATAAATAATTAGTGGGCATACAGCCTAGAGCAGACTCTTGGGGGCACAGTCTCAGGACATGCATAGATGATGAGGATGGTAAAGGGATGAAGCAAAGGGATGAGGAGAAGGAGGAGGCCTCTATAGTAAGAGTCTGCAGGAGGATCGAGGGACGGTTTAACAGGGGATTACAATTGTGCACAGCAGGAGAGAGAGTCAGGATGTTGTGAGGAGATGGCCAAGATCAGTGAGCGTCGATGTCAAGGACTGAGCTTCATTAGACCAGTCTGATAGATGTTTCTGGGGATACCCAGATGAGCAAGACCAAGAGAAACATAGAACCATCCAGTTTCAGGGTTGATAGAATCTTAGAGTAGTTAATTTCATCCAGTGTCCATTTGAAACCTGAATTATGACAAGGAAAACCAAGGTTCAGCTTCTGCTTCAGGCCTTTCCAGGATGCAAAAGAATTTCTAAGGAGAATTAACTACTTCCATTTATGAACTTTTCAGAATGGTGGAATTGTCATCCCTGTATTGAAACATGTGAGTCTACATAATTTCCACCCAGACGCCCTTATTCTGCCTTTGGAATTGTACCCAATATGTCTATGACCCTTCCCACACGACAGGTATTCCAGTGTTTTGGTAAAAGCCCTGATATTACCAGTATCTCCTTCCCAGCCTGAGCACTGTCCCTGAACACCCTCCAGCCTTGCCTGTCCTGCAGAATGCTAGTGAATTCTGACTAGTGGTTTAGTGGGGGCGGTACGGTCTCTTCTTGTTTTGGCATATTTGTGTTCTAGGAGTTTAAACTGAATCAAGTCATATATTTACCACCTTACATTTGTGTAGAAAAATTTCTCTCATAGATATCACCTTTTGCTTATTGTTCAAATATCAAGAACTTCCTTTAGAAGTGTGTTACAGAATTCATTCATTCACTTAACAAATAATAATATTTAAGCAACAACTATCTGTCAGGTGCTCCTTTAGGGGCTGGGTATGTGGCAGTGAACAAAACAAAGTACTTTCCTTCTTGAAACTTAACATCCAAATTAGAGGAAAGAGGTAATCAACAAAAAATCTAGTAATATATGGAGTGAAATAAAATAGACTAGGGTGGTAAGCAGAACTGGGTGAGGTTGCTTTACACATAATGTATATATGTGCGTTGCTATTTCATATACTGTATATCTCAGCCTCCATATTTGCTCCATGCTTCACATCATCCACAACCATGGAGTGACAATTTTGCATGATTATTTTAACAACTACCACCACTGCTAATGCTAGCACCATCATGGTGGTCGCACCACCAGCACCATGACCTCATGTCATCAACCGCACAGGATAGAAGCTCTAGATCATGGGCTCCATGTGGCCAGTCCTCTTGGGTCTAAGAGCACTTCTTAGCTGTGTTACTTGGCCAATGTTTTCAAATTTTGAGCCTCAGTGATTTGTAAAATGGGGATAAAAATAGTACATTTCAGGGTGGTAGTGAGGTGAGGATGAAATACTGCATGTAAAGCAAGTTCTAGCTCATAGCGGATAGGAGGTGTTCAGCAAATGTCAGCTCTCATTCCTTTCCTCTTTTTATGCCTCCAACTTATATGCTGATGAAAATGTCCATTTGAGAAAGGCTGAGAATCGAACCACTAGAAATCTCTCTCCTTTTGACTTTACTTGATAATCTAGGGTCTTTGAGCATGGTAGGTGGGTTTGGAGTCCATCTAAGTATAGTACCAACTTTTCCGTGTTCATATGTCATTTTCCATAAGCACACCAGCTCAGGAAGTTTACTAAAATTATTGTTGTCTATGGAATGGGTTAGCTGGGTAAGGATACCTAGGTTTCAGGTTGATTTGAATTGTAAAATATGGGGTAAGTTTGAACAAAATAGTTGTAATCAGAATAGCATGCAGGAATAGAGCGAGGCAAGATGGATTGGAATGGAATGGAATGAGAGAGGGTGCAATGGGGTGGGATGATTTGGAATGAAACAGGATCAGGGGAGCAGACTAGCATGGGAGGGAAATGGATTGAGACCAGGTGGACATGTATAGTAGTCAAAGAACAGAGGCATTTCTCAGTTTCTTTACTTTTCTACATCCTTCTTCTGCAAAACTCTGAACGTAACTGTAGTGAGCATCTTGGAGCTCCGTGTGTTTTGCACAACTTGATGCCAGTGTTGACAGAGACTTAGTGCTGTCATCAAGGGATTTACATTTTCTCTTTAATGTCCCCCTTCTGTGGTGGCTTTATGGCCCTGCTGTCCAACTTAACATCCTCAGCTTGCCATTTGGCACATGAGCCTCTCTTTGTCTCAAATGCATGAGGAATGGGAAGGGAAGTGAGGCCATCTGTGTGTGACAGCTATCTGTTTCTGGGCTGGGGCACAGTGACCATTCTGCCCTTAGACACTTAACAATTTCCTGCCCCTATAGGGTAGTTTTCCCAAGGGAGTGCTGTGTGCAGCATCTACACGAGCTAAAGGAACTGGCATATCCATGGGTCACTTGAGAGCACAACTTCTCTTGCAGACGTTCTGATTCTCTAAACATTGATATATTGAGAGCTAATGCTCCTGCACCCACTCTAGCCCCAGCAGGGGCTTCATCATACCCAAGTGTCTCTTGACATGTGAGTGTTACAGGGCACCTCCAGGAGCAGTTCTAGCTGACAATGATTTATCCATATTTATTTTCATTCTCTGTCTCGTCTGAGCATCATCTGGGATTGTGGTTAACATGCAGTTGGGAGCCAAGATTCCCAGGCCGGGGTTCGCCTGGGAATCATTTCGCCCTGTGGGCTGCTAAGGGGCTGATGTGCCTGTTGAAAAGCTGGCTATAGAGAATGTGTATGTGGCGTAAGAGAAAAAGTATGAGTTTTGGAGTCAGACAGCCTTGCAAGCAGGGCCAGGACTAGGATAAAGCAAGGCATTCACTCTCAGGGTCACACAGGTGCAGGGTCAGCACCTGAGAGCAAGGACCTCCTGAAATTTTGCACCTTGGATGCTTTGCTTGTTTTACCCTACTCCCGGCTTTGCCTGCAGGGTTCAAATCCTGGTTCAACCACTTCCTAGATGGTGGTCTTGGGAAATCTTTTTAACCTCACTGAGCCTCATTCTCCTCATCTGTAAAATAGGCAACTTAGTGCTTACCTCTCAGAATTCCAACAAGGATGAGATGAGGTACCACAAGTAAGACGGCAAGTAGAGAGATGCTCATAGAACAATATCTCTCTACTTCTGGCATACATCCGTCCCTGAACAACAGCAACAACAACAAAACAAAGCAGACAATAACAAAGACTTTAATGCAGTGGATAAGGGCTCAGGTTGATTTTCTCATGGAGAATGTTTTTGATCTCAGTCCCAAAAGATCCTTCTGACTTGGGCAGACTTGTCACACATAGTAAGAACCAATGGGCTGCAAAGACCAGACTGGGACATGGGATCCAGTTCCCCAGGTTTCAATGCCTTGCTGTACTTCCAGAGAAAAATGTCCACCTCTCTGCCAAGAATGGGCCAAAAGGGGTATCATTACAGAAAGCAGTGTGTGTCTGTAATGCTGCCAGGTTCAACTCCACATCTTCATTTCCATAAACATGACTGCTGGTGTCCACAAGAGGTATCTAAAGCCGTCACGTATAAAGAACTATGTCTGATAAAGATCATTCACAGTGATGCTAATTTGCTGGTCTTTCCTCATGGCTCTTACCCCACCTGCCATACCCTCCCCATCCTGCTCCTTCCAAATCCTACTTTCTCCTTAAAGTCCATCTTAGGCTTCTCCTTCTCTTTGAAGTTCTCCTAACCACTCCTTTAAAGTTCTCCTTTGTTCCTTTGCCCACTCTGCTTTGGTAGACAGTCCTTTCAAGTCCTTCTGGGTCTGGGGTTAGAACAGAGTTGGGAACTAATATATTGTACTTACTGTGGGTCAGGCACTATGCCAGGCTCTGACTGCTGTCTCTTCTGATGTCATTAGGGTGTTCTGAACATCTCCTCAAGCTAGAGATTACCCAACAGAAGCAAAGGGCATCAGACCCAGGGCAAATCGTTGGCAGCAAGTGATCCCCAAGGTCATACAGTACCTTAATGACAAAATCTAGATCTCAGTTCTGCCTAACTGATCCCTCTTACCACAATTACTCCATGATCGTCTCTTGATTATGTGCCGTTGCCCTGTAAATATCTCCTGCAGGTCTGGGTAGCTGCAGGCCTCCTCCAACTAACCAGATAGCGATGTGCTTAAAGGAAGAGGCTGTGTTTGATCAATGTTGTATCCCCATAATGCCCAGCACAACATCTGGTACACAGGAAAAGCTCTTAAAAAGATCAAAAACAAAACCCCATGCCCGCAAATATTTATTGACTTGGTTTCACCTGTACCAAAGGTATTCACATTGCAAAAACAATTCTTGCATGGGCAAGAGTTGTGTTATTGAATGGGATTCATTTTCAATGTTAGTCATTATAGAAGTCCAGCTGGGTGTGATATTTTGGGACCAGAGAGGCCTTTCCTATGCCCTTCATGTCTCGTAACATAGAAGCTACCCAACCCCCAGTGTTGGAGTTTGATGAAATGCAGATGACTGAAAAAATCTAATTAATATGGTTTTAATTATGGCAGTAATAATACCTACCTCCCAGCATGAGAAGGTAGGATATTAAGTTAGCAATATTAAATTTCCCAAGGGTACTAAGACCCTTTAAGATGAGTTAATTTGAAAGTTACTGATATGATTAGAGAACAGAAATAGGCATATTTGAAAGATTCCAAAGGAGCAAGCAAACATCAATATATCAGTCAATTGTGCAGTCAATCAATCAGCAATGTAAGACATAGTGTTAGGCTCTCGCAGTAGAAAAATAGATGATATTCCTGATTTTACACCATATGTAATGAGGCAGAATAGGTAACATGTAGATCCTTCTCCCCTCCCCAAATTAGTTCAGTGATCTCCCATTCTTTCCACTTCTTACCATTCATTTTGTATTAGTTGTTTCAACCTAGCATATGTGACCTTCATTGTTCTGACCTAGTTAAGAATGCTCTCTGCTCATCAACTCAGATTGCAGCCCCTTGAAGGCAAGAGCTTGTCTTGTATCTCTTTGTATCCTCAACTCCTAGCACGGTATTGGCATTGAGTAGGTACCAGTAAGTATTTCTTACAATTGGAGATTAACTACAAAAAGAGTCATCACTGTTAGCCTTATTTCTTTGGAAGGTTTTCATAAAGGAGGTGGGAATTGACAAAAGATGGTTCTTATAGGAGAGAAATAAAAGCTAAGGATAAGTAGGTAGAATTGGCTTCTATAGGGCATTTACCAACAGGCTCAGGAATTCAGAGTTTATTGGGAGACCTAAGTTTTCTAAGAATACTGCTATGAATGTGGTATTAAAATGGTATTAACTGTGGTATTAAAATGGATTTTCTCCAAGAGATTCTGTGTCAGTGACCCAGTTGAGTTCACACATTTATCCCACTGCCACTTCAACTCTGCTCAGTTTTCCATGAGAATTCAGACGAAGACAGGAAGTCTATTTGAAGCTTCCTGGAAGTTGTCTATCCAGTGTGCTTTAGAATGCACTCATCCATCTAGACCTGGAATTGTGGCCCAAGTCATGATCGATGTTGCTACCAGAATATCTTTTGTTATTAGTCATAGTCTGGATCCACTACATCTGTGATAAATCCTTATTCCAATTCTGTCCTCAAGATGCAAACCATCCCTAAGTTTGATTTCTATATCCCTGCTCTTCAGGTCTTAGACCTGAACATTTCTCTTGCTTCCATGTTGTGATGTGAGGGCTGAAATTAACACGCAGTATTAAATGCTGCCTTGATATCTTTGAGCCTCACAGGCCCCCAAAGGCCTAGCCATGAGTTCCTTGCTCTCATCAGATATGTTCCCTACTCAGCAGGAAAGACTCTCCACTTGGCTAGTTCCCTTATCAGCAGAATGAACTGCACTCCACCAGGTCCTCATCTGATAGCCAGTCCATGAAATTATTCAAACAAGCCAATTACATTTACTCTTGGATAGTAGGAGTTACCTTGTCCTCTTGTTACTACAAAGCTTGCCTCCCATAGACCCTGCTTGTTCACTCTATTTCTGAGTGCCAGCCCTGTGTGGCCCTGTGTGGCATGCAGTGTCCTCTTTCCCTGGGCTGTGGGTGGATGTGACTAATAAACTGCCTTCCATCTCGTCTGTGCAGTGTCAGGTGTTTTGTATTTGGCCATCTCATACTACTTAGTAGGAGGGGCCCTCCTCTCACCAACAGGGTGAATAGGAGGTGATCAGAACACGTGCCTCTTTCCATTCAGTTACTTTTTACACCAGGTGACAACCTTCCTGATTTTCCTTAACTCAGTAGCTGAGGAAAGGGTGGTGGGCTGCTTTCTTGGTCTTGGCAGCCCCAACTGACCAGGCTCTTGTATGGATGATTACTGCTGAGCATTTGTCTTCTAAGAAATGACCAGTGCCTGAATTTCCCAACACCGTGGTTTGGAGTCTAGATATAAACAGAAAGTGTAGCCTACTTTTTACATTTATGTCATTTATTCAATCACCAGGCTTTTATGGAGCACTTAGGAAAACTGCATCCTGATCATATAAAGAAGTATAAGGCAGCGTGGCCTCAAGGCACCCACAGTCTGGTAGGGAGAAAGACAATGACATCAATAATTTTGACATAGACAGATATGTGCTCTAATAATGAAATGCCTGTAGTATTATGGGAGTTCAGAGGGAGATCAAAGAAAAGAAATCCTGAATTTAGTCAAGGATAACAGGTTTGAGAAGGCTTCCAAGAGGTGAGGATATGTTTGAAGGTCAGGTTAGTCTTCCACTAAACGGACTTGGGGAGAAGAACATTCCGGACTAAGGGAACATTACATGCTGAAGTTCAGACCACTTCTTACTACCTTCACTGCTACAGCCCTTGTTTGGTCCACTACCATCTCTTGCCTGGGTCACTGCGATCGTCTTCTTGCTCCCTGCTTCTATTCTTGCCTACCTATAGTCTGTTTTATCCCAGTGTCCAGAGTGGTTCTCTTAAAATGTAAATCACATTGGGTCACTACTATCAGGGCTTCCCATTTCACTCAGAGTAAAGCCAAAGTCCTTACAACGTCCAAGATCTCACAGGACCTGGCACCCTTAACCTTTCTAATCACCTCTGCTATGACCTTCCCCTTTTGCTGAGTCTGCTTCCATCATAACTAGCCTTCTTTGAGGCCCACACCTACCTTAGGGCCTTTGCACTGTCTGTTCCTTTTACCTGGGTCATGCTTCTCCCAGATGTCAGCGTGACTCCCTCCCTCCCTCCCTCAGTGCCTTCCTGGCTCTGCTCAAATGTGCCCTTCTGGTGAGGCAACCCCTGAGCATGCTATTCAATTGTAAACCATAGAAGCTCTCATGATTTCCTTTACCCTGCTTTCCTTTTCTGTTTTTTTTCTATATTACTTATCCTAATCTTATACGCTGTATAATTTACTATCATTTATCACTTGTTGCCTGCCTTCTTGCACAAGGTTATAAGTTCAAAGACAGTGAGATCTTTGCTGTTATGTTTGCAAATTTAGCCCAAGTTACCCAGAACAGAGCCTGGCACACAGTAGGCACTCAATGGATAATTATTTGTCAAGCGAATGCCTGGATGAGTGACAGATGGTGGTACACTGGGACACTGCAAGCAGATGGGTGTGTCTGAAGGCTTTCCACAAACACAGCTGAAGAAGAGCACACAGGGAGACAAGGGCCAGGTCATGGAGGGCTTTGTAGTCTCTGGAGAAAAATGTCCAACTTCATCCTGCAGGAATCAGAGAGCCCCTAAGGGATCTTGAACAAGGGAATGGAACTGCAAAATCGGATCTCTCTGCTATTCAGCAAACTAGAAAATACTAGGGGAGAATGTTCACTTGAGTGAAATCTTGATATTTTTAACTTGGAAGTATCTGGGATATAATCTAAGAAAGTCAGAAATCTAGATGTGAATCTGACTGACACATCGCAGAGGCAATGGCACTTGGGCAGTGGTGGAAGATGGGCTTAGAGTCTGGCAGACCTGGCTGGAATGCTGGCTCTGGACTGCTCAGAAGGGCACCTGTGGAGAGGGCATGTAGATATCATGAACTTTAGATTTCTCATTACTTTGAAGAGCTGGCAAGGCTTCAAGGAGATAAGTGTAAAATGTCTGATTCATATTTTATTTAGAGTGGACAGTGGTCATTCTTGCTCCCTCACTAGTGTGAGATTATGCATGTGTGTAACTTCTGGGAGATGCCTACACAGAGTAGGGCGTCACCCAGGAAGATGACAGAGCAGGAAAGGGCAAGGGTGTAGCTTGGGGACACCACCATTCTGGATGCGGCTTAAGTGACAGAGGAAGAATGAGATCCAGGCGAGCCAAGGAGGGGAGAATGTGAGAAACAGGTGGATAGCAGTGTTTTAAGTTAGAGGGAGGTCAAGGAAGAAAGACTGACAAACCACCGCAGGATCCATCAGAAAATCCCCACCTGCCCAAACGAGGGCAGACATTTTCATGAGATGGATGTGTGGAGGGAGAAAGCAAAGGCAAGGAGCACACACTGTGATATCAAGAAGTATGGTATTAAAAGGAAGACAAGTGTGGACATTTGAACTAAGCTGGACCACGAACAATATCTTTGAGTTTCTTTTGTTTTTGTCTTTGTTTGACTTTCTATCATTGCTGGATGTAGACTACTAGAGCAAATTTCCATTTGGGAGAAAGAAGCCAGTAGAAGGAGCGTTCGAAAATGTGAAAATGCAAGAAGTAAGGCATGGTGGCTGAGTGCTATTAGGTTTTGGAGTCTGGGCTGAAATCGTGGTTTAGCTTCTTAGCAGCTGTGTAATCTTGAGCAAGTTACTCTAAACTCCCAAGTCTCAAGTGAAAAAATGGGGATAAAAAGAGCACACCCTGTACTGGTTTGTTGGGAGGCACAGATGAGAGATTGGCTGAAGCACTTGGCAGTGTACTGGGGGACAAGCAGGATACCGAGGAAGGAAATGTTTAGAGAGGATGGGAATAGATGGTCTGGCTCCAGTGTGGTGGGAGAGAGCCTATCTCGGGATGAGACATGAGTTTTTCCTTCTGCCAGAGAAGGGATGGAGGTGTGTGGCTTGAGACGAATACAGAGTCAGGTCGGACAGCAGCTGCAGGAGTTGGGTTAGTTGCTGCCTCACCTGTGAAACGCTGGTCAGCTGGTCCACAGCCAAGGTGGTTGGAGAGGGCAGGTGTACCCGGGGAAGAAGGCAAGTAGTAGGAATCTAGAGCTGTGAGGAGAATGGAGAGGCGCTAGGAAGGACCAGCTTCATGGGCCAGTGACCAATGTAGTCACACAGGGCCCCACGGTGGGGTTTAATGCTATGTACTCTCCATCTTGAAATTTTAATAATTTTATCTTTGAATTGTGTCTCGTGAGTCCAATGGGAAAATGGATCCCATGCTGGGGACTTGGAGCCTGTCTCATGTTGTGGTCCCATCTCCCCAGGGCAGGCTTTCTGCCTCCCACCACCTAAGCCTGGCCTCACAGGAGTGGGGAGGCTGAAGTCTGGCACATACCCATACACTGAACAAGGAGGTAGGGCCCACAGCTGTGAAAGTCTGCTCTTGTCCAGCAAGTATCTTTGCACTCGAGGGAGCACGACATTAAACAGCAAATAAAAAGACATGGAGGGCCAGCTCTGGTGACCTAGCAGTTAAGTTCAGTGAGCTCTTTTTCAGTTCCCAGGCATGGACATACACCACTCTGTTAGTGGCCGTGCTGTACTGGTGGCCCACATACTGAAAAAAAAGAGGAAATAGAAGAAGATTTATAAGGATGTTAGCTCAGGGTAAGTCTTCCTTAGCAAAAGAAAAAAAGACATGGAAGAAAGAAAAGACTTCTTCTCTGCTTTTTGAGCAATAGGACCTGCATTTTCAGTTTGCACTGGACCCCACAAATTATGTAGCTGGTCCTGGGGAGGAAAGTCACCCAGAGAAATAAGAGGACTTCAGGACAGGCTGCAAGGAGCAGCTGGACTGGAGTTTGCCAGTCCTGGTGGGCACAGCCGTCAGGATTCTCCAGGGGTCCATCAGCCCAACCACAGGAGTGTAGGACGTAGAGGGCAAGCAATAGTGAGGGGTGGGTGTGACAAGGTGGGAATGATGGAACTTTAAAGGGACAAAGCAATTATTGGTGCTAGTGCTAGAAAATTCAAATGGTCGGGGCTCAGACTGGGTAGAGAGGAAATTCAAACCAGAAGGAAAAATGTGAAGATGTGCAATGAGAAACAGATTTAGAGGGAATCAAGCACAGAGGAAAGTAGGCTCATGGAAGATTTGGCCAGAAAAGGGAATTTGAGGGTTCAGAATTTCCAAAGTAGAATCTTTCCAGAACAAGTTCCTTTATATCTCATTAGTAAAGTTTGTAATCTGTCTTTTTTTTCTTGCCTTGCATTTGCAAACAAAACATTGCTCTCAGATTCAAGATTTAGACTTCTGAATCATAGTACAACTCATTTTTTTGGTATAAGTAACATATGTTTGGTGTCTTTAAACACAATTACTTTTGTATAATAAAAGTGTTGATTTGATGATGCGACATTTTCTGCAAGTGTGTTTAAGAGAGTTTATGTTTTCATAAGTCGCAATGAAACTCAATTATGTATGTGTAATAAGGCTTCTGATTGTTACACTTAGACTTTTCCGTATAATGAAGCCAGCAATTAGAATTTGCTTGCTCTATGGCTTAGGAAAACACACTTGTTTTGGAGACAAAAGATTCTTAATGAGCCCCCTTTTTTGTTAATTTTTGTTGTTGTTAAAAACCAGTCTATAACTCAAACATATAATTAGATTTCTTAAAGGTTTGAATTTTTTTGTTGTTATTTTTTCCCTCTAAACATGAAACAAAGCGAAAAGCAATAACTTTAAGGCACACGTCGTGTTGAAGCTGTGAATCTTGCTATGATCTGCAGTTTTACCTTAGAGGCACCTCTAGTGCATCCTGACGTCCCAGTTTGCTCAGGAGGCAGAGGCCTGGGCATGGCACTATCTGACCGAGTAGAGAAATGTTCCTTTTAAGCATCGCATAGATGCCGATCTGGACGCTACGCCTGGAGATGGGCGCTGGTGTTCGGCTTGCATCTTAGCTGCAGGGTTAGCCTGAAGCCTGGCTTGGGAACAGAATCCAACCTCCCCACCCTCTGTCTACTTCTTGCCTCAGAGGCCTGCCAGTGCCAAGAGGGATGAGCCAATCCCTAAGCTGATCATGTCAGTGCTGGCAGAGTTTTCTCAGTGGGCTAAAGAAACTTCCCTGCCATCTTCCTTTCCATCTCATGATCTCACTCAGCATGGCAGCTACTCATGGTCCCCTCTACCTCTAGCCATTCATTTCACTGATGACTATTTGTGTCATTTTCAGAGAAGGCTGTTTCTCCCCTGGTTGTTCAGACATGTGGGGCAGGGCCCATGGGTCGAAACTGCTCCCATCATGTGTCAGTTTGAAGGAAGCCCTACTACCTTCAGACATGTTTTCCTTTAAACCTACTATTAAAAAAGTCCCTACTCTTAGAAGTGCTGAATTATTTTGTTGTTATTGATCATTCACAGCTTAATGAAAATTTGTTTTCATAATTTATAATATACTGAGAAGGTTTTCAGTGGTGTATCAATCAGTGTCTGGTGAGACAAACAGAAAGCACTAGGTATTTCAAGCGGAAGAGAATGTAATACAAGTTATTGCTTACACATATGCCACAATGGCTGGAGGAGAAAGATGTTAGCATGACTTTACACAGTGCACAAAAGCAAGCTCTTGTGCTGATGGGGCTGGAGCTCCACAGCAGGCAGATATAGCTGCCATTGGACTCACTGCCCTCTGCTGCCAGCAGGAACCAAGGAGCTCACACCCCTGATAGTCAAACCCCAATGACATTGCTGGAGGCTTCAATTCCCTGAAATCCTCTGCTGTTGCCAGAGCCAAGAGGAGAATGCATTTCCCTCCCTCCTGCCTTCCAGTCTCCAGTGAGCGCCTCTCCGTAGCAGCCCGTAGCTGGCCAAGGATTCTGGACCACACAGTTTCCAGGCTTTCACCTCCTGGGATAGAGAGGAAGGCAAAGCAGAGTGGAAATGCGTCTGAGTATCCGCCTAAAATATTTGGCACATTGGGGGCATATGACAAGAGTGGTCTAGAAAATACAACCTGGTAATCGTCAGCGACGTCTCCCAGCAAACTGCAACCACAGCTGAGGATTTCATGTTCAATCAACTCCAAGCAGTGGCGGAGGGAAAACGTAGTGGGGCATTCTGTCGGGAATTATCAATATAAAGGAAAGGCAGGTCAAGTCTGATTGCTGGAATTAACAATCTCTGAACCCAAGAAGTGTTCCATTCAGCCTCTTCTCAGAGGCAGACTTTTAAATTTTAAACAAAGGATCCAATTAAATTTGATCCAATTTAAATCCATTCAGTTCAGAAACCTTTATTAAATATCTACGATGGATTGTGCCCTGGGCTAGATAGTGCAGGAGTTGCACGTTTGTGGCAGGCAGGAGCTGTACTGCCACTGTAGATCTCAGTCGGAATAGACTCCTGGTCCCCCAAACTCTTGGTTTGGGTTTCTTTCTATTAATAGCATAGACTGCATGTCTCCTTGGGAGAGGCATTATCACCCCCATGTTTCATTTAAAGGTGAGTTGTATTGAGAAGTTCTTATGTGCTAGATTGCTAGGTACTGCTTAGGTACTATGCTAAGCACTAGAAAAGCATCAACTCATTAATATCTACCAGAATCCTGGAATTCAGCCATAACTGTAAACTTTATTGTTTTTTCTAATAGGTGAAGGAACTCATGCTCAAAGAAGTTAAAATGACCTGGCCAAGGGAGTCAGCAGGTTGTTGGCAAGACTGCTAGCCCTTAAACCTCATGGTCATGACATGAAGACATGCTGTTTCTCAGGTAAGGCTCAGAGTCAACAATCTAGTTCAAGGTGCTGTGGTATTGTGCAGTTCCAAAGAATTTTCCACCTGGCTGCACAGACCTGGACTTCTGATGATCTGATTTTATCCCAGCTTTACCATTTCTGAGCCACAGTGCCATCCTTGGCCTCCACTATCTCATGTGTAGAAAGAGAGGTTGAATAAGAGACTTTCCACATGGAAGCTAGTCTTCCATGGGTGCATGTGGTAGCTTTGATTTTCCCTGTACCATTCTCAGCCAAATTTCCCCACCCATCGAACTTGTCTCCTCATTGCCTATTTTGTAAGTCATTCTCATTTCATATTCTCACCAAGTGATTGTACTATTGCCCTGCCTCAAACATGTTCTTTTTCCTTCTTACTTGCCCAAATTAGACTCATCCTCTAGGTAGCCTTCAACCTCAGCTCCAGAATGCACAATGCTCTCACCCTCCTCCGAGCTCCTTTAGCACAGATCTTTGTCTGAACTGTCTACCTGACACGTATAAGTGATTGGGCATTTTTCTTGACTTTTCCCATGGGCAACTCTGGCTCCCCAGTCTTTGACCCTCAGAAGTAGGGACGGTGCAAGTTCTGTGCTTCCTTGTATCCCCATAGTGGCCAATATGAAGCTCAGCACATGATGGGTGTCACTGTCAACTAGTGAAGGAGCTGGTGAACTATCTAAGTATACATGCGTTAGCAGTTCGAGGGACGGAGAGGACCATGTGGACTATACGGGTTAGGAAAGAGTCCCCTGAGAAAGTGGACAAGGAGTAGGAGTTTTGAAGTTTGGAGAAGATTTAGAAAGGCAGAGGTGATGGAGGATGGAGAGTATAAATGACACAGCACAAATAAAGAGGATGCAGGAAAAACAGCATGGTGTTCAGAGGAGGCTGCAGGGAGAACTGGTTAGTCAAAACATATAAGCAGATTAGGCTGTGAGAGGGTGGGTTCAGGATGTGGAGCTCATAAGATGGGAAATAGACTGACATCAAAGAATCAGAGGGTGTTTAATTTAATCCAGATTGTTACTCAGCACATTCTGTGTGCTGGGGAGACAAAGTTGAGGAGGATATGATCTTTTCTTGGTTGTACAAGAATTTATAATCAAGGCAGAAGGATGGAGATAAGATCACAATGAGTTCCTACACCAAGTGGAATACGATTTATGTCAACAAGAGAGGTGTTCCTGGGGCTCAGAGCTCAGGAGCTCAATAAACCCTGGAGCGTGGGGATTCTAGGCATGGGCCCTGGAGATAGAGAGTTAGGCCTTAATTTCAGCTCTGGGACTTAGTGACTTCTTATTGAGGGGAAATGCTTTGATTTCTCTGGGCCTCTGTTTCATCATCTGCAAAACTGGATTAATAGTAGTGCCTAATCATAGGGCTATTGTGAGAATTAGCTGAGATTATGGATATAAAATTAGCACAGTGTAGTAGCCCATGTACATACTCCATAATTGTTAGCTACTCTTAAACATTTATTTAAAATGAAGAGAAAGTGACCTGTGGTTCAAAGAGACTGTTGTGGACCTCATGAAAGTGCCATGTGGGGTGGACTTTGAGAAAAGGGTGGACTTAGGAGGTAGAGACTCAAGGCTGGGCATGCCAGGGAGAGCAGACAGTTCAGGAAACTGCATGGAGATGATGATGTGCCTGACCCTAACAACAGATAGCACAGTTTTCTGGAAGTAAAGAGTGAGTGACAAGGAGAAGATGTAATTTGGAAAGTCAGCTAAGGGTTATGCAGGGCCTTACATGCCAGGTTGATAAGCTCATTCTTAGTGACGCAAACAGTAGAATGACTCCGGGAACGTGAGCTCGGCATTGCTGTGGACAGAGCCAGGTGACACCAGGCAAGGGCCAGGATGGGACCCAGGGCAGTACAAAGACTAGAGGGACTCTATCCCTCAGGCCTGCACTGGTTCACCTACTGAGGCAAATTCACTTTTTTCAAAGTCAGTCTCAGGGAGGGAAAGCCATGCGAATCCAAATATCCGGGCAGCAATCCCCAGCGGCGCCAAAGGTAATGAAACATCAGTATCTGTGGCTCGTATCTGTTATTGCTGATATTCAGATAATGATGCCAATACCCTGCTCGGGAGGGAGGAGGAGACGCTGCTGGGGCAGCTTATTTGCCTCATCTCCTGGAGAGTTGAGAGGAGGGGAGGAGAGATGAGCACAGAAGAAGGTGACCCCAGAAAACAACTCTCTTCCTCATTCTGGTATAGAGTGAAGGCAAAATAGGTTACTCCCTACTGCAAAGAGCCAACTGAGAAGGAAAGAAGTCTTCCTCTCCTGCCAGCTGGCAGGCTAATAACGTATTTGGTTAATAACGATTCCACCTCCTAGCTGAATAGCGTTTTATAATCTTCAAAGTGCTTTTACATCTAGTATCTCATTTAACGTTCATGAAAGAAAACCTAGACCCAAGGGATGCTAGAATTTATGCAGGGAATTTGCCCAAGCCCCGTTTTACCACCTCTAACTCATCTTGAAGGAATTAGCTCGAAGTTGAGAGGGTGGTGGATGAGGATTCTTCTCAGGCAGTCTCAGGTGAATCTGGGATCATAGCTGGAGGGTGAGGAGCTGAGTGGCAAGCCTGCCTCTTGTGCCCCATCCACACCAATGACAGATTTTGTCAATGGATCATGACAGGCTTTCTTCTGAGCCCAGACAAAGCCCCAGGGTCCTTCTCAAAACAATCTGGGCAGCCACTACTAATTGATCAGAGCTGGCACTCAGGATGGAATCTATTTGCTCTCCCTGCATTAAGGCATTGTCTAGATCCTCTCCTTGTTAAAATGTCAATACTTGTGGAATGTTAACGTATTAAGCCGTTATAGGCCCCTGGCACCTTCATGTGAATTCATTTGTCAGATTTCTGTGTGTAAGCCCTCAGAGGAAGGAATCTGGGATAGAAGAGTTTGTTTGTTAAGGAATGCAAGGCCTAATGAGAGAATGGAATGGCTAGTGGTGCCTCTTCCATCAGGTATTCAGATGGTTTAACCTTCTCTTGAGAAGACGTATTGTCTATACTCAAGAGATCATAGCATGGGACTGTGGGCAAATCACTTAGCCCCGTTAGGTTCCATTTCCTCACCTGAAAGATGAGAACAATGACTTCTGCTCCGCCCACTACAGAATAACCACGAGGGTGAAAGGCTTCTGAATGTTTTGTGTTTTAGAAAGTATTGTGCAAATGCAAGGTATGATCATTTAGCTACATTAGGAGGAGACAAGCTTTCATTCCTCAAGCTGAGTGCACATGAAGGGTAAGGAAAAGAGAGGGAGAAAGGAATTAATATTTATGAGGTGTCCAATTGCCATTCACTTCAAATATATGAGCCCATTTAATTTTCGCAACCGTGAGGTTGATTCTATTGAGCTCAGTGTCTTGCAGATCACACAGCCAGTATTTTTCAGAGACAAGATGTGAACCCAGGTGACCCTGAGCACTCTTGTACATCACAGTCCAGGGTCTCACCTGCACACACTCACACTTTCTCCTTTCCTGAATGCTTCCTGCAGAATGAGTAAGGGCCCTAGGTAGAATGAAACAGGTGGTGAACAGGTGGGTGCCCTGTGACCAGAACCCCGTCAGATGGGCAGTGGTGGCTGGGGATTTAGAGATACACAGGAAATAATCTGTAAGGCACAATGGGAAAGTCAGAACCCTATTTCGCAGGCCTGGGGCAGGGTGAGGGGCAGCCAACCACAGCAGAAGCATCAAGAAGACCTTTGCATTCAGGTCAGACTTGGCCAGTATGAAGCTTGTGCACCATCCTCGTGGGGGCAAAGACCAAGTCATGGAGGGACAAGGCTGGATGTCAGGTGGAATCAGTTTATGCAGCTGTCAAGGGTGTGACTGTAAATCCTGAGTCCGGGTCAATTATATAGATTCTCTGAAAACATGTTAGGCATCTTATCATATGTTTAAGTTATTTGCTATCATTGTACAAAAATGGATATGTAGTATGAGTACCTATGACTCAAATTATTTATATATGCTCAGTGAAATGCTAAGTAGTGCAGGGGCACAGATAAATTCCAATTATCTAAAGTACTGTAGATTGGCTTTGATGTGTTTGAGGAGTTGCGTGGTGTTTGGAACACCATAATAAAGCAAACACACACATTTGCTGCACGCTTTGGATGTGGCTGTGTGGGCTTTTATGGTTTGGGGATAAGTGACCTTCATCCCTTCTGTGTCTCTAAGGCAGAGAGAGATGCAAGAGATAATTTCTATGTAATAACTGATTTTTTCATGCTCTTGTACCTGATACCTGATACAAATATTTTTGATATGGTGGACCAAATAATGTGGAATTCTTTTTTTTCATAGGGTAGTTAAGCAAGTTAGTATAGCAGGCTGCAACTAGGATTTGGGTCGGGGGGAAATGGAATGCTGTAGCCAGTGGCATGGAGCTGGCCCATGTCCACTGCCCTGTGGTTTTGCTTCATGTGAGAGCGAGAAAGTCGAGAGTAGTTACTTGAAGAGGACAGGCATTGGATCCATTGGGCACTTCTGCAGCACGGCATCTCTTCTGGCTCCTTTACTGATGTGCAATCTGTAGAGTTGTGCTGCCGGGAAGCTAAGGGGAAAAAAATACTTGAAGGACGCAGGATGAGAGGAGAAAAAACGGCAGTACAAACAAGAAAAAGGGAAAGAGAAAGGAGTAAGCTGAGTTAGTAGACGGTAGCTCAGCCTCCAGGTCAAGGAGTTGTTATATTATACATGGATGCAGAATTAAAATAACAGCCGCTGCTTTGCCAACACTTCAAAAGAGTTCCAAAATGACATTCACAGCTCGCCCACAGCCATGACCCTGGCAGAGGAGGGCCAGGGCTGCACTGGGCGGGTCAGGGGATCAGAAGACATTCTGGCTCCTTTATGGATGAGATCACTAATCATCAGGAAAAAGAATTCAGCTTATTCTGTGAGGTGCCAAGGGATACAAGCAGGACCCAGTGATGGACATTGTGCAGAGATGCATTTGGCTCATTACGTGATAGATCACTCTAACAAAGCAGAGTGGTCCAAAGATGGAATATTTTGCTTTAGGATCCTGCATCCCTGTACCAATAGCAGTGACACTATGGACTAAATTTGCTGAGATGTTAAAATTATTAGCTCTGAACCTGACTGCATATTAGGCTTACCTTGGGAATTTTTCAAAATGCACAAATTCCTGGCCTCCACCCCCAGATAACATGCTTCAGTAGGTAACAGGTGAGAGCTGGGAACTTAAATTTTTAACGCGATTCCCAAGTGACTCTCGTTCAGGGAACAATATCTGGAATAACTTTGATGAATAATATTAAACTATTGTTTGGGGGGTTGTACTCAATGTTTTCCATACGCATTTCCTAGCTGAACCCTAAACCAGTTAGAATCTCAGCCTTAAACCCACCCCAAATCTTCTCTAGCCTCTCCACCCTGAGCAAGTCAAGCTCTTCTGTGACTCCCTGATTGCATTCAGCATTCCCCTCTCGGTTACTTTCATGGTCTCCTGCTACACTTGACCCCACAGCTCTCACTCCCCACCAGGTCATTGTCCAGCACTCCTCCTTCAAGAGGAAAAGCTTGATCATGTGCAATAGAAATTCTCAGGCTAGGTTAACCACATGAGAATATTCAGGATTTTACACAAAAAATGCTGATAGTTTATCCAGAAAGCACCCATATAGAAAGTAAGAATCTCATTATTTTTTATTAGTATTCATAATAATGATTATTTATCAATAATTTTATGAAGGTATATATTTTCTTAATCTAAGAAAGCAACTACCCAGGGTCTATGTCAGTTTTTGATCAATTGATCAGTCACTCCCTCCATCACCCAGATGTCATTTTCTCTTGATGTATTTGATGGGGGAAGGTAAACTGAATCCTTTTGCAATCTTATACATTTGGATATAAAGTAAATAGCAGGAAAGGAAATGGTCACCTCACAGTTCAGTTATGTGCGAAATTTCTGTCCTTACTGGGACTAAAGGAGTGACTTGTCGGAATGGGTCTCCGGCACTAGGATAGGAAAATATGCAGGATTGGATAACACCTCTTGTGCCTGGACGGCTTCTGTGTGCACAAAGCAGACAAAGCCTTTCTAAATGTCATGGCCAGTTTGAGGTCACTTGGCCACACCACCTGGGGGTCAGACATGTGCAGACATACTTGTGGTTGGTAGGTATTACTTGACCAAAGCCAGTTACAGAGAGGAAAAGCAGGGCCCCATGAGGGAGGGTCAGAATGGACAGTCTTGTAGTGTGAGGCTGTACTTGAACCCATCCTGACCCAGCCCTCCTGGAGGACTGACCCTGGGAAGAGGACAGCACTGGGCTGCTGCAGGGCACCTTCTGAAAGAGCTGGTCATGAGAAAAAAAGAGAGAGAGAGAGAGAGTTCCAGAGTTAGGCTTTGAAAGCTTAGACCTCCCTACTGACAGCAGCAGTAGTGATGCTAGTCAAGGCTCTGGAAGCTGCAGGGTAACGCCAAGTCAGCCTTATACTGTGGGAAGCCCCACAGTGAGAGGCAGGCGGCTACATGGAGGCCAGGGACAATAGGCAACAGATGGGGTGATTCAGTCACATGCAATGTGAAAAATGCCCCCTTCCCGCATCCCACTTGGGACACATGGAGAGCAGAGCCGAGGTCCCTTCCTGGAAGAGAGACATGATGATTCTGTGACTTTAAGGGTGAGTTGCAGTACAATGACCTACGTGAGGACCCGTGAGTGATAAGACTCAGGGGACATTCAAGGTACACTTAGGATTTACTCAATCATTGTGTGTGGCACTGGGAAGGTCATGACAGCAGTGAGAGAGATATGGTTTGACTTGAGAAGTGAAATGGATTGGAAGGAAAAACATCAGTCAAATTACAATATCCATCTTTCCTCCTTTCCTTACTGGGAACTCCATAGATTCAAAATAAAATCAGTTGTCAGTGTTGATGCAGACACTTTGAAGTGTAATAGCAAATATCAAGAGCTGAAGATCAAAGTATTGTAAATTGATTAAATCAAGCGAGTGTTTTCAAGTTCAGGTCTTGATCTATTCCCACATCCTCTCTCTTTTCTGGATCTCATAATGGTTGGCATTCTCCCTACTGCACTTATCAATTTCTGATTTGCATTATAAATCATATTTATGGAGGGGATGCTGCAGATCCACAGTTAATGTTGATGCCTTCAGGGCAAGTGGGGTGTTTGATTCCTTTTTTACACCTCCCCTCCCACCCCCGTGCTCTGCACACTGCCTTTCACATATTGGACAACGTGCGCTTTGTGGGAGCACTGTACCAGGTACTGGGGCTATCCTGAGGAACAAGACAGAGTCGCTGCTCTATTATCTGGTTATTATGAATAAGCAGTACCTTTTCTGGAACAGCTAAAGCCACTAGTAGTAATAGAAACAGGTACTAGTAACTCTCTTCTGATGTAATGTGCAAATAACCTAAAGGTTAGTTGGAGAAATAAGACTTAAAATGACAGACAAGAAACTATTGAAGCAAGATGCCAGAGAAGAAGGATTTTAGAGACTTCCTGGTGAAGGCAAGGAATGAGCTGGTTTTCAGAAGGATCAACTGGGTTTGTAGAAACAGAAGTCAATAGGGTACGTGCTTGGGAGGAATTCCACCCACAGGCTCTGTAGGGGTTAAATACACAGTCTCTAAATCAGTCACTCTCAGGCAGGATTTTGACTCCATTACTAGTCTAGGGCATTAGTGTCTTGCGGGTGAGTGTGTGACCTGGAGCAAGTGAGTTAATGGTCTAATTCTCAGTTTTCTCATCTGTAAAGGGGGAATAATAGTACTTAACTGAGCTTGTGAGGATTCAATTAAGTAATAAGTTAAAATACTCATCAAAGAGCCAGGTACTTCATAAGCACTCAACATAAGATGTATGAGGAACAGTATTGTGTTATTAGTGTTGCTCTTTCACTTTCATAGGTTGGGCATTTAATCTCCTGGAGCTCAGGGCCTCTTTTCTTGTGGACCTCAGAGCAGCCAACACAGTAGGTCTAGTAATTCCTTGTCAAATTGCTTCTCTGGGTTCTTCTTACAGATTTTATTGAATTGCCTTGCCTCCCACTATGCTGTTCTGGTACAGGCCCTTCCACACTCCTCCACAACTGTGCAAATAAAGGGTGGCAATGAATCTATTCATGGTATTAATTACGCATGGTTGATGCGGTGTCTGAAGTGAGTGAGTGAGGAAGGAGAATTCGATTACTCCAGGGCATCAAGGCCTTTCAACCAACAGTAATTTACTTTCTCTACTAAGTACCTCTGGATGCTCTCTGTAGAGGGGACGTACTGTTTTCTAAACAAGCGGCATAATCCAGTCCTGTGAAGCAAGTGGCCAGAGTCAAATGTCTGCCACACTGAGTGGAGAAAGGGCAGGTTTTCCCTTCCCAATGAGGTCACAGTTTTATTTTTCCTTTTCCAGAGCAGTGAGACAGGGCACACAGGAGGCAGCAGTCCTCTATGAGGTCACAAAGAAGGGGGAGGTATTGGAGCAGGAAACTATCGGCTACAGGTACAGAGATGTTAAGGCAAAGAGGTTAAGGTAAAGGTAAAGAGGCTATAGGTAAAGAGATGTTAACGTTTTAAGATTCAGAATGTCAAAGCAACATTGCACACACGTATGTGTGTGTATGTGTGTGCACATATGATGCTTGCATGTGCATGTGTGTGCATGTATGAATGTGTGTGTGTGTGTGTTCTGACCCTCTGTCATCTGGTCCTCTGCCTCTTTCTCTTCCGGGTTATTATCTATTGCTCTCTCTCTATCTATCCATTATCTGTATCTCAATCATCTGTCTATTGAATAGCCATACTTTATTGAAAACACTCAAAGACAGGCACCAAGGTAAGTGTATCTGTGTAACAATCCTCTGAGTTGCTTTTACAACCCCAGGTTACTTCGAGGAACCAAGACTTTAGAACTTGAAAACACAAAGGCATAAAGATACTTGCACCCCTATGTTCATTGCGGCATTATACACAATAGCCAAGACTTGGAAGCAACCTAGGTGCCCATCAAGGGACGAATGGATAAAGAAGATGTGGTATTTATACACGATGGACTACTATTCAGCCATAAGAAATGACAAAATCCGGCCATTTGTGACAACATGGATGGACCTTGAGGGTATTATGCTGAGTGAAATAAGTCAGAGGGAGAAAGCCAAATACCATATGATCTCACTCATAAGTAGAAGATAAAAATGACAAAAAAAACCCCACATAGCATTGGAGATTGGACTGGTGGTTACCATTGGGGAAGGGGGAGGGGGGAGGGCAAAAGGGGTGATTAGGGTCACATGTGAGGGGATGCACTATAATTAGTGTTTGGGTGGTGAACATGATGTAATGTATACAGAATTCGAAATAAGATGTACATCCGAAAAAAATAAAAATTAAAAAAAAAAAAAGAAGTTGAATAATTTGCCCAAGGTCAGCCACCTTATGAGTGGCCCAGCAGGGGATCAAATTCGAGTAGGCACAGCTCTCTATATACAATCTACTTTTAAACATTGTACCTTAGGGCCAATATATCTTCTCTGAAACACTGTCATGTTTTTCCAACATCTCTCTGAAAGCATTCCATCCAGAACCCCAGCCATGATCCTCCTGGAGTGGTCTGTCAAGTCAGTGTCCAGTCCTGCAGTCAAGCCACCTTCCTTCCCCTAACACAGCCCGTGGCAGCATTTTTAGCACCTGCTTCAGAGCAGTGGGTTTCTCCTTCCCTGACCTTGTAAAAGATCAGTGCATTTCAGACCTGGCCTCCAGAGCCCTTGGGAATTTCCACAGTAGTTTACAAAGTATAAAGATCAGGCATGGGTCAAGGGAGGTAGCCAGAGGGTAGCACTGACCAACTGTTTAGAGAAAAGGAAAGGGCTAACAGATTTATGTGACAGTAGGCCTCCTGGGTGCTTCAGGGTTGTCTAAGTGCCAACAGCAGGCCCAGGACTTCTAGAAGGATGCTTTGAAGACAGAGAGCTGTTGAGACTTACCAACCCCTCCAAAACCACATATGCAGAGGAACCTGTTGCAGGGCTGGAGGGAGTGGAGAGGGTTCTGGAGTGTAGTGGGAATTTCATACTAGGCTTCTACCCACTCAGTCTGCTTATATTGTCAGGCAAATTCTCCTTGCCTATGTGATCTCTCTCAACAACCTGCCTTGGAATGTGAGAATTCTTACTCTAAGATAACATATTATCTGGGAAGGCTGATACAGCAAATGATGGCTATCTATTAGCAGCATCTTATGATGAATTAGTTTATTTAACTAGCCTTTGAAGAAAGCAGTGACCTGAGAGATTGAAACTAAAGACTCGCACGTCTTTGGAGTTGAGCCATCCAATATGGTAGCCATTAGCCATAAGGGCCTATTGAGCACTTAAAATGTGGCTAGTGTGAGTTGATATGTAAATGTGAAATCCACATGGGATTTTAAAAATGTAGTATGAAAAAATGAATGCAACATATCTCATTAATAACTTCTTCATATTGATTAAATGTAGGAATGATGAATTTTAGATATATTGGGCTAAATACAATATATTAAAATTAATTTCATTTGTTTCTTATTACCTTTTAAAATGTGGCTACTAGAAAATTTAAAATTAATTATGTGGCTTGCATTTGAAGCTTCTGTTATGTTTCTGTTGGATAGTGCTTCTCTAGAAGTACAGTCCAGTGAGGGTCTTTGAACTGCAACGTAGGAGGGCTTGGGAAATGTGGGATTGTTGTGTGCAGAGTTGACGGTGGGTGCTAGAAGTCTACCTTGCTTACATTCCAGCCTCCTGTGGGCAGAACCTGCCTGCATTAGCTTATGAGATGGGTCTCTTCTGCTGAAGCAAATATGTATCAAACAAGTGCATGGCTTGGCACTTTCTTCTGCTAATCATCGAATCAGTCATTTGGCTTCTAAATTTAAAACATCTTTCTAGGGGATCCATATTCTGTACCTGTCATCTATCTCTAACCTGGTTTGCTTCAACAGGCTAGCCTCCTCCTATTGCACCCATTCCATGTTTATAGCATACATATTTTTTTAAACTCATATTATCTCACTTGTTTCTAAACATTAAGCACTCTTCAAGTCTCATGAAACCTTCTGTGGATGCATGGATCCTCATTAATCTCCCTTCCTGACCTTCTTGAGTACTTCATTCCTGCACTATAGCTTTGATCACACACTGCCTATTGTTCTTGTCTTATGTCACATATGGAAGTCCTGTTTTCTAGGTCATATTTTATCCCCCACTGGGCTAAGCAGAGTAGGCGCTTTAGTAAATACTTGATTGCTGGCATCATTGCTTTGCTCTGCCTTGTGTCCTTCCATTGAATTTGTACCCCTTGTGGAGAAGGGTAATGATGACAAGCAGCTTGAGGCCAGGTCCCATACCTTCTGAGTTTAGAGGTTCATTTTTAAGCTTGACATCATTCACTCAAAATGTGTCCAAGTATTACAAAAAGAAGGACTTAATGGCTTCTGACCTTCCGTGACTTGTGAACACTTGGGCTGGGCTAGCTGCCCTAAATGCAGCCCTTGTGGGCCTGACATGGTGCCTGTGATTCCTCCAATAGAGACACGTCTCTCTTTATGACTTGGTCTTCTTTGAATAGGTAAAATCCCTATGAGGGAGAGCACTTATTAAACCCCTCACCAGACAAAAGAGTGAGGCTGTTGGCAGATGCTAAGTGGGAGAGATGAGAGCTCTGAGAGAGAGAAAACATTAAGGAAATGTGGGGTGGGGCTACTAAAAATACACTTGGACTTTTCCCCAAATTTCTTGAGAGCTAGCCCTTTCCTGGGTCCAGAAAGTTCATATCCTTGCTCTTCCTTTCATCCCCTCAGAGCTGGGGCTGGAGGAATAAACCTTGTGCCAGTAAATCAACAGAGCTGAGAGATCAGTCAGTCAATCTTAAGAGCATTCTTGGATTTGTGGATGCCTTGAGAAGAATGCTTAGAGAAGGCGAGGATAGGGTAGTTATTAAAAGAGATTAAAGGGTATTAGCTAGTGCCTCAGCAAGTTATAATTAAAAAAAGGAAACGGAAAGGAAACAGGAGACTAATTTTTCCAGTTGCTGAAATTTCAAGGAGGAGTGAGCTGGCTTGTGAACCATTACCGCTTTATATTAATTCTCCTTATGGTTAAATCTAACCCAAAGACATGTCTTTCTCAGTTGGAAATGTCCTAGCCAATTTCACTGGATAATACAGAGAGGAGGCAGACTGGGCGACCAGGCAGTCACATTAACCTCAGATGGTGTTATTCTCTGAAGGATCTTAAATCCTGTTCTGAAAATAAGTGAACTGTTTCTAGGACACATCTTTGACACGAGGAAGGGGAATTTTCATGATGTCCATCTGGGGACGTTGAGTCCAGCAGAAGTAAAAGAGTAGATCTCCCTACAACACCCAGCAGTCAAGTGTATTACTCAGCAGCCACATTGTGACATGCAGGGTAGCAATTTAGTTCCTTTTCTGGTAGTTGGAACTGCAGAAGGAAGGCAAGGCGGGAGACCTCATACCTGATGAAGTTTAACAAGGTCTCTCTAGTTCTTCACTCAAAAATCTCACCTATTTCAGTCAAGGGTCTAAGATGTCCCATTAGAACTTGTGTTTGATAACTTAAGACATCTCTCTTATCACGCAAACTACCTGAGTAGCACCATATTTAATTGATGCATTCATTTGCCATTTAGTAAGGATTGGAGGCCTGAGAACTGTTTTTGGAGAAAGAGGTTAGATCGTTTTACTACTGGGTACCGGATGCAATAGAGGGATATATCAAATTTTCCACCTTCAAATTTTTGCAGAAGTTTAGCTTGGATTGTTATTATGTGTGATTTTATTGTTTTAAATGATAGGGCAAGAATGGATCTAAGCTCTTGGTGTTACTTAAGAGAAAATATTTTTAAAGAATGGCCACATGTCAAGATTTACATAAGACAAACATCTGGATGTATGGAGACCTCTGGATTTCTTATTGACTTTTTCATCTTTAATCCCTATATTCAGGGTTACATGAATGTAGTATAGTCTCACCACAGTTTCCTAGTCCATGGCAGATTAAATGCAATGCAGGGGAAAATGGCAGAATCAAAAAGTGTCAGCTGACAGTCTGACAGAGGGAGGAAGAAAGGAACATTAAAAAAAAAAATCAGACAAAATTTTCACAAGGTACAGCAGTCTGAGATCCCTGCATAGGAACTAACAGTGCTTTCTATGCCAAGACCCCCTCAGATACTACTACGTGCCAGTGAAACAACCACCAATTTTCATTAGGGGTGACTGTAAGATATAAGAAAACACTGGAATTAGATTCAGGCTCGTTGCCAGAGCTGAGGGTAGGTGCAGACAAGACAATTCAATGTATTGAGATGTGAACTGAGGTAGGTGATTTGCATATACCATCCCTTCAATTTCTCAAATTGGTATGCAGTAGACATTCTAGAGAAGAGAAAAATAAAGTTCAGAGAATGAGAGAAGATTAAGTGTGTTGGTGTAGGTACTGTGTGAGTGCCTCCATCTCCCTTCTCCCTGGCACATCCTTCCTCGCCACCAGGCATATGTCACTGCTGCCCTCCCCTTCACTGTGATCATTTCCTTCTTCCCCTCTTTTTACTCATTTATTTCCTGAGCTCTGAGTGCCTACCTCTTTCTGTCCACATTTCCAAATCCTTTCTCTATCCAAGGTCTAGCTCAAGATCCATCTTCTCACAGAGGACTTCTTACCCTACATCTCATAGCTTTCCTCTTTGATTTCCATAGTACTGTGGTCACCATGCTGACTGCTCAGTGATTGTCGCCTATTGATCCATGGCTTTCATCATGCCTCATTCTGTACAACCCTGGGATTGGCTTTGTCTCCTCGCCTAATAACTTGCTTCCTTGGCTCATGGACTTTGCCTTTTATTTCTTCTTTCTCTTTCCTAATTCCACATGAAACACTTACTTACTCTTGGTAAATTCTTGATTGTTTAGAATGCCCAAAGGTGAATACAAACAATCTCTTCTGCACCTGTGCTTTTTTGATTAGCAGATGTCCATCTGTCTCCTAGTCTGTGAAATACAAATCTATAGGAATGTCTCAGTTCTTTCTCTACTCCTCACTGGTTTTGCCCATGGCATGCCTGGTAACTTTGTTGCCTAATCTGTACCCAAGCAGAGAGACATCTTCATCCAAGGCTTCAAGTACCCAATGATAGTAAATAGGTTGAACATTGTATTGACTAATTGTTGCAGTCCTAAAAGTTAGACAGAGCTAAAACAAATTTCTCCCCTGTATTCTAGCCCCACTTTTCCTCATCTGTCTTACAATATCTTTGGCCAGAGCAGTTGCATTCACAATTTCTTCTGCTCCCTTGCCCCCTCCTTTTCTCCCTGCTAGTTCATAGTGAGTGCTCCTGCCTGCATCTCCCTCCATCCCCAGGAGTCACTGTCCTTTACTCCCTTCCATTCTCTGCGGGTAAGATCACTTCATCAAACTAAAGCTCATTAAAGGAAAAGGCAGAGAAGCGATTCAGCATCCTGACCCCAGATATTGTAGCTGAAAAAGCCCTTTGCCTTTTATATTTCAACCTGAATAGGTATATGACTCAGTAGTGGAAGGATTTGTAGCTGACACTCAATAGAAGCTGCTCTCGAATTTTGACAAATCCCATCTTGAGCCAAGAAGAGAAACAGATATTGATCCTAAGTGTACCTAATTCATCTCTGCACTTGTAATCCCAAAAGAAAATGCCTTCTATGACCAGAGGGCAGTCAATATTTTTTCCATCTTGTAAAATAAATAGCAGTTATTTTGGTGTGTCTTCATGCGTCTGGGGCACAGAAGTAAACAAAGAGTTGATTTTTCCTCTTTCTGTAGTTGAGTTAAAATAACTACTGGGTCTCTTGTTTGGGCTAATTAAAATTACATCAAATAATTTGGATTGATGAGTGACTAGAGGCAATTGTATCATACCTCCGCCACATTAACAAGGAAGCCTCATTCCCCAGGTTGGGGAGTGGCGTATCTGCTGACACTTAGCTGGAGACATACAATAAATTGCAAGAGAATTCATTTCAGGGGACTCTCTCTGACTCCAGCAGTATTACAGTTTTAGCTACACAGGGGAGGTGTTCATACCAGCCAGGGGTCTACTTACAAACATGGTTTTATTTATTGTCCTTCCTCTTTTTTACCTGTGAGACTAGAGTTAGTTATGTGAGAACTTCCAGAAGGTCAGCAGGTCAGGCCAGATAGAGAACTATTCTGTTTCCACAATCATTCTGTATATTCTCAACCCAGATGAAGGGTCACAAGTTGTTGGAAATACTGAAAAACATCATTTCCCAACCACCTCAGGTCAATTCCAGCAAATGAGCACAGAATCTCTTTGAAATGATGCATGTCAAACACTGTGCCTACATGTGGGCAAACCATCTGCTCAATTTCATCTTTTTCTACACATTAATAATTGTTTTGATTATTATACCTGACTAGCTCATTCAGATAAACAAAGCTTCCAGCTTCTTGGAAATTAAGAACAATATCAGAAATCAAATTTGGATTATTCAAGGCTTTGAAAGGATATTAGTTTCAAATTACAAATCATTTAATTCTGGCAAACTAAGAGAATCATCTGGATTTTTCCCAAATTTTCTCTCAGTGCCCTGTCGGATTTCTTATTTGGATGGAATATGAGACTTACCCAGAGAGGCAATTCTGATTTTCTCATAATCTGCCAAATCCATTGGGTGCTGGACAAACAGTCCTCATGACAGAACAATTAGATGTTTGGGAATTGTGTGTATGTGTTTTACTTTCCATCTAAAACAACCTGATCCTTCTTCCTGCCATGGACCATAGACTCTCCCAGTTAGGCTGCTGTTTGTTCCTGGAATGTCCTCTCTGCCATCAGTTCATATTAAATTAGTGTCCTAGCTGGTTTTCCCAAGCCCCTCATGAATAAGCTTGTAGATTCTATATCCCAGCTTGGAGATGTTTCCTCTGAAGGCATGAAAAGTTCAGGTCCAAGGCACATCCTGTTCATCAGTGTGGGGATGAGTGGAAAACATGCTAGTCAAAACTAAACAAGGTTGTTTCCAAAATTATAAAATTTCTACCTAACATGAATTTATAACTAAATCTCGACTGCCTTAGTAGAAATATAAAAGCCATAAAACTCATTAATGGACACATGACATATTTAAATAAAGAATATAATTTGATGAGGAGTTAGAAGCTATGAAAACTATCCTCAGCCTTGGCCCAAAGTAACTCTGTGTCCTTAGTTACTGGGTTTCAATGTCCCCATTGTCAAATGAGGGGGTTGGGATTAGATGGCCTCTAAACTCCCCTGCTGTTTTAATATTCTATGATTCTGCATCTCAAAAGCATGTAAATAAGCCATTTGGGAAGATTTACATTGTTTTCTTTACAACCGTAATGCAGAAATAGAGATATTGAGCTTATCTCAGCATGATTAAAACTCAAGAAATATCAAGCTTATGTTGTGAATCTCCTTAGTGGATCAAGGCATTTACCAAGGTTCTTCAACACTTTCATCCTCTAGGGTCCCAGGGATGAAAAAAAGTAGTACACGTTGGCAAAACTAATACTCTTACAAGGGTATTATTTGTGGCATTACATTTTATAACATAGCTAATGCATTGACATACATGCATATTATATGTACATATTCATGATCACTGGGTCTTATGTTAAAAAAAAAAAAAAAACAACAGAAAGAAACCTCAGAGATGATCCCATCTGGTCCCTCCTTACACAGATGAGACTACAAAGCCCCAGACAAGAGGAGTTGCCTAAAGCCACCTAAGTAATTTAAAAATTTGAGATCGGAATGGCTTCGCTGATACTCGTCTAATCCTTTTTTTGTTTCCTCCCACAATTCCACAGCACGTACATATTACAAGCATGGAAACATTTATATCATTGAAGTAACATACAATTATGTCTTCAAGAGTTATTTATTTACCTATAATGTATCCCCACCAACAAAACATGCATTCTTAAGACAGGCATAGAATTATTAAAAATAATCTACAGACTTCAAACCTCCTCCTCAAACTCTCTAGGAATGTGACATAGCCAATACACCCCCTGGCTTGTAATTTATCCAAAGTCACACAGCATACCCAGGCTAAATCTAGATTTCCCCCTTGACTGGGTATTTTCAGAGTTGGACCTGGAGCATGGGGCTTTAATTTCTCAGTTTGTGTTTCTTCTCTCATAGCATGCGACATTTATCCATCTTTCATCACTTTTCCAACATCTTTGCTTCCAACATTTTTACCCAGTGTTTGCTTGAATACTTATAATAAATAGAGCCCACAACTACCTGAAATAGCTAATTCCACCACAAGAATGTTGTTCATGTTTTTGACCTTAAATTAGATTCCCCGTGACTCCCACTCGTGTGTCCTAGTTTGTCCTCTGCTCCCTTGTGTAGTGCTACCCACACTGTGACACCTCTTATGTATTTGAAGGCAACCACAATGTTCCTGTCACTCTACCCTCTGGTCTTCCATTACTGGGCTCAGCTTTCCTCTTCTATTTTCCCTTTCATTCTTCACACCACGTTTCCCATCCTTTGGGTATTTCTCATTGTCCTCAGGAAAACATGGTGCCCCAAATAGAACACGATTCCCTAGGTGTTCTCTGATCAGCTTAGAGTATAGGGAACTGTTATTCACCATGAACAGGCTACTCCCTTTCCATCAAGCACAGAGACTCATCAGTTTTCACTTATTGCTTTGTTAAGAGGTGATGAATTTGCTCAATCCTTTCCTTGGTTTCTCAGCAGAAGGCAGGCAGAGGAGCAATGTGCTTGATTTCAAGAATCTCTTTCCTGCTAGAACACTGAAGAGCTTGTCAATATCTTTTCTAGGTGTGTTTTGTCAAACCGATATTCCAATAGACAGCCATTAGCACCTCACCCGGTGCTTCAGAATCACATTTGGGGGAATTTATTTTGACTGATCACAGTTTGCAGGGATCATTTGGTTCTATGGATCCACCTTTATGTTTCAAAAGCCATTTTCTATCAGTGATGATGTGTCTACCCCTTGCTTACACTGATTTGCAAAGAGAAGGATAGAAACATATCCTTTAATTTTCTCTGAGGTTTATATAAAAGAAAAAACAATCTCTCTCCCTATCTCTCCCTCACCCCAATGAGGGTCAGTCACTGGAGATAAAAGATATCACACCTTCTAAGAAATCTGATGAAAGCAAATTGTCACTCTATTGACATATTGAGATGGAAAATCACACTGTGCATTTCCCAGGCCCCAGCAATATGGATTTTTTTTTCCAGGAATGTATTTGATTAGGGAAGTTTATTGTCCTGTAGATTGTAATGTGGTGATCAGTCAGATAAAACCATCAAAGGCAGAGTAAGTTTGATTCTTATAATAATCTGTGGATATAGTTTCATCGGGCACCAAAGAAAGATAAAATACCTAAGTAGAGAGATTGAAGGATATGATTCTCTTCTTTGGGAAGAGCAGTAATATAGGGGAGAAAAACATAGGTTAATAGGCCAAAGCAAAATAAAACCCCCCAAAAAACACAAACTCCAATTGGTGACAAGAACAATAGATTTTACAGGAAAAGATGTGATAAGAAAGAAACATTGCATTGTTTGGGACACCTGTAGTTAATTACTGCAGCTAAAGACATTAAAATCAGTTTCTTTGCTCATATATCTTCATAGACTGTTTGGCAATATTAAATGACAAAAGCTTAATAATCAAAAGTACTGAGTTAGCAAATGTTTTCTAATTTTAATAACTTCTTGTTGTAATTACTAAGTCTTAGAGTGAAATGATTTAATTAGAAAGTAATCAAGAAGTGTCTACTGTTAATTGAAGGAATTATAAAAGATCTACATTTTTAATATATTTCTGGGGTAATAAAATTAGAATTTACCGTAATTATTTTTAAACCACCCTGATGAGGAATGTTTGATGTGAGAACAAAGTATTTGATACTTCCAGGAGTGGCACCCATCATGGAGAACATGATGGGATTACAAGATCTCATCCCTCTTGTCTGGGAAATAATAATAATAATAATAACAATAATTACAGCTAATATCTATTGAGAACTTACTATCTGTCAGAAAACAAGTGGTTCAGAGTGGGAAGGATGCCTGCTTTATTCACCAGTGTACCTTCTGCGCATGAAATAGGCTCCTGTTAAAGAATCTGAAATCATGTTGAATAAACATGATGCAGAATCAGAAATAAAGATGTGTGACAAGGTCTTCAAGCTCAGTTTTAAAGGAGTTGGTCTGCTTACTCATTCTTATCGTTAGAACCCTCCTTTTGGCACATGCTCTTTTGGGATGAATAGACTTATTTATATTTTCCCTCAACTCCAGAATATAATGTGCATTTCTGCATGTATCTAGTGATACTTCCAGGAGTGGCGCCCGTCATAGAATATATGGCACTCCATATATTCAATGGAAGTGGCACAGACCTTGACGTAGAGCCCCCCCAAAAAAATTTCTACTGTTTGTCGGCTGCTGCTTGCTTATCCTCATAAAATACAAGCATTCAAATACTGGGTGTTAACGGGTATTTACAGAATGGGAGTAAATAGTAAAGAAGGAAATGAAGAGAAATAGAAGTTAGCGTCAATTCCATGAAAGCAGGAGTGGTGCTATTGAATATTACAAGGGTAAAACCATTCAGCCTCATACTGCTGATGAGGAGTTGAGGTGAAATATACCTTTAAATATCTACTGTACAAAAACAGACATTTTCATGGGCACTGGAAAATTCATATCTTCACTAAACCCACTCATCTCTTGCTGTCCCTCCCAGGCCCATCACTATGATATTCCTGCGTCGCCATCCACAGTCTTTAGCCACAGTGAATTACCAGGGACTTAATAGTTATCTGGGGTTTAATGACTTTTCTCTGCATCTTGGACCATCAACTCTTCCTGGACTCTCATTAATCCCAGGGGCAATGGCTTAGACTGTGATCATTATTGCTTTAACAAATACTTCCAGCAGACGACGAGAGTGACTTTCCATTTATCTCCCATGGAAATTTATTCTGCAGGAGTGACACTGTCAGCTTAAGAGACACAAGCTATTGTCTTGGAGTTAAAAAAAGATGGTATTATTGCTTTCTGTACTTATTATATTGAAAGACAAAGGCTAATTAAATGTTTTATTTCCTGGTTTCTTGGAGACAGAGAAAGGCTGGCCAACTTTCTTTAAGAAAGTTTTGCTGATATTGTGAAAATATTTAGCCTTTATATAGGAAAAAGCTAGTTGGGGGATTAGAAGGATGTGGGGGACAAAGTATGAAGAGCGATGCTCTAATTAATCTAATTGCCATCAAAACTTGGATTATGAATGAAATAATCAAATTGATACCTAGTGTTCCTATAATTCCAACCCAAAGAAAAAAATATTAGTCCAAACAATGTCGTGATAAGGTAAGTGTCTGTTTCTCATTTAGGTTTTTGAGATATTGAAAATAACTTTTCAGTCTCATTTCTGCTTTAAATGTCTGAAGGGTCTATGTATCCAGTCGGGGTACCTGTCATTTAGCAGATCAGGAAACTAAGAGTAGTGACTCATCCAAGATATTAAAAGTAACCTGTGGTAGTATCACATCCTCTTATGTTCCTTATCTTTGGCCTTAGAAAATGGGGGAGTTACCATAAACCTCGATCCCAACTGTTACCAAGACCTGTTAGATTGTCTCATCTATTTGTTACCTCTTCTCCATAACCATGGCTACTGCATTAGTTCACTCTTTCTTTATTTCTTTCCTGGACTAGTTTGTTTTCATGGGTTTTACTGATAATCAGTCTTCAATAATCTCCTCCAGTAGCATCTCTGACATCCCCTTGAGAATTAGACAACCCACCACTGTACCCCCACAGCACATTCTTCCATGATAGCAATGTTGCCTCACATTAGTATAATTATTTGTTTATAGCTCTGTTTTCTCTAATATTCCTCAAACCACATTAGACCAGGGAACATAGTATTCTGTATTTTGACGCCATTTGGTATCTGTAATCTGCAATGAAAAAATGTATGTGGGCTGTGTATTCATAAAGAATTAAGACAAGTAGGACTTTTTAAACATTTGAGAGTTGGGAGAAGCATGGACTTCATCATTTGTCCAAATATAGTAATAAAGGAGTATTTTTTTATATCTTGGTGGAGGTAAGATAAACAAAAAAGGCCCTGCTTTAAATATTTGGATGTAAATTGACGGGAGACATTTCTGAGAGAAGAAAGGTTTCCTAAATGATAGAGCCATCTTGGATTATTGAAGAAAAATTAGGGTTTCATGAGGAGGAGTAAATCCTTAGCTTAAAGGGATGATTTTAAGAACTGTAACTTCTACACACATCCTGTGAGACCGTACTTTAGGGTTCTGATTCACGATAGGATCCTGGATGGACAGGTCTGCTGGAACTAAGCTACACAGCAGTGGAGGGGATATTCCTCAGATTTCTCCCTACCTCTGTATTTTAGCATACTGTATGTGAGAAAACCCAAACAATTTCTTTCAGTTATCTTCTAGTGGCACCTTTCTTCAGTTAACGCTTCTTTTCATTCTCTCTACACCAAATATGTTTCTGAGTTCTCTGCCCCAAATATAAGAACATATGCTTCCTTGTCACCTAGAGGTCTTTCTAATTTTCCAGGTCTCCACTGCCTACTAGAATTAGGTGAACTCTTTGTCAAAGAACTTCAAGGTTACCCAAGAAAGCTGGTGTACCAAAAACATAATTTTGAAACTTTCTCAAAGAAATTGCTGAAATTATGCCCCTTTTGTCTAAGTCCAAAGTGGAATGACTGGTGTTTTAAAAGCAAAACATGTTCGGTGTCACCAAAGTGATGGCATGTAATCTTCCCTCTTTCAGAGAAGTATAGAAGCATGAGACTCATCTGAAACACAGGAGGGCCATAATGGAGAACATTCTTCACATCTGAATTTTCCAAGAAAAACATTTGACCGAATTTGGAATAATACAACAATGTGGAGAGGGTAGGCTCAAGCAACATTTCAATAATATGAATAAATTTTAAAATGACTACATGCAGGTATATAAATTTACATATTTTAACTGAAAAAATGTGAAGGCAATAGAGAAGATGAACACAATCATGTTTATCAAATCCCAGACATTAAAACTGGGAGACCCCAGTTTTACAAACTGAAAGGGATTGCATTGAGTCAGTTGCAAAGGTATTGGCCTTCTTACTCTAACTCTATGTTTGTCTAGAATGGATTCGTCAGCTTTGTGGTAACCCCTTCCCTGCCTGCTGCTGAGACAGTGATAGTGGCCAAACTAAGAGGGTCATGTGACATATGAACATGGTGACCAATGTGGTGAGCATCAGAATGACCAGATTCACTATGGTATAACCTGATTTGCTAAATATGGGTAAGTTCTTAGAAGCTGCCTCAGCTCTGGGCTTCCCAGATGACAGACAAATAAACTGTAAGAATAAAATTAGAATTAAGTGTGTCTTTTCCATTCTCTTGCTTCTTCTGGCCCTCACCACCAATGCCCATGCCCCTCATTTAACCCACATCAGTGTACGTGACCATTTCCTCTTGCAAAATTCACAAGTCTAGAGGAGCCTGAGTAGATGATTATTAAACCAAAACTTCACAGATGTAAGTCTCCTGTTCATTTCAGGCAATCTGCTCCCTCATGGAACCTATTACTTCTTGAATTATTGAATGAGCAGTCTTCCTGTGACTCTACCTACTTTAGGGCTGTTGTTTTTCAAGGTCATCAGCTTGATCAAAGCTTCAAGATGCTCTTTGGGGGCAAATAGAATTATGTTTTCTCTTGTTGGAAAATATGAGTGAGGCAGATTCATTAGAATATAAGGAACTTCAGGTTTAATATGGCATTCTAAAAGACAAAACTATATGGTGAACAGAATAATTTTTGCCAGGAGTTAGATGTTTAGGGAGGGTTTTACTAAAAGGGGACAACATTAGGGAGTTCTTTGGGAGGTGATAGAACTGTTTTGTAAAGAAATTGTGTTTACACAAATATATGCACATGTCAAAATTCATAGAACTGTACGCTGAAAGAAAAAAGTTGATAACTTTAAAGTATGGAAAAAATCAAAGAATTTTATGACATGTGGGTCAATAATAAAAGCCCAATATATGTGTAATTAGAGTTTCAGAAGAGAAAATATGACAAAATAATATTTCAAGATATTATAATATCAAAAAATATCCCAAATTTTGTAAAAGACATATATACATATTCAAGGATTTCAGTAATTTCTAAGAAATATAATTACGAGGAAAAACATGCATAAGAACATTCTATACTAGGGTAAGTTAAAGAGAAAATCCTGAATTCATCTTGAGGAAAAAAAGTCACATTACATGAAGAGAAACCATAATTTGAACATTAATTGATCTCTCATCAGAAACTATGGAGGGTGGAAGATAGTAGAACAATATGTTGAAAATTCTTAAAGAAAAATAATAATGCCATTTTTAAAGAATGTTCTGACAGATTTAGAAAAATATATAGCAAAAATATCTTTCAGCAATTAAAACAAAATAAAGACATTTTAACTTAAGTGAATTTGTCACCTGTCAGCTTTTATGATAGGAAATTCTGCATACTGAAGGGAAATGAGACGAGAATGAAAGCTGTATCTGCAGAAAATGATAAAGTGGGTTAAAAATTGTATACATCTGCATAAATATGAAAGATTATTTTTTCTTTTAATTCTTTAATGTACCTAAGATTGCTTAACGCAAAATTTATAACAAAGTGTATGATAAATGGGCTTATATTGTTGTAAGATTTTAAGTGAATTGATACAATGTTAACCCCAGAAGACTGAAAATTTATAGATGTGTGTTTTAATCCTTAAGCAACTGTTAAAAATTAATACATAAGCATAGCTAAAGATCCAATATGTAAATTGAAACATAATTCTAAAACAAGGATTAAAATAATTAAACAGAAGACAAGAAATGAGTGAAAGAAAACCAAAAAGAAGTATAAATAGAAACTATATAAAAAGTGGTAGTCCTAAATCCAGCAATATCAATAACTATATTAAATGTTAATGGATAAACATTCCAATTAAAATTTAGAGATCATCAGAATGTATGGAGAAGATTTCTACAAGAAATGAATCATTTTTATTTGTTATTTTTTATTTTATGGAGGTCATAACAGTTTATAACATTGTGAAATTTCAGTTGTACACTATTACTTGTCAGTCACCATTTATATGTGCCCCTTTACCTTTTATGCCCACCCCCCAAACCACCTTCCCCTCTGGTAACCAGTAATCTGTTCTCATTTTCTATGTATTTGTTTTTCTTCCACATACGCGTGAAATTATATGATGTTTGTCTCTGTCTGGCTTATTTCACTTAACATAATATCCTCAAGTTTCATCCATGTTTTTGCAAATGGGATTAATTTGGTTTTTTATGTCTCAGTAGTACTCCATTGTGTGTATGTATGTATCTCTCTCTCTCTCTATATCTATATATCTCACATCTTCTTTATCCATTCATCAGTTGATGGGCACTTGGGTTGCTTCCACCTCTTGACTATTGTGAATAATGCTGCAATGAAGATAGGGGTGCATAAGTCTCTTTGAATTGTTGATTTCAAGTTTTTTGGATAAATACCCAGTAGTGGGATAGCTGGGTTGTATGGCATTTGTATTTTTAATTTTTTTGAGAAGTCTCCATACTGTTTTCCACAATGGCCACACCAGTTTGCATTCCCAAGAGCAGTGTGTAAGGGTTCCCTTTTCTTCAGATCCTCTCCAACATTTGCTGTTTTTTGCTTTTGTAATTATAGCCATTCTAAAAGGTGTAGGTGATATCTCATTGTAGTTTTGATTTGCATTTCCCTGATGATTAGTGACATTGAACCTTTTTTCATGCGCCTGTTGGGCATCTGTATATCTTCTTTGGAAAAATGTCTTTTCATATCCTCTGCTCATTTTTTGATCAGGTTGTTTGTTTTTTCATTGTTGAATTGTATGAGTTCTTTATATATTTTGGAGATTAACCCTTTGTTGGATACATGATTTGCAACTATTTTCTCCCAGTTGGTGGGGCGTCTTTTCTTTCTGTTCATGGTTTTCCTTGCCTTGCAGAAGCTCTTTCATCTGATGAAGTCCATTTGTTTATTTTTTCTTTTCTTTCTCTTGCCTGAGTAGATATGGTATTCGAAAAGATCCTTCTAAGACCAATGTCAAAGAGTGCACTGCTTGGATTTTCCCCTAGGAGTTTTATGGTTTCAGGTCTTACCTTCAAGTCTTTAATCCATTTTGATTTGAGTTAATTTTTGTGTATGGTGAATGTTAATTGTCTACTTTCATTCTTTTGTATGTGGCTGTCCAGTTTTTCCAACGTCATTTATTGAAGAGACTTTCCTTTCTCCATTGTGTGTTCTTAGCTCCTTTGTCAAAGATTAGCTATCCGTAGATGTGTGGTTTTATTTCTGGGATTTCAATTCTTTCATTGATCTGTGTGTCTGTTTTTTGTACCAGGAGTATGCTGTTTTGATTACTGTGGCTTTGCAGTATATTTTGAAGTCAGGGATTGTGATGCCTCCAGCTTTGTTCTTTCTTCTCAGGATTGTTTTAGCTATTTGGGGTCTTTTGTTGCCCCATATAAACTTTAGGATTCTTTGTTCTATTTCCATGAAGAATGTCACTGGGATTCTGATTGGGATTGCATTGAATTTGCAGATTGCTTTAGGTAGTATGGACATTTTACTATGTTTATTATTCCATTTCATGTGCATGGAACATCTTTCCATTTCTTTATGTCATCATCGATTTCTTCCGATAATGTCCTAAAGTTTTCATTGTATAGGTCTTTCACATACTTGGTTAAATTTATTCCTAAATATTTTATTCTTTTTGTTGCGATAGTAAATGAGATTGTATTATTGAATCTTCTCTGTAATTTTGTTAGAGTATAGAAATGCAACTGATTTTTGTAAGTTGATTTTGTACCCTGCAACTTTGCTGTAGTTGTTGCTTATTTCTAATAGTTTTCCTATGGATTCTTTAGGGTTTTCTACATATAAAATTATGCCATCTGCAAAAGTGAAAGTTTCACTTCTTCCTTTTCAGTTTGGATACCTTTTGTTTCTTTTTCTTGCCTAATTGCTTTGACCAAAACCTCCAGTACTATGTTGAATAAGAGTGGTGACAGTGGGGACTCTTGACTTATTCCTGTTCTCAGAGGTATGACTTTGGGTTTTTCCCCATTGAGTATGATGTTGACTGTGAGTTTGTGATATATGACCTTTATTATGTTGAGGTATTTTCCTTTTATAGCCATTTTATTGATAGTTTTTTGTCATAAATGGATGTTGGATCTTGTCAAATGCTTTCTCTATGTCTATTGTGGTCATGTGGTTTTTATTCCTCATTTTGTTAATGTGGTGTATCACATTGATTGGTTTACAGATTTTGAACCATCCCTATGTCCCTGGTATAAATCCCACTTGATCATGGTGTATGGTCCTTTTAATGCATTGCTATATTCAGTTTGCCAATATTTTGTTGAGGATTTTTTCATCTATGTTTATCAGCAATATTAGCGTATAGTTTTCCTTCTTTTTGTTGTCTTTGTCTGGCTTTGGGATCAGGGTGATGTTGGCCTCATAAAATGTGTTAAGAAGTGTTCTGTCTTCTTCAATTTCTTGGAATAGTTTGAGAAGGATAGGCGATAAATCTTCTTTGAATGTTTGATGGAATTCTCCAGAAAAGCCCTCTGGTCCTGGCCTTTTATTTTTTGGGATATTTCTGATTACTGTTTCAGTCTCTTTACTTGTGATTGGGCTATTCAGATTCTCTATTTCTTCTTGATTCAGTTTTGGGAGGTTTATGAGTCTAAGAATTTATCCATTTCTTGTAGATTGCTTTTTTGGCATATAGTTTTTCATAACATTCTCATATAATCCTTTGTATTTCTGTGGTATCCATTATAATTTCTCCTCTTTCATTTCTAATTTTATTTATTTAAGATTTCTCTATTTTTTTCTTAGTGAGTTTGGCTAAGGGTTTGTCAATTTTGTTTGTCTTCTCAAAGATTCAATGCTTGCTTCATTGATCCTTTCTACTGTACTTTTTGGTTTCAATTTCATTTATTTCTGCTTTAATTTTTATTATTTCCCTCCTTTTGCTGACTTTGCACTTTGTTCTTCTTTTTCTAGTTCTGTTAGATGTAGTTTAAGACTGCCTATTTGAGATTAAGAATTTTTATATGTATCTGGGTTATGCAGGGGTATGCATTTGTAAAAATGTAATGATCTACACTTAAAATTTTGTGCATTTCATTGTATATAAATTTACATCAAAAGAAAAAAGCTGAACAAATATTGAACTCTAGTTAATGATATGCATAATTGGGTATATAGGAGAAGCTGTACTGAGATCTGCTATTTACTTTGATGCTCTTTAATATATAACACGGATTAATGGATAGATAAAAGAATAGATAGCTATATAGGTATGTAATAAAGTGAGTATAACAAATATGAGTGATTAAGTCACTGTAAAAATTTCTGTGCACTTGAAAATTTTCACAATAAAATGTTGGCAATGACCCCTTCCTCTCAAAATATGAATAGATATATGAGTCAGAAAACACATAATAATCTTAACTTATTCGATCTAGTACTTTTTAAACACACACAAACATACACATTTCTTTTAAACAGATATGGAACACTTATAATAGTGTAATCTGCAATAAATCTCAAATTCTCAACAAAGATCTGAGAATTAGTGTTATATAGATCACATTCTCTGATATCAATGTAATGAAATTAGATATCAATAGCATTAATCTTCAATAAATCCCTTTATTTTGGAAACTGAAAACTTCATTTCTCCATAACTCGTGTATGAAAAAAGAGATTATATAATAAAAATTAAAAAATATTCAGAAGTAAAAAACTATGAAATACCTCAGATGCAATTAAAATGTTATTTAGAATGAAATCAATACTCTATGATCCTTTATGTGTACATTAAAAGAGGAAATAATATTCATGTTCTGGGTGTGTAAATTAAAAAAAAAAGTAAAATAAATGAGAAAATAGAAGATCAAAAACTAATAAAATAGAAAATAACAAATGGAGAGAATCAACCAAACTAAACTTGTTTCCTTGAAAAGATTAACTAAATAGACTCAATTCTGGCAAAATTGGTAAATAACACAGAAAAAGACACAAGTATACAAAAATACAAATAAAAGTAAGGATATGAGACATAGGTAATATTTTTTAAATATCAAAAATACCAACACATTATTCAAATCAATTTGAAAATTTGTATAGAAATTTTAACAAAAAATGAATAATTTTCTCTAGACAAAATTTTTCCTGGACTTCAAGAGGAAATATTTTTGTGTACATTAAAGAATTAACGTGCCATCTACCTGAGAAGCAAGTGTGAAAATTGTGTTTCATGAGAACATCAATAAGATAACTCCTATTTTTAAAAAATGTTTTACAGAAGAAAAAAAAGAAGAGACATCCTTTAACTCATTTTAGGTGGCTAGCATAAACCTGGCAATATATGAATAAGGATATCATGAAGAAGAAAATTTAATCATAGATGTAAAAAATTCCCCAGTAAAATATTAGCTAATCAAATTCAGCGGAATATAAAAGTTGTAGCAGCAATACCAGTCGTAACAACCAAATAGTTTTTATCCCAAGATGCAGAAGGGGGTCAATTTCAGAACACTTAACAATTCAATTCTCCATATTAATAGGTAATAAAAATTCATTTGATTAGCTCAATATGTTAAAGCACTGAATAAAATTAAAAGCCTATTCTTAAATAAGTATGAATAAGGTCAATAGAAATAAATCTCTTTATTTGATAAAGAGGATTTATCTATACCTACAGCAGAAGACACTTAGGGGGAGAAACTTTAAAGCATTCTCATTAAATTCAGGAACAAACATGCTACCACCTTAAGTTCTAACTAAAACAATAAGAAAGAAAGGAAAAGTAAAAGAGGGGTTAGAATTGGAAATGAACAAACAATCTTTATTTGTGAATGATGTAATTGTCTACGTAGAACATCCAGGAAAACTTAAACACACAATAATATACTTTTAAAAAATTGAAAACATTCCTATTCACCAACAGTAATCTATAAGAAAAGTATATATGCAAGAAAGGTAGTTTTGCCTCTTTCTTTTCAATTCTCACACTTCTTACATCTGTTCTTCTCATCTTGAATTGGCTTGGGGGCTCTGCTACAAGGTGAATGGAAACATGATAACAAGCTTCTTTATTCTTTTTCCTTAACATCCATGGAAATGACTCTAAACTTTCATAATTAAGTTCAATGATTGCTATAAGCTTTGATAGATACTCTTAGTTTAAGGACGTCCCTAATTAAGTATTCCTAGTTAACTAAGAATTTTTAAATTATGAATGAACTAATGATTTTCTTGTATTGATTGAGAGGGTCATATCATTTTCTTCCTTTAATCTGTCAATAAACTTAATAAACTGATGTTTTTGATTTTGAGATAATCCTGCATTCTTGAGTAAAATGCTTCCTGGTAATGATGCAATGTTTTTAAATTCACATAAAATTCAAAGTTCTAATGCTTTATTTAGGGGGTTTGTGAGTATGTTTATAAGGGAGTTAGTCTATAGTTTAATTTCTTAAACTGCCTTTGTCCAATTTTAGTGTCAAAGTTATGCAGGTATAATTTAAAAAATGGGGTCCTTTTACTGTTTTTCTCTTCTTTGAAGTAATTTGTATAATAAAGAGATTATCTCTTTCTTGGCATCTGTATTTTTCTGTATTTTACAGTTTCTCTGTTTTCATTTTCATTGCCAAAGTTTGTAAGTATTATTCTTTCATGGCTGGGAAAAATCATTTTTGCGTTTTAACTTATGTGTTCTTTGTTGTTCTAAATGTTTTGGAACAATAAAAGGTACATAAATTAAAATTTGTTATGGAAATGCTGTTTTTTTTATCTCATATCTGTTGATCCCTAATTAATTACTAATATTGTTTATTTTTGCCTTTTCTATCTTTGGTCTTTTAGTTGTTCAAGTTAGAAGTTTATTTATCTTAATTTTTTCCAAAGAAACAGCTTTTTAAAAATTTTGTTTGTCCTCTGCATTGCTTCCTTGTTTTTTTCTATTTAATTATAAACATTATACAAATGCAGCTAATTGATTAATTAATTTCTGATATTATCCTTGTTACTTCCTTCTGCTTTTTTTAGGTTTATTCTTTTCCTTATCAGGCTTTTGAGCTGAAACTTAATTCATTTATTTTCAATCGTTATAATTTTAAGTGAATACTTTTATAGCTAAAAGCTGCTTTCTATATATTCTATAGTTTTGTCATAATCTTCTTTTTAAACCAAAAGTTATTTAGCAATCATTAAAACAATCTAAGCTTGTTTCTATATTCTTGTTCTTGTTAATTTTGAATTTAATGATCTTGTGATCAGTGAATATGGCCTTATGATATTGTGTTTGAAATTGGTTGAGTCTTGCTTTGTGACTTCATTCATATATGGTGAGTTAAAAAATGTTTTCTATGCATTTGAACATATCATATAATCTTTATTTATTTTTCTGAACAGAATTGTACAAATACGCATTAGATAAATATTTTTATTTTGTTGTTCAAAACTTTCATATTGGCAAAGATTTATTATCATTTTAAGGTGTCAGTCTTTGACAGACGTATTTTAAAATTTCCGCTATAATTATATATTAGTCATTTGTTCTGAAAATTCTGTCAGTTTAGGCATGACATATTTCTTTATTGAACAACCCTCCCTCTGTCTTATTAATTTAAAAAATTATTTTTAGTTTTTAAAATAAAGGTTAAATTTATTTATAATCCATAGCCAATTAAATTTACTGATTTTTAAAAGCCATTTCCATGCTAATCATTGTGAGACTTATCTCTAAGTACACGCACGTTCTTCTTGCTGGAGTGGATGCCTTAATAATTTTTATGATGAGAGTCTATGAGTAATAAATTCAGTATTTATATAACTGAAGCTGTCTTCAGGAAAACTCCTGGAGAGACTTGTCTACACCATTTTCTTTGCTTTCTCCTCCACGTCTCTTGACTCTTCCCCAGTCAGGCCTCTGTTACTTTGCTTTCAGTGCAGCTGTTCTGATTAAGCAATGACCTCCGCGGCCAAATGCATGGTTATGCCCTGGAGTTCATCTGCTTTGACTCTGAGCTGCATTTGACACAGGTTATCACTTCTTCTTCTCTGAAACACATTCCACTTTCATTTTTATGGTCCTGCCCTCCCTGGGTTCTCTGTCTACCTTGTTGGCCTCTGTTCTACAGGCTCCCACACTGGTTCCTTCCACCATTCTTACTGTAAATGCCACATTCCCCAGGGTTCAGTTCTCAGATGTATCTCTTTATTTCTATTGATACTTGGCATGTGGCTTTAACTAAAATCTAGATGCTGACATCTATCTCCTGTTCCAACCTTTTCCTCTGGATTCCAGATTCCTATATCCAGCTGCCTACATGATGTCTTCATTCGAATCTTATTTGATATCTTATGTACAAAAACAGCCTCTTGGTTTTTATCCACAAACCTGCATCTGCTGAGGTTCCCTCCACCACAGTAAATGGTAATTTCATTCTACTAATTCCTCTAACCAGCAACTTTAGAGTTCTTCTTCCTCCCCCTGTTCTTCCTCCTCCTCTACTTCCTCCTTTCCTTCCCCTCCCTGCTCTTCCTCCTCTTCTTCTTCTTTTTTCAAAGGTCCTTCTGGAGGCCACACTTTCTTGGATAACTTCTCGATTCCTTTGTGAATTTGATCAAATGTCATGTCCTCATAAAAGGATTCCTTTATGACTCTTCATAAATGACATCTTCGCGTCACCACTCTGTATACCTCATTCTGCTTTGTCTTTTCTTTTTTTTTTTCTGAGGAAGATTCACCCTGAGCTAACATCAGCTACCAATCTTCCTCTTTTTGTATGTGAGCTGCCACCACAGCATGGCCACTGACTGATGAGTCATGTAGGTCTGTGCCGCGCAACAGAACCCAGGCTGCTGAAGCTGAGGGTACCGAACTTAACCACTGGGCCACCAGGGCAGGCTCCTGCCTTTCGTTTTTGATAGCATTTATCACTTCATGATGTAGTATCTATTTATTGTCTGTCTGCCCTCATAGAAAAGGGGCTTTGTCTCTTCTGTTTCCTGTTATATCCTAAAGCCTAGAACAGGAGTTAAAACATAGTAAGTACAAAGGAAATGATTTGCTGAATGAACAAATTATGCCTTTGTTTTACAATCCTTCATAATTCTGTAATTCTAGGTTTACAATTATTTTCCCTCAGCCCTTCTAATATATTATTCCACTATCTTCTGGCACCTACGGTTTTTAAAGGGAATTTCACTTGTTATCATACTAAATGTCATTTCTTTTTATTGAGAGTAATCTGTCTACTTTTCAAAGCTTTTAAAATTGTCATTTAATTCTTGATATTGTACAGTTTTATTTCTATGTGTCTTGGAATGGATTTTTAGAGTTTTAAATACATATATAATCTATAGAATATATAGCATACATATGATCTATTGTATATACTCCATGTGTATAATCTATGTATATGACACACACACACACACACTGCTCCATAGTCACAGAAATGTCACAGAAACAAGGTGGTATTCTGGTCATTGTGTCATAACAGGTGACATGATTTTGATTTGACCCATTATTGGTAATGTTACTTTACCCACCTGAGTAAGCCTGGCGTCTACCAGGCTTCTCCAGTATAAAGTTATTCTTTTTCCTTTTATAATTATTAAGTATTTTGTGTGGAGTTACTTTGAGGGTATAAAAATATCCCTTTTCTCAATAAACTTTCAGCGAATTCATTTGTATTTTTATATCCATGGCTTCTTAATTTTATTCAATGGCTTATTGTCAGACACTATTATTACTTCTTTTGATGCTGAAATTATCCCAGATAAGGCCAGTAGAAGACCCTTAGAAGCTGGATTCCATGTTCAGGTGATACATCCCCCTCATTCTTTGAACACCTTCTTATTTTCAAGCACAACAGGGCGTTTCAGTTTCATCTTCTACTGCTTAAGTCTTGAAGTCAGCAATTTCTCCATGGAGTACTGGGTCATTTTAGAGGGTGATGGCATTTAGAAAACCAAACCTGGGTTCTAGGTATGCTCATTGCTATTAGGAAGTCACTTCTCTTAGGCCCTCTATGTGGACCAAGCTTAGGAATATGTGTACACATGGAGGGTGTACATTTCGATCTCTCTCTATTTCTTTCTATTTATCAGCTGTCGTTTATCTATCTTAAAAACCCTGTGTTTATACTGATATATCCAATTCCAGTCCAGCACCATAGGATTCATTCTTATTTATGCTCTTTCCATATTTGTAATTGGCTTCCCTGAGATTGAGAAACCCTGCACCATATTATCTTCAATATATTTATTTATTTGATTAATCCCTTTGCATATAATTAGTCTTCTAGCACCACTAATAGCTATTGTTGCTAAATTTGCTGTCATTTTAATTGGCATTTCTGTGTAAGTAGTACTTTTCAAATAGATTTTACTGTTTGTGAAAGTTTTAGATTCACAGAAAAATTGAGAATATAGTACAGAGAATTCACATAATCCCAGAGTTATAAACCTTGTACCCACATTCCTCTTTTATTAACATCTTATATTAGTTTGGGACATTTTCTATAATCAGTGAACCAATATTGATACACTATTATTAACAGAAGTCCATAGTCTATTCAGATTTCTGTAGCTTTTGCCTAATGTCTGTTTTCTGTTCCGAGATTCCATCCAGGATAACGCATTACATTTAGTCATCATCTTCCCTTATGTTCCTCTTGACTGTGGCCATTTCTCAGACTTCCCTTGTTTTTATGACCTTGACAGTTTTGAAGTGTACTGATCAGATATTTTGTAGGATGCCCCACAACTGAAAATTTTCTGATGTTTTTCTCATGTTAGAACCAGGGATATGGGTTTTTGGGAAGAGGTAAAGTGCCATTTTCATCACATCGTGTCAAGTCTACATACTATCAATTTGATTTATGACTGTTGAGGTTGACCTTGATTACTTGGCTGAGGTAGTGTTTGTCAGGTTTATCCACTGCAAAGTTAATCTTTTTTCTCCTCCTTTCAATATTTCCTCTTCAGAAGGAACCCACTATATATAGCCTACATCTCAGGAGTGGGGAATTATGCCCCACTCTTTTGAAGGTAGAATATCTACGTAAATTACTTTGAATTCTTCTACTTTGAAATTTGTCTCTTCTCCCACATATATTAATTTATTCAATCATTTATTTACTTCAGTATAGACTCTTGAAAATTTATTTTATACTTTTGGTTATAATCCAGTTCTACTATATTAATTTCATTTCTTAAATCGTTCCAGCTTGGCCATTGGGAGCTCTTTCAGTTGGCTCCTGTACTCCTTTGGCATATCCCCATCATTGTGGGGTTTTGGATTTTTTTCCCCTTACTTTCCAGTACTGTAATATATTCAGTGCGCATCTTTTTACATTTTGCTGCAATCCCAGAAACAGCCATTTCTCCAAGGTGTCTTGTTCCTTTTGTTAGAAAATGGTATTAGAGACCAAGATTTGGACACTAGATTTGCTTGTTGCTACTAGAGTGTGGTTTCTTTTAGGTTCTCTCAGCTGACAGCAAAGAATTGTATGTGTTTATACTAACCTGTGTATATACACTTGTCAACAAATATTCCTATATGTAACCATCTCTATCTGGATTAAGCTAAACATGAGCTCATAGTGATATCTCCATTGCTACATGGGTCAATCTAGCCTCCCTTGCTTATCTGAAAATTCCCATTCCAGTAGTAAGAATTCTAATTCTGGCAATTTTTAAGATTTTTTCTCAGGTACTCTATCCTTTTATCATATTGGAACTAGGTGTGGATTTAATTGACTCTATTTAAAACTCAATGTACTGTTTCAAATGAAAGACATCTTTTACTAAATTACATACCTGTCTCAGGCATTATATGTTTGGGTACTACTGCTCCTCATTCTCTAATTTCTCCTTCTGGAACCCCTAGTGGATATAGATGGAACTTTTCATTTTGTCTTTCATCTCTCTTACCTTTTCTAACATAATTTCCATCTCCTTATATCTTTACACTGCATTCCGATGAATTCTCTTTATTTGTGTGAAGTTTAACAGTTCAATCCTGTTTTCTTCTTTACCTTTAGTTTATATGTATACCATATAAACACCAGCCAGAAAAAGATATAAGATGTTTTCAGTATCACAGAAGTCTCCCTTATGTTCCTTCTGAGTCAATATTCCCCTAGAGGGTCCTCTATAGCTATAGATTATTCTTCTTGAAACTTGAGTTTATAAAAATCTTGTGTTTATACCACTTCCGTATGACTTTTTTTTAACAGTTAATTTTAATTTGAGATAATTTTGGACTTATAGAAATGTTGCAAAAATAGTAGAGAATGTTCCCATAAACATTTTACTGAGTTTCCCTTTATGTCAGGCTATATAACAGCTTATTAACAATATGTTTTAGGTGGACATAAGTACTCATTTCAATTAGGTATTTACCTATAAGTTGAATTTCTGGGTCATAAATTTTACATGTGTTCAGCTTTGATGGATTCTGCTAAACTGTTTTCTAAAGTGTACACAACGATTTGCAATCCAGTTCATCAATATATAAGAATTCTAGTTGCTTTACATCCTTGACAGCCTTTGATATTGACAGTTTGTATAATTGTAGACATTCCGCTGGGTGTGCAGGAGTATCTCATAGTGTTTTTAATTTTTATTTTGGTTATAACTAATGATGTTGAACATTTTTTCAAATACTCATTGGCCATTTTAATATTCTTTTTGGTAAAGTACCTGTTCAAGTCTTTTGCCTGCTATTTTATTTGATTGCCTGTCTTTTTCTTATTGATTTTTAGATGCTTTTAATATGTTCTGGATAGGAGTATTTGGCAGTAAATGCATTGCAAATATCTTCTTCTACTCTGTGAATTACCTTTTGACTAATATGAAAATTAAAACAATGTTTCTAAAAGAAAACATAGGAAAATATATTCATGAGCTTGGAATAGGCAAAAATTTGTTAAACATGACACATAAAGCATTAATGTTAAGGAAAATATTGATATATTTGGTTTATAAAGCCATTCTAATATACTTGTTTTAAAGCCTTAAAAAGAATTTTTAGTAACCTCTCCTTTTTGTTGCTGTTGTTGTTAGTATGTGTGTTCATTCTCTTTCATGGGGGTTTCTTTTTTCAAATGGGTTATAATTTACTATTATTATTATTAAACTATAGTCAGTAGAATTTATTTTCTGTTGAAGCCCAGTGGTTTCTGAACCATGTAAAGATCCTTTAAGAACAGAATATTCTTTTGTCACTTCTGGGGTTTCACTAGTTATGGGCCAATTTTATATTTATTCCCAATTTGGGGTCTCTATTCCATGTGGAACTCACATCTGCACTTGGAGCAGGCTTGGGTAGCCAATATATTTTGAGTGATCACACCCACAGCCTCAGGAAAATAATGATTCTTTGCTGTTTCCTTAGGCTGATGGGTGGAATTTTCTAGCCTCTATTTAATGGATAGCAAAATGCTTGACAACCTCCAGATTTTATAGACAACTCGGCTGTTCTCACACAGCAGAGGCCTGTGACTATACTACTTCAGCATTGGTGGGAGGCAAACAATTCTGAATTAGTTCAATCTCCAATTTTGACCAAAAAATCTCTGGTACACGTTTAACTCTGTGTTTCCCAAACACAGAGATTTTAGAGCTACATCTAGTAACATCTCTGAAAAATATATTTTAATAAATGCCGGACAAGACTATGAGATCAAGGTCTTAGTCATCTCTATATGCCTAGCCCCCAGTAAAGTACCATGGTTTATTGAATTTGTGAATAAATTAAGATTAAATTTCAGCTCTAATGAAGACTGAAGTGTGAGAAAGATATAGTTAGAATCCATTTTCCTGAAAACTGCCTTTAGAATGATTCTGTTCTTGTTTGTGTAAGTTATGACCATTTTGACAAGAATCCATGAGGAAGAGACTATGATAACCCTCTTGTCAATACCAAGGATGTGTCAATAATGGAAAAACTCTTCTGTGCAGCCTATCCTGGGAACAACAAAGCAGACAATACCCATTATCCATGTGTCATTTCTTGGTTGAGGACATAAAAACAGATCAAGGCAAAACCCAGTGCGTCTTTAAATTAGTGGCACAGATCGATGCCCATATTTCTCAGTGTCATGTTTCATTATGTTGAACTATTTATGTCATCGTAACCCAAGGCATCTTAATGCAACTTGACATCCAGGTTATGTAGCATTAAAAAAAATAAGAAGCTACTGCATTTTGTTAATGGGCTGGAAAACATTCCAGGTCTCTTTTTTCTGCTCATTGTAGGGTGATCACATGTTGTATGGGGGAGGGTACAGTTCTGTATTAAAGATTGAAAGGCAGAGACCTTCACTTTAAGTCTGTCAAAAATATTCCTTTAGCATGGCCTCTCGCCTTTATTTTATGTCAGTAATAGAGGTTTCCAGACTAGTTTGGGGGTAAAATTATTCTTCATGATGCTATTTAGAGATGACCACTTACATTGGGGCAACTCCTCCAATTTTCCAAATTGGAATGTCACTCATCTTTTAAGATTCTACATAAATGCTATGCCTTCCAATATGCTTGTCTTCTTGCCATTTAGTTTTCTTCTTTCTTTTCTGAACTTTCATAATAAGTCATCTCTATTGATAAAGTATATTTTTATATCCTAATAATATCATAAATTTTTAATTATATATTTTAGCTCTATTGACTATCTTAAATTTCTTTAGGATAGGGATTAGTTTTATTCTGTGGTTTAGTGATTCTCTAAGCTTCAGTGTCCATAAAAATAATTTAGAGACTGTGTAGAAATCCAGATACTTGTCACACCACCAGAGACTATGATCCAGTGGACCTGAGGTGGGAATCAGTAGTGCGCATTTGGATAAAAACCCACAGGAGTGTAAATATAAAGGATATCGAAATTGGGCACACATCATAGTCAATTTGCTGAAAACCAAAGGGAAATAGAAGAAAAGAATGTATTGGAAGCTGCTAAGAACAAAACAGCAGATTCCGTGCAGTAGGACAATAATATGAAAAATGGCTGATTTTATTTCAGAAACAATGAAGGCCAGAAGATCATGAAATGGCCACCTTTAAAGTGCTGAAAGAAAAAAAAAGAACTTAACTAAACCAGAATCTATTTGCAGTGAAAATATCCCCTTAGGTAATCACCAATGCAATCTCTGTCTCTGTGTGTTTGTTTGTTGTTGTTGTCTTCTATTTATGAATGATATCATATGGTATTTGACTTTATCTGACTTGCTTTGCTTAGCATAATACCCTCAAGGTCCATCCATGTTGTCACAAATGGCAAGATTCCATCCTTTTTCATGGCTGAGTAGTATTCCATCGTGTATACATACAGCATCTTCTTTATCCATTCATCTCTTGATGGGCAGCTCAGTTGCTTTCAGGGCTTGGCTATTGTGAATAATGTGGCAATGAGCATAAAGGTTTATATATCTTTATGCATTTGTGTTTTCATGTTCTTTGTATAAATACCCAGCAGTGGAATAGCTGGATCATATGGTAGCTCTATTCTTAACTTTTTGGGAAATATCCATACTGTTTTCCACTGTGGCTTCACCAGTTGGCACTCCAACCAGCAGTATATGAGAGTTCCCTTTTCTTCACATCCTTTCCAACACTTGTTATTTCCTGTCTTGTTAATTATAGCCATTCTGACGGGAGTGAAGTGATATCTCATTGTAGTTTTGATTTGCATTTCCCTAATGATTAGTGATGTTGAACATCTTTTCATGTGCCTGTTGGCAATATCTATATCCTCTTTGGAGAAATGTCTGTTCAGATCTTTTGCCCATATTTACTTGAGTTGTTAGTTTTTTTATTGTTGAGATGTATGAGTTCTTTATATATTTTGAATACCAACCCCTCATCAGATATATGGTCGGCAAATATCTTCTCCTGATTTGTTAGGTTGTTTTTTCATTTTGTTGATGGTTTCCTTTGCTGTTCAGAAGCCTTTTAGTTTGATGTAGTCCCATTTGTTTATTTTTTATTTTGTTTCGCTTGCCTGGCCAGACATGGTTCTTGAAAACATGCTGCTAAAACTGATGCTGAAGAGTATACCACCTATGTTTTCTTCGAGAAGTTTCATGGTTTTAAGTCTTACAGGCAAGTCTTTACTCCATTCTGAGTTAATTTTTGTGTATGGTGTAAGATAATGGTCTACTTTCATTCTTTTTCATGTGTCTGTCCAGTTTTCCTAGCACCATTTTTGAAGAGACTCTCCTTTCAATGTTTTATATTCTTGGCTTCTTTGTTGAAAATTAGCTATCTATAGATGTGTGGGTTTATTTCTGGCCTCTCGATTCAGTTCCATTGATCTGTGTGTCTATTTTTGTCCAAGTACCATGATGTTTTGGTTACTATAGCTTTGTAGTATATTTTGAAATCAAGGAGTGTGATACCCCCAGCTTTGTTCTTTTTACTTAGGGTTCCTTTGTCTATTTGGGGTCTGTTGTTCCACATAAATTTTAGGATTCTTTGTTCTATCTCTGTGAAAAATGTTGTTGGAACTTTGATAGGGATAGCATTAAATCTATAGATTGCTTTAGGAAGTATGGACATTTTAACTATGTTAATTCTTCCAATCCAAGAGCACAGACTGTCTTTGCATTTCTTTCAACATTTTATAGTTTCAGTGTACAGGTCTTTCACCTCTTTGGTTAAACTTATTCCTAGGTATTTTATTCTTTTTGTTGCAATTATAAATGGGATTATATTCTTAATTTCTGTTTCTGCTACTTTGTTGTTAGTATGTATAAACGCAACTAATTTTTGTATGTTGATTTTGTATCCTGCAACTTTACCATATTTATTTATTATTTCTAAAAGTCTTTTGGTGGATCTTTTAGGGTTTTCTGCATATAAAATCATGGCATCTTCAAATAGTGACAGTTTCAGTTCTTCATTTCCAATTTGGATCCCTGTTATTTCTTTTTCTTGCCTCATTGTTCTGGCTAGGACTTCCAATCCTATATTAAATAAGAATGGTGAAAGTGGGAATCCTTGTCTGGTTCCTATTCTTAGAGGGATAGCTTTCAGTTTTTCTCCATTGAGAATGATATTAGCTGTGTGTTTGTTATAGATGGCCTTTACTATGTTGAGGTATTTTCCTCCTATATCCATTTTATTTAGAGTTTTTATCATAAATGGGTGCTGTATGTTGTTAAATGCTTTCTCTCCATCTATTGAGATGATCATGTGATTATTAATCTTCATTTTGTTAATGTGGTGTATCACAGTGATTGATTTGCAGATCTTGAACCATCCTTGCATCCCTGGAATAAATCCCACTCGTTCATGGTGAATAATCTATTTAATGTATTGTTGTATTTGATTTGCTGCTATTTGGTTGAGGATTTCTATTGATGTTCATCACTGATATTGGCCTGTAATTTCCTTTTTTTGTGTTGTCTTTGTCTGCTTGGTATCATGCTAATGTTGGCTTTGTAGAGTGAGTTAGGAAGCCTCCCCTCTTCTTCAATCTTTTGGAAGAGCTTGGGAAGGATAGGCAGTAAGTCTTCTTTGAATGTTTGGTAGAATTCACCAGGGAAGCTCTTTGATTCTGGGTTTTCATTTTTCGGGAGGTTTGTGATTACTGTTTTGATCCCTTAACTGGTGATTGGTCTGTTCAAATTCTCTACTTATTCTTGATTTAGTTTTGGAAGTTTGTCTGATTCTAAAAATTTATTCATTCCTTCTAAATTTTCCAATTTATTGGCAGATAGATTTTCATATAGTATTCTTTTATAATCTTTTATATTTCTGAGATGTCTGTTGTAATTTCTCCTCTTTCATTTCTGATTTTATTTATATGAGCCTTCTCTCTCTTTTTCTTGGTGAGTCTAGCTAAAGGTTTGTCAACTTTGTCTATTTCAAAGAACTAGCTTTTCATTTCATTGATTTTTTCCATTGTCTTTTAGTCTCTATTTCACTTATTTCTGCTCTGATTTTTATTATTTCCTTTCTTCTGCTAATTTTGGGCTTTGTTTGTTCTTCTTTTTTGAGTTCCTTTAGGTGCACTGTGAGCTTCTTTATTTGAGAATTTTCTTGTTTGTTGATGTAGACTTGTATTGCCATAAACTTCCTTATTAGAACCACTTTTTCTGTATCCCATATATTTTAGCACGTTGTTTTTTCATTTTCATTTGTCTCTAGGTATTTTTTTATTTCTCCTTTGATTTTTTCATTGACTCAATCATTGTTCAGTAGCATGTTGCTTAAGCTCCACATATTTATGGCTTTTTCAATTTTCTGCCTGTAGTTGATTTCTAGTTTCATACCTTTGTGGTCAGAAAAGATGCTTGGTGTTATTTTGATCTTTTTAAACTTATTGAGACTTGTTTTGTTGCCTAATACATGGTCTATCCTGGAGAATGTTCCATGTGCATTTGAAAAGAATGTGCATTCTGTGGTTTTTGGATAGAATGTTCTGTATATATCTACTAAGTCAATCTGGTCCTATGTGTCCTTTAAGGCTGATGTTTCCTTATTGAGCTTCTGTTTGGATGATCTATCCATTGGTACAAGTGGAGTGTTAAAATCCCCTAATAATACTATGTTGCTATTTCTCCTTTTATGTCTGTTAATGATTGCTTTATATGTTTAGGTGCTCCTATATTTGGTGCATAAATATTTACAAGTGTTGTGTCCTCTTGTTAGATCGTTCTCTTCATCATTATATAGTGCCCTTCTTTGTTTCTTATTACAGTTTTTGATTTAATGTCTATTTTGTCTGATACAAGTATTGCTATCCCAGCTTTCTTTTCATTGCCATTTGCATGGAGTATCCTTTTCCATTCCTTCACTTTCACCTTGTGAGTGTCTTTAGTTCCGAAGTGTGTCTCTTGTATGCAGCATATACATGGGTCTTGTGTTTTTATTCAATCAGCCGCCCTATGCCTTCTGATTGGAGGATTTAGTCCATTAACATTTAAAGTAGCCATTCATAAGAAAGTACTTATTGCCATTTTGTCACTTTATTTCTGGATGTTTAGTAGTTCTTCTCTCTTCCTTTCTCCTTCTCTTGCTCTCTTCCCTTGCGGTTTAATGCCTTTCTTTAGTATTATGTTTGAGTTCATTTCTATTAATTTTTTGTCTATTTATTATAAGGTTTATGATTTGTGATTACCATGAGGTTAATATATAATAACCAACACATATAGCAGGCTATATTAAGTTGGTGGTCTCTTAAGTTTGACCTTTTGTTAAAAGCTCTACTCATTTACTCCCCTCCTCCCACATTTTACGTTTTTGATATCATATTTAATCTCTTTTTTTTGTGTGTGTATACATTACTTTTTTATCATGGAAATACATAATTTTAGTACTTTTTTCTTTTGACCTTCATATTAGCTTCATAGGTGGTTGATCTACTACCTTTACTTTGTACTTACCTTTACCAGTGATTTTATTATTATTATTTTTTTATAATTTTATTATTCCTATTTGTGGTCTTCTCTTTCCCACATAAATAATTCCCTTTAGCCTTTCTTGTAAGGCTGGTTTCTTGGTGATAATCTCTTTAGTTTTTGCTTCTTTGGGAAACTCTTTATCTCTTCTTTCCTTCTGAATGATAACCTTGCTTGGCAGAGAATTCTTGAATGTAGGTTTTTTCCTTTCAGTACTTTAAATATATTGTGCCACTCCCTTCTAGCCTGTAAAGTTTCTGCTGAAAAGTCAGCTGATAACCTTATGGGGTTTCCTTTGTATGTAACTTGTTGCCTTTCTCTTGCAGCTTTTAGAATTCTCTCTTTATCTTTAATTCTTAATGTTTTAATTATAGCATCTCTTGGTGTGTGCCTCTTTGGGTTTATCTTGTTTGATGCTCTTTGTGCATCCTATAACTGCATGTCTGTATCCTTCTTTAGGTTAGGAAACTTTTCAGCTATTATTTCTTCAAATTGATTCTCTGCCCCTTTGTTTCTCCCTCTCCTTCTGGGATGCCTATAATATGGATGTTACTGCACTTGATGTTGTCCCCCAGAGGTCCCTTAGCAGTCCTCATTTTTTAAAATTCGTTTTTCTGTTCAGCTTTGGTGATTTCCTCTAGTCTTTCATCCAGCTTGCTGATCCATTCTTCTGTATCATCTACTCTGCTATTGAGTTGCTCTAGTGAATTTTTCATTTCCAGCATTGTATTTTTCATTCCTGATTGGTCCTTTTTTTATATTTTCCAACTCTCTGTTGAAGTTCTCACTGAGTTTGTCCATTCTTATCACAAGATCCGTAAGCATCCTTATGACTATTAGTTTGTACTCTTTGTCAGGTAGATTGTTTTTCTCTGTTTCATTTAGTTCTTTTTCTAAGGATTTGTCCTGTTACCTTATTTCATACATATTCCTTTTTGTCCTCATTTTGCCTCTTTCTCTGTGCTTATATCTATGTATTAGGTATGTCAACTACATCTCCCAATCTTGGAAAGGTGGTCTTATGTAAGAGATGCCTTATGAGGCTCAGCAATGTGCTTCCCTCTCATCACCAGTTCCAGATGTTCCAGGAGTATCCCCTGTATGGGCCACATGTGTTCTGCTGTTGTGGCAGGGTTACTTTTGCTATAGGTCCTGGGGAGATTAGACTGTCTGCTTGGCCAACTGGTTGTAATAATCAGCTGCATGAGGCTGCTATGGTCCCTTCCAGGTGATAGATTTACAGAAACCAGAAACCTATAATAAGTAAACAAAGAAGTAAGAGGAAAGAAATCAAGTATATTAGTAAAAAAAGCCATCAAACTGCAAGGAAAGAGAGGAAGAGAAGAAAAAGGAACAGAGAAGAGCTACTAAATCACCCAGGAGGAAAAGTAACAAAATGGCACTAAATACATTTTTATCAATAGCTACTTTAAATGTCAATGGACTAAATATTCTAATCAAAAGACAAAGGGTGGCCAACTGGATAAAAAAACAAGACCCATATATAGGCTGCATACAAAAGACACACTTCAGAACTAAAGACATTCACAAACTGAAAGTGAAATGATAGAAAAAGATACTCTATACAAACGGCAAAGAAAGGAAAGTGGGTGTTGCAATCCTTACATCAGACAAAATAGACTTTAAGACAAAAACTGTCGTAAGAGACAAAGAAGGGCACTACATAATGATAACAGGAACAATCTAACAAGAGGATATAACACTTGTAAATATCTATACACCCAACATGGGAGCACGTAAATATATAAAGAAAGTATTAACAAACATAAAAGGAGACATAGACAGTAACACAATAATAGTAGGGGACTTTAACACTCCACTTACACCAACGGATAGATCATCCAAACATAAGATCAATCAGGAAACATCAGCCTTAAATGACACATTAGATCAGATGGACTTAGTAGATACATAAAGAATATTCCATCCAAAACCCACAGAATACACATTCTTTTCAAATGCACATGGAACATTCTCCAGGATAGATCACATACTAAGCCACAAAACAAGTCTCAATAAATTTAAGAAGATCAAAATAACACCAAGCATCTTTTCTGACCACAAAGGTATGAAACTACAAATCAACTACAGGAAGAAAACCACAAAAATGTGGAGATTAAACAAAATGCTACTGAATAATGATTGGGTCAGTGAAGACATCAAAGGAAAAATAAAAAAATACCTAGAGACAAATGAAAATGAAAATACAGCATGCCAAAATTTATGGTATACAGCAAAAATGGTTCTAAGAGGAAAGTTTATTGCAATTCAGGCCCATCTCAACAAACAACAAAAATCCCAAACAAACAATCTAACAGTGCACATAAAGGAACTGGAAAAAGAAGAACTAAGCCAAAAATCAGCAGAAGGAAGGAAATAATAGAACTCACAGCAGGAAAAAAGGAACTAGAGACTAAAAAATAATAGAAAAAATTAATGAAAGCAAGAGCTGGTTCTTTGAAAAGATAAACAAAATTAACAAACCTTTAGTGAGACTCACCAAGAAAAAAAGAGAGAAGCCACACATAAACAAAATCAGAAATGAAAGGGGAGAAATTACAACAGACACATCAGAAACACAAAACATTATAAGAGAATACTATCAAAAGCTCTGCACAAACAAATTAGATAATCTGGAAGAAATGGATAAATTCTTAGAATTAGACAACCTGCCAAAACTAAATCAATAATAAGTAGAGAATTTGAATAGACCAATCACCAGTTAAGGGATCAAAACAGTAATCACAAACCTCCCAAAAAATAAAAGCCCAGGATCAGAGAGCTTCCCTGGTGAATTCTACCAAACGTTCAAAGAAGACTTACTACCTATCATTCTCAAACCATACCAAAAAATTTAAGATGAAGAGGAGACTTCCTAACTCATTCTATGAGTCAACATTATCCTGATCCCAATCACACAAGGAGAACACAAAAAAAGAAAATTACAGGCCAATGTCACTAATGAATATCAATGCAAATATCCTCAACAAAATGCTGGCAAATTGGGTACAACAATACATTAAAAAGATCATACATCATGATCAAGTGGGTTTCATTCCAGGGATTCAGGGATGGTTCAAGATCTGCAAGTCTATCAATGTGATACACCACATTAACAAAATGAAGAATAAAAATCACATAATCATCTCAATAGATGCAGAGAAAGCATTTGACAAGATACAGCATCCATTTATGATGAAAACTCTAAATAAAATGGATATAGGAGGAAAATACCTCAACATAGTAAAGGCCATCTATGACAAACCCACAGCTAATATCATTCTCAATGGAGAAAAACTGAAAGCTATCCCTCTAAGAATAGGAACCAGATAAGCATTCTTACTTTCACCATTCTTATTTAACATAGTATCGGGAGTCCTAGCCAGAGCAATCAGGCAAGAAAAAGAGATAAAAGGGGTCCAGATTGGAAAAGAAGAAGTAAAACTGTCACTATTTGCAGATGACATGATTTTATATGTAGAAAACCCTAAAGAACCCACTAAAAATTTTAGAAATAATAAATGAATATGGTAAAGTTGCAGGATACAAAGTCAACATACTAAAATCAGTTGCATTTCTATACAATTACAATGAAGTAGAAGAAAGAGAAATTAAGAGTATAGTCCCATTTACAATTGAAACAAAAAGAATAAAATACCTAGGAATAAGTTTAACGAACGAGGTGAAAGATGTGTACACTGAAACTATAAAACATTGTTGAAACAAATTGAAGAAGACACAAAGAAATGGAAAGACAGTCTGTGCTCTTGGATTAGAAGAATTAACATAGTTAAAATGTCCATACTTCCTAAAGCAATCTATAGATTTAATGCAATCCCTATCAAAATTCCAACAACATTTTTCACAGAGATAGAACAAAGAATCCTAAAATTTATATGGAACAACAACAGACCCCAAATAGACAAAGGCATCTTGAGGAAAAAAAAAAAAAAAGGCTGGAAGTATCACACCCTTGATTTCAAAATATGCTACAAAGCTATAGTAACGAAAACAGCATGGTACTGGCACAAAAATAGACACACAGATCAATGGAACAGAATCAAGAGCCCAGAAATAAACCCACACATTTAAGGACAGCTAATTTTCAACAAGAGTGCCGACAGCATGCAATGGAGAAAGGAGAGTCTCTTCAATAAAGGGGGTTGGGAAAACTGGACAGCCATATGCAAAAGAATGAAAACAGACCATCATTTTACCCCATGTGCAAAAATCAACTCAAAATGGATTAAAGACTTGAATGTAAGACCTGAAACCATGAGCGTTCTAGAAGAAAACATAGACAGCACGCTCTTTGACATCAGTCTTAGCAGCATATTTTCAAGTACCATGCCTAGCCATGCAAGGGAAACAAAAGAAAAAATAACGAAATGGGACTAAATCAAACTAAGAAGCTTCTGCACAGCCAAGGAAACCATCAACAAAGTGAAAACATAACCTAACAATGAGGAGAAGATATTTGCCAAGCATATATTGGATAAGGGGTTAATATCTAAAATATTCAAAGAACTCATACATCTCAACAACAACAAAAAACAACAACGTGATTAAAAAATGGGCAAAAGATCTGAGCATTGATTTCTTCAAAGAAGATATACGGATGGCCTACAGGTACGTGAAAACATGGTCAACATCATTAAGTATTAGAGAAAGGCAAATCAAAACTACAATGAGCTGTCACCTCACTTCAGTCAGAATGACGTAAAATTAACAGGACAGGAAACAACAAGTGTTGGAGAGGATGTGGGGAGAAGTGAACTCTTGTACCCTTTTGGTGGGAGTGCAAACTGGTGCAGCCACTATGGAAAACAGTATGGAGTTTCCTCAGAAAATTAAGAATAGAAATACCATATGATCCAGCTATTCCACTGCTGGGCATTTATCCTAAGAACTTGAAAACACAAATGCTTAAAGATACATGCACCCCTGTGTTCATTGCAACATTATTCACAATAGCCAAGACTTGGAAGCAACCCAGGTGCCCATCAAGGGATGAATGGATAAAGAAGATGTGGTATATAAACACAATGGAATACTACTCAGCCATAAGAAAGAATGAAATGCAGCCATTTTTGACAACAGGGATAGAACTTGAGGGAAATATGCTAAGTGAAGTAAGTCCGAGGGAGAATGTCAAATACCATATGATCTCACTCATAAGTAGAAGATAAAAGCTACAACAAACAAACACATAGAGACAGAGATTGGATTGATGGTTACCAGAGGGGAAAGGGGAAGGGAGGAGCATAAAAGGGGTGATTAGGCATGTGTGTGTGGTGATGGATTATTATTAGCCTTTGGGTGGTGAACATGATGTAATACACACAGAATTCGAAATATATTATGATGTACATCTGAAAGTTATATAATGTTATAACCCAATGTTACTGCTTTAGAAACAAAAATCCAAATTAAAAATAAATAAATAAATCCAATGGAAAACAAAAAGATGATAGATTTAAACCCAACCATATTAATAATTACATCAAATGCAACTAGACTAAACACTCAAATTAGAAGGCAGAGGTTGTCAGACTGGATATAAAAGTAAAATATATATACCTCAAAAAGTAAAAAATATATAAAATAAACATACATGTATACACCATGCAATCATATGTGAACTAACACTTCCTCTCATTAGTTAATAGAAGAAATAAGGAAAAATTCACTTTGTACTATCTACAAGGCACAAGATACAAAGTATTGTAGATATAATGCTATCTACAAGATATCATTTAAATGTAAACAGGTTGAATGAAAAGGAACATATATATATATATATATACACACACACACATACATACACCATGCAATCATATATAAATTGTTAACACCTCCTCTCATTAGTTAATAGAACAAATAAGGAAAAATTCATTTAGGATATAGAGAATCTAAACAGCATTATCAACCAATCTGACTTAATTGATATTGCCAGGACACTGCGGTGAACAATTGCAGAATGCACATTATTTTCAAGTGCACATGGAGCATTCATCAAGTTAAGTCATATATTGATCCATAAAATGCACGTCATAAATTTTAATAAATTAAAATCTTACAAAAATCTCTTCTGATTGCAATGGATTTAAATTGAAAATCATTAACAATAAGATGTACAGAAAAATTCCTAAATATTTCGAAATTAAAGAGCACATTTCTAAATAACCCATGAGTCAAAGAAGAAATTATAAAATATTTTGAATTGAATTCTAATAAAGGTACTGAAAATTTTTGAACCTTGTGGACACAAAAAGCACTAACCACAAAAAATAGATTGACTCTGAATGGGTGAAATTAAAAAACTTGACAATATCAAGTGAAGACATGGAGCAACTGGAACTTTCATATACTGATGGTGGGAATATCAAATGGTACAATCCCTTGTGAAAACTGATTGGTCATTTTTCTTTTTTTTAAAGATTGGTACCTGAGCTAACCTCTATTGCCAATCTTTTTCCTTCTTCTTTACCCCAAAGCCCCCTGTACATAGTTGTATATTCTAGTTGTAGGTCCTTCTGGTTGGTCTTTATATGACACCACCTCAGCATAGCCTGATGTGCGGTGCCATGTCCATGCCCAGGTTCCAAACCTACAAAGCCCTGAGCCACTGCAGTGGAGCATGCAAACTTAACCACTCGGCCACGGGGCCAGCCCCTGATCACTTTTATTTTTTTATTTATTTATTTATTTATTTATTTTTTCTTTCTTTTTTTTTTTTTATTAATGTTATGATAGATTACAACCTTGTGAAATTTCAGTTGTACATTTTTGTTAGTCATGTTGTGGGTACACCACTTCCCCCTCCGTACCCTCCCCCCACCCCCCCTTTTCCCTGGTAACCACCGATCAGATCTCCTTCTCAATATACTAATTTCCACCTATGAGTGGAGTCATATAGAGTTCGTCTTTCTCTGACTGACTTATTTCGCTTAACATAATGCCCTCGAGGTCCATCCACGTTGTTGTGAATGGGCCAATTTCGTCTTTTTTTTTGGCTGAGTAGTATTCCATTGTGTATATATACCACTTTTATTTTAAAACTAAACATACACCTACTGGAAACCACTAAAATGTCTATTAAGAAGACTATGGATAAGCAAATCATGGCATATTCACAAAATGGGATACTACTCACCAACAAGAACTAACAAACTGCTGATGCCCACAACAACAGAGATGGACTTCACAGGCTTTATGTTGAGAAGAAAAAGCTAGTGCAAAAAATCACAGCCTGTGTGACCTCACTTATGTGAAGTTCTAGAACAGACAAAATTAATCTGTGGAGATAGGAAATCCGATCAGTGGTTACAGGAGCAGTGGAGGACTGAGTGCACGGGGGCACAAGAAACTTTCTGGGGTGCTAGAAATCTTGCGTATCTTGACCAGGATGAAGGATACAAGGGTATATATATTAGTCAAAATTGACCAAACTAAATACTTAAAATCTGTGCATTTTATTTTCGAAAGCTATGCCTCAATAAAGTGTCTTAATAATTTGAAAACCATTTAGACATACAAATTCCTGAACTCGTTTTGCAAAGATTCTGATTCAGTGGGTCTGTAGTGAGAACCAGCTAAGCTGCGTTTTTAACAGGGGGCCTTGGTTGATCCCGATGCATGTGGTCCATCAATTATACCTTTGAAAGTACTTATCTAAAGTAATATTGTATGTTCATAAGTGCTGGTCACATTTTGCAAAAGTAAATTGACTAATCATAATATATGATTAGTTTGTTTTCTATGAATTTGTCTCTATTTCAAAGAAAATGTATTAACCTATTTTCCCCCCTGTATTTTTTTTTGCAAAATACCAAGCAGTATGAGTTTCCTTCAAAGTAGATTAAGTAAACTCATCTCTTCATTGTCTCTCAGTTATGCCACCGTACTTCCAGTGTCTGGTTTTGCTGATGTGCTTTTCCACTACCAGAACAGCCTCTCCCAACCTTTCTCTCTGCCTTGTGTCCTCTCCTTTGAAAGCCCAATGATACGAATACCTTTCCAACTAGGCTTGTTGGTTTATCTAACTAATCACGATTTTCTCTTCCTTAAATCCTGTAGTTCTTATTGACTGGTCTATCCAGTCTGGCACTTACGCACATGCCAAACTGTATGGTTAGCCCTTTCCCATGTGGGTCTTTTCTCTACAATAATGTTGAAAACACTTATTGAAAGTGTCTGGACTTCTCAGTCCCGTGTAGCATGTCTTCCCCTCCCACCATGTGAAGTAAAATTAAAATACTCAACAGTGTTTTTTAAATTAAGAACACAGGATTTGGGTTTCGATGTAAGAATTCCAATCCTGGCACCCACAAACTATGTAATATGAGGAAACTTTTGTCTTCACCTACAAAAATGGGAATAGTAATTCTTTCTTTATAAAGTTATTGCAGGGATTAACTGGGGTAAAGTATATACACCACTTAGCACATTGTCTGATGCTTCACAAGGATTTAGCAAATGGTTGTTGACAAGATTGTTGTTGGTGATATGCCATTACTGAGTAGTTGTGACATTACTATTTGTATTATTAAAGACCATACAATATTAGACTCTATGGGAATTTAGAAATTATATAATCCAACTCATTTGTTCCTGTAATTAGAAAAATGAGGCCAGAGAGGAGCAGCCTGTTGATTGATTAATTTGTCTTAAAAGAACAGTTTACAAGTTTCAAAGTTTATGTTCTGATTTCTATTACGTTGCAATTTTAAAACCATGTTTGCCGCATACAGAGAATATTTTTCCAGTTAAAGGAGTAAAATAGTACTCTCCATTTACATGAAAAATGACCCTTTGAATTTCTTAGGTTTTCTTTTTTTGTTTCCATCTGGGTATGAATTGTTTTCTTTAAAACATAGACCTTAAAAGGTATAGGAGGGCGAGCCTCTTCCCATCACGCTCTGACTGCATGTACATCACACATCACACGTATTTGCTCATATATTCACAAATTTTCAGGTCAACCTCAGTAAGAGAATAACAATTGTCCTGATTATTAACCGTTCACCCCATATTGTGATACAGCACTCAAAGTAAAGTACATCTGATCTAGTTTGGCCAGTATTCTTAGCCGGTTATTTAATTTTCGACCAGTAAAGTCAAATGTTTTACCCTGAAAATGTCCAGCCTCCTGATTTGGAGGCCACTATAGCTCATGACTGAGCCCATTTCTCCTCCATCATCAATTGTGACACAAATTGCCATTCTGAGAGGAAGTCTCTACGGGAATTTGCAGATGGTGAGATAAAAGGTGATTAGAGAGATGGGATCTGGAACATGAAAAATAAATGCTTTAAATATTGAGGCTTTAAGAATAATTCAATTAGGGCCCCTGAAAGTGGACCTCCACTAAAGGACTCCCTCGCGACTAGTGTGCCGAGAGTATGCACAGACCAGTAGTTGTATTGTCTTCATGATAGTTCTCTTCCTGTTTTCTTCTGGAACTCTGGGTAGATTTTTCAAGTCGATGAACTCCTGGATGGTGGTGCAGTCACCCTCCTCCCCCCATTTCTTTTCCCTTGCCTTGGGGCTCCCTGGGTGTCTATGATTAAGTGCCCTAAGAGCTGATGATTATTGTGATTTCCTTTAACTGGCTCAACACATTCTTTGCTTTTCAATTTTTGATGTCAGTCCTAATGTGTTGGGCCAAACATGTTGGAACTTGTTAAGATTCTACAAATAGCTTCTTTGTGCTGGAGAAATCACACCAGTGACAGGCCTTCCTCTCCATCTCCCTGGAGCTTTTATGCATGTGCTATGCCCCCTACTGTCCCCATATCACCCTGTCTCACAGAGGAACTGACATTTAGAGCCAGAGCTCAGATACCAACATCACTTATTATTTTTTAAAACTTCATTTCTCTCTATATTTCCCCCTTGTTCCATTCAAATGCCGAATGTAATAAAGTTGCCAAAACTCTCCCTCCATTGGAGTGAAAACCATTCATTTGTCGTCTCAATTTAAGATTCCTGACTCCAAATAGAAGGATATTCTCTGTGGACGTAATGGGACATTTAGCAATTCATTCATTTTCTTCACATGCTACTTATTTAGGCGCTCAGCGGTTGGCGGCTTTGATGTGGAGTGGTGAAATTATAAAGACATTACATATCATAAAAATATAAATGAAAGAAAACACAGACCCTCTTTTATATCAGGCTAAATTGACTGCTGTCATATTAAGGATATTTTGTTTTATAAATTATACCCGTTTCAAGGTATTCCCTTGAGTGAGCCACTCCTTTGTCTTTTATTTCCTTTTTCTTTTTTTTTTTTTAACAAAATAGGCTTTCCCTTTCTAATACAATGATGTAAAGAACTATAAAGGGCTCAAATATAGGAATTAATGTATCTGATAGCAAACTTCACCTGGAATTTGCAATATTGGGCCAGCAAGGCAGTCAAGTCATACATGATTTGCCAATTCTAAATTACATCATTGTATGTAGGACTTAACAAAAGGACTTTGGAATAAAACCAGGTTCCTGAATTATATTCTTCAACAGTTAGTTTCTTGAAAAAGTTCCACAAGTATGACTAGCTGTTTTAGTCTGTTTGGGCTGCTATGACAAAATCCCACAGACTGGGTAGTTTATAAACAACAGAAATTTATTTTTCACAGTTCCGGAGGCTGGAAGTCGGAGATTAGGGTGCCAACATGATTGGAGGAGGGCCCTCTTCTGGTTGGCAGACTTCTTGTATCCTCTTGTGGCAGCTCTGTCTGTCCTCTTTTATAAGGACAAAAATCCCTTTCATGAGGGCTCTGCCCCCATGACCTAATCACCTCCCAAAGACTCCACTTTCTAATACCATGACCTCGGGGGTTAGAGTTCCAACATATGAATTTTGGAGGGACACAAATATTCATACCACAGCACTTCCTCTTTAATATTTTCTCTAGGAAGCTAAGGTTGTTCTAAACACAATAACATCTTCAATAATTCATTCTGTGTCTGTCCTTCATAAATTCGCTTAATCCTATTCCCAGGTTTGCTCCCTGTTGAGTAGGCGTGGCCAGCAGGGAGATGATGGCAGCTCCAAGATGAAAGACAGAGCTGGATGGACCAGAAATGTCGCAGGAACCATGTGTGGGGTTGGCCTGTATGCTTGAGTAGGGGAGGGACCTTGTTTGGTTACTGCTGGAAAGACATGAGATTGAGTATCCTCAAGAAGAGCCAAGGTGAAGAGGCAGAAGAGGGCTGTGAGGTCATAGAAGTCAAAGAAGAGAAGAATCAAGGTAAAAGATTCAGCTGACAGAGTCCAGATCAGAAGGCACAATGGGAGCAGGGATAAGATCAGGGCTGACGTAAGGTAAAAGTAAAGATGGCATTTGTTGTGAATGGTCTGAGATTAAATCAGATACAGGACTTCCCTCACTGTCTATGATTTTTAAATGTTAGAAACTCTCCTTCCTTATGATTGACCATTTTTGTCTAGAGTTTTTATTAGCCAAGAACAGATATTTAGGAGTAAGTTCTTGCTGGAATCCTATTGTTTGACATAATACTATTTTGTTCAGTCCTCAAGAAAGGATTATTCTTACTAGTAGTATAGCATTCAATAAGAGATACATATTTCCCCTCTCCCTTCTGCATTCCCTCCTTTCAAATGGATCACTGCCTGTGTTCCATACTCATTTGACAGTCTACCCAGCCCCTCGATCCTTTGACCTGAAATTCTCTTGGTGTTCTTCAGCGTGCTTCTTGGGATTTAGGGATGGATTATCATGAGGGAATTTCTCCTAGTTAGTGACAGATTCCTGATGGGTACCCTGGCTCCTGACGTCCAGCCCGAACTCTCTCATCTGTGCCATACTGCCTTTGGCTTAGAGTTAAGGACAATGATGGCTTAGATCCCCTTGCCCCTTTCAAGTTGCTCCCTCCTGCCTTGTTAGAGCTTATCTAGTAACTGTGACAATGATTTGCAAATTATAGTGTAATAAATTCTTAATCCAGTTTTATTTTAACATCTTCATTAATTATGTGGAAGAGGGAGACAACCGCCTGCTAATTAAATTTTCAGATGTTTCTAAATTGGGAGGAGTTGCAAACCCAGCTGAGAGCCAAAATGCAATGTAAAGGAATCTGGAGAACCTGTGAGGAAGTGCAGGTGGAGGACCAGAATGAGGTTCAAATCAGAAACAAAGACATAGGCCATCTAGAAAGGAGGAACAGCGGCTCCATGATCCCAGAGGCTAGGAGAACCAGGCTAATCACGGGCTGTGATAGAGTGATGACAGAGGGTCAGGATGGCCAGGAGAGAGACTTCCATTTTCTTCTCCCAGAAAGGAGCCCAGCCTCCTCTCTGGTAGCTGTGTCTGACGGCTTTAGGCCCATGGTTTTTGTCATAGTGACCTGTGAAAGCAATGGGAGAGAGCACACCAATAACTCAGGGGGTATGCAAAGCTTTGTTTCTTGCATTCCTCACAGTGCCTTGCACGTGTCTGGGCACATGGCAGATGATAAAGATTGAATTAATAAATGTATATGAAACTGGTTTAGAAAAAAATAAAGAGAACTATGGGAAAAGATTGTGTTTTTTTACAGTAATGATAATTATTATCTATCTTTCTTAAATTTAATTGGAGTTGATTGGGGGAAAAATGGCATATGTGGGCAAAGATAGCAGAGGAGAAACAACAGCTAACATGATTAACATGAGTTTCTCCTCCTGAATATACTTGCTCCATTTCTGGGGAAGTGACTTAGGATGGTCCTTCAGTGACCGATCCATCTCACAGGAGTGAAGCACCTTTGGTGGTTTCATGAAGATTTCAGGACAGGTCATATGGAGAAATCAGTCAGGAAGATTGACTGCTGGGGCCAGGATAGTGCATTTGAGCACTGCAACCATCATTTCCATTGAATTTTTTTCTAACACTACCAATTAACGCCCTCAACCTGGCCATAGTCTTTGCCCAGCTTCAGTCACATTGACTTTTAGCCAACTTCCCATTGTGGGCACATCATCTCACTGCAGCATAATAGTGTGACTCAAACCATATACTCACTTATTCCTGGTCTCAGCCCCTAAATCACACTGCAGATGCTACTGTGAACCTTGATGAGTATCTCTTCAGCTATATCCCACTGATTATGAAGGATGCTAAATGAAGAGTCTAGAGAGATGAATGCCCAGTGCACACTTATCCCCAGAGCTGGATAAAACCCCAAAAGGGAAGAGGTAAGTTGATCATATATAAAAAATAACAGCAAGGCTTTCTTTTCCTTCAGCAGAGTTTTACCTATTTTTTCCCCTTCACTAGACTCTGAACATGAGAGGCCATGGCATATTGCTTCTCTTTCTCTCATATCTTCTACAGTTCCTAACAAGGGGTGAACACAAAGAGGGCATTCAGTCACTGATGGATGGCGTTAGAGAGATTAACTGCTTCTCCCCAAGAGATTAACTACTTTCTGCCGTTTAGAAAAAAAACAATAGGGACAAATGTGCTGTTTTTTACAACTCTCTAAAAGAAAAGAAAGGGTGCAGGTAGATATGACATTTTTTAGTCCAGTAAAAGGCAGGTAGCTCCCCCACCAAAAAGTATCAGATGGCTCAGTGGAGAAAGTATTGCTTTTCTCATCTCCTGGCTCCTACCTGGTGAGTCAGGGAATGGAAGAAATGAAAATAGCAAACCAATAAGTTTAGGATTATATAGAAAGAGGCTAATTGGTCTTTCACCTTATTTTCCCTGTCACTCCTTCAAGGATTAGCTTAAGCCTCTGTATATGTTTCATCAGGGAGCCATCAGGATTACATCGTGCCTTTCTGTCTATTGTGCTGACAGCACCTGTAATGTTGACTCGATTTTGATAAGCCCTACCACTCATCATGCAACTCCTTTTAGACAAAACAGGTATGTAATTTATGGTGCCCAAAGCAGTTGTTACTGTAAAAGAATTAACTGGGAGGGAGGCATGTGCACTAAGACAGTCACTGAATTGTTAAGTGGCTATTTCTGCCGGCTTTGTGGGGATTGTTTTTTTTTTTTTTTTTTGCCTTTGAAGCTCCTAAGCAAGGGATAGACACATTTGTCATTCGAATATGGAATCTTTTCTTGCTTAGGAAAGAAAAACTTTAAAAAAGACTGCCTGACATTCAATGTTCCGGGTATTGAAAAATAACCAGGTGAAAAAAGTGGTGGCAAGAACTAGGGTTTGGCCGTGAGCCAGGGCAGTGAGCACCCCAGAGATGCCTGGTGAGTGAGTGACGGGATGAAGGTGAATGGTGGGGGTAGGGGTAGATTTGAGGCATCAGGTGGAGTGAGGCACAGCAGGAGTCCAGCCTGGCAAGGGCTGTCAGGATAACTGCTGGGACACTTTCTCTAGAAGTTGCAGGATGATGGAATAAAGAACCTGAGTCAATCTCTGGGAGGCATGAGGGCAGGCGTCTGTGGGGCTTGCTTTTCCCAGGATGCTCAGGAATGACACTGCTCAGACTCTGATGTTCTGCAGGCTGGAATAGTTTTTGAAAATCACATATTCCCAGGCCCACATCAGTCCCTTATTAGATTTCAGAGTATTAGGATTTGACCTAGCATTAAAGAACGAAAGAGAGGAAGGAAGAAAGGAAAGAAGGAAGGAAGGTTGGAAAGAGGGAAGAGAGGAAGGAAGGAAGGAAGGCAGGAAGGAAGGAAGGCAAGAAGGAAGGAAGAAGGAAAGGAAGGAAAGCAAGAAGGATAGAAGGAAGGAAGAGAGAAAGAGTGATTTTATTTGGAAGATATGTGAGGAAATCTGTATTTTGGACTATATTTGAGAAGATGGAGAATGGAATAGTTTGTCAAAGTTTTGATGGAGCAAGATCCTCCAGGATGTATCAGATATAAGTTCATAGAGATGCGAAAAGTCCATTAAGATGAAATATCTCATTTTTTCTTGAGAAAAAATGCTGATCTGGGAGTAAAGCAGCTTAGGTGGATCTGTGACACAATTGGCCAGGAAGTAGCCAAAGGTATCAATCAGGAAGGAAAGGAAGAAAACAGGTTGGCCAAAAGAGTAGGATAATTGTAGAGAGCTGCTGCTTACCCAACACACTGTTTGAAGTGTATTGGTGAGGTGGGCAACTTCCTCTGAGCAGGCTGTTTTGGACCACGTGAATAACTGAAGTTAGCACCAGTGGTGCCAGTTCCTCCTTGGCAATAGCAAAACCAGCCTCGGTCTCCCTCTGATGGCCGTTACTGCTGAAGTTGTTGGCATTTGATTCACGGGAGCTGTTTTACTTTCCTTTTTTCAGCATTTCCTGATGTCTGGGCTTCAGAAGACCAGCTGGGTCATGGTGAGGTCCTATTAGATTTCCAGGCCTAAATTCTGATGCTTATCATATGTCAAGAATCAATTCCTTAATTAACAATATTTAGCAGTCAGAATAGAGGGCCATGTCTGGTCAGGCAGAGATTTAGAAGAGGGGAATGAGACAGGTAGGAGCTTTGATCTTGCTATCTGTTGATGTTGGCCATGACCCGTGAACTCAGAGAATGATAGAGACATAGCCATCTCAGAAATTACGGCTGAAGAAACTGAAGACAAGAGAGTAGTCACTCCTTTTCAAGAATCTCAGAGAGACTTCACAATGGAATTAGAATAAGACCTCCATACCCCCAACTGTTAGCCTCAGGCTTTTTACTCTGCACAAGTCTCTTTGAACTTCAAGCACCATCACGTTTAGAAACAGCTGAAATTTATCATTTTTGGGCAAGGAAGATGGAGGGAGTGTTTAGAGTCCCATTTAACTAAGACAGTTTAACAGTCATCTTTGGTCTTATTTAAAATTGTGAGGCTGACCTATTTCCTTTTTTACATGCTTTCATAGATTTTAATCACCGTTTGATGGTAGCATGTTAAAACTAGGAGCACCCATCATCCAAGTGGCTGGAAAGATTCACTAAACATGGAAAATGAGCTTCAGAGAAGGCAATAGGAATTCTCTTGTCTCTTGATTGAAAAACAGCCCAAGATTATGGGTGAATATATTTGGCATATGGAATGTTACAGGCAAAAAGTTACATATGAAATTGCATATATTTTTGAGGGTGGTTTAAATATACTTGAAATTACACATTGAGTTTCTAAGCCTAAATTCTAAATATCCAAACCATCACTAAATTGTGTGCTGAGAATAACCTACATGCACCGTTAGTTTTGGCTTGAGTTATCTGGGAAGGCTTCACTGAGGAGGTGAGACTTGAGAATCAAAGGTGTAAAAGGAGTGAGTGGTGTCCAGGAAAATTTGAAGCCATGATAGTGTTTTGTCTCTTTTGCTAGATAGAGGATATGTAGATGTTCATTTTATTGTTATCCTTTATAAGTTATGGATATTTCATAGCCATTCTTTTGTATTTACTCAATATTTTATCACCTTGTCAAAACAAAAAAAACAAAAAGTAGAGAGAAGGAATTTTCAGTGGGAAGAAGAGGTGATGTGGTGTACAAGGGTCTCTGAGCCAGCCATGTGAACAAAGAGAACCCTGAAGTGGGAAAAACTGAGAAGGAAGAGACAAATGAGAGACAAGACAGAAGAAGAACTGACAGGTGAAGAGCCATCCTGGGTGTCAAGCACAAAGCATCTGAAAATGTCTTGTATATTTTTGAACTCTGAACTGAGATGGTGAAATTGAATTGAGAGATCGCATGTCAAGTTAGGAGTCAGCAAACTTTTTGTGTAAAGAGTCAGGTAGTAAATATTTTAGGTTTTGCAGGCCATACAGTCTCTGTTGCATCTATTCAACTCTACCTTTGTAAAGTGGAAGAAGCCATACACAATATATAAACAAATGAGTACGGCTGTGTTCAAAAATTGGATTCATGAACACTTAAATTTGAAAAATTTTCATATATTATGAAATATTATTTTTCTTTTAATGTTTTTCTGAATAGTTAAAATCATTCTTAGCTCACAGGATATACAAAAACAGGCAGTGGGTCAGACCTGGTCCACGTCCATAGTTTTACTGCACCTACATTATGTGTCTATGAGATGATAGATTAAAGTAAATGAAACTGAGTACATATTTTGAAATATTAATTTTATCTGGACTAACATCTTCTTTTCTCCATCTTTCTAATTCCTAGACTTTCTTTCAAGATTCAGCTCAATTTTTTAAGATTTTATTTTTTAGAGCAGTTTTAGGTTTACAACAAAATTTAGAGGGAGGTACAGAGATTTCCCGTATACCTCCTGCCCTGACGCATGCATAGTCTCTCCCATTATCAACATCAGTTAACAGAATGGTAATTTTTTTTTTTTTAACCAAGGATGAACCTATATTGACATCACCCAAAGTCTGTAGTTTACCTCAGGTTCACTCCTGGTGTTATACATTCTATGGATTTGGACAAAGGTATAATGACATAAATTCATGATTATAACGTCATGCAGAATATTGTCACAGTCCTAAAAATCCTCTTGCTCTGCCTATTCATCTTACTCATCTCTTCCCCCTGATCACCCTGGCAGCCACTTATCTTTTTATTGCCTGCATAGTTTTGCCTTTTCTAGAATGTCATACCATTGAAATCATACAGTATGTAGCTTTTTCAGATAGGCTGCTTTCCCTTAGTAATATGTATTTATGTTTTCTCCATGTCTTTTCGTCGCTTAGTAATTCATTTCTTTTTAGCATCAAATAATATTCCATTGGCTGGATGTCCCATAGTTTATTTATCAGTTCATCTACTGAAGGACAACTTGATTGATTCCAAGTTTTGGCAATTATGGCTAAAGCTTCTATAAACATTCACGTGCAGGTTTTGTGTGGCCATAAATTTTTAACTTCTTTGGATAAATACCAAGGAGCATGATTGCTGGATCATTTGGTAAAAGTGTGTTTGCCTTTGTAGGAAACCACCAAGCCAAACTGTCTTCCAAAATGGCTGTACTGTTTTGCATTCCCACTAGCACTAAATGAGAGTTCCTGTTGCTCCACGTTCTCACCAGTATTTGGTATTGTTAGCATTCAGGACTTTGGGCATTCTAATGGATGTGTAGTGGCATCTCATTGTTGTTTTAATTTGGGTTTCCTTGATGACATAGATGTGGAGCATCTTTTCATATGCTATTCATCATCTATATATCTTCTTTGGTGAGGTATCTGTTAAGGTCTTTGGCCCATTTTCTAACTAGGTTGTTGGTTTCCCTATTGTTGAGTTTTAAGAATGTTTTCTTATATTTTGAATAACAGTCCTTATCAGATGTGTCTTTTGCAAATATTTTTTTCAGTTTTTGGCTTGTCTTCTAATTCTCTTGATATTGTCTTTTGCAGAGCATATGTTTTCAATTTTAATGAAGTCTAGCTTATCAATTATTTCTTTCATGGATCGTGTCTTTGGTGTTGTATCTAAAGAGGCATCACCACATCAAAAGTCATGTAGGTTTTCTTCTTTGTTATCTTCCAGGAATTTTATAGTTTTGCATCTTACATTTAAATCTATGATCTATTTTGAGCTAATTTTGTGGGTGTTTGGTCTGTATCTAGGTTCATTTTTTTGCATGTGGATGAACCAGTTATATCGGCACAATTTGTTGAAGAGACTACCTTTGCTCCATTGTGCTGCCTTTGCATTTTTGTCAGGAGCAGTTGACTATATTTATAAGGATACATTTCTGGGCTCTTCATTCTGTTCCATTGATCTATCTGTCTATTCTTTCACCAATACCACACTGTCTTGATTACTGTAGATTTATAGGAAGTCTTGAAGTTGGGTAGTGTCCTTTATCCAGCTTTGCACTTCTCCTTCAATGTTGCATTTGCTATTCTGGGTCTTTTGTCGTTCCATATAAATTTTAGAGTCAGTTTGTCAATGTCTGTAAAATAACCTGCTGGGATTTTGATTGAGAATGCATTGAATCTATAATCAAGTAGGGAAGAACTGACACCTTGACAATATTGAGTCTTCTTTTTCATGAACATGGAATATCTCTTCATCTATTTAGTGTTTATTTCATTCATCAGAGTTTTGTAGTTTTCCTCATAAAAATCTTGTATGTATTTTGTTAGATTTAGACCTAAGTAGTTTACATTTTTGGGTGCTAATGTAAATAATATTGTGTTTTTAATTTAAAATTTTTCTTGTTCATTATTGATATATAGGAAAGCAGTTGACTTTTATATATTAGCCTTGTATCCTCCAACTTTGCTATAATTGCTTATTAGTTCCAGGAGTTGTTTTGTTGATTCTTTTGGCTTTTCTATATAGACAGTCATGTCATTTGTGAACAGAGACAGTTTATGTCTTCCTTCCCAATATGTATACATTTTATTTCCTTTTCTTGCCTTATTGCATTAGCAAGGACTTCTAGTACAATGTTGAAAAGCAGTGGTGAGAGGGGGCATCATTGCCTTGTACTTGATCTTAGTAGGAAAGCTTTGAGATTTTTACCACTGTGTATGATATTAGCTGTAGGCTTTTTATAGATAGTCTTTATCAAGTTGAGAGCATTCATGTCTATTCCCAATTTACTGAGAGTTTTTACCATGAATGGGCAGTGTATCAGCTCAATTTTCACTTTTTCCCAACACTTTGTTATCTTTCTTGATGAGCATGTAATTCCCAGTCTGTATACTAATTGTGTGTTTTTTATTATTTTCATTGAATGGTTATAGCCTTGTGACATATCTTACTATTGAGACCCAGAGAAAGTGTTATGCTTCCTTTTTTCCCTCACAGTGACTGGTGAAGTGCTGAATACATGGCCTCTAGTCTACAACTACTTAATGCAGTCCATGAAAGAATAAATACAAATTGGAGTCATTCTGAGGTAATCAAATTTATCCTTTCCTAGTGGTTGAGTATAATGCATACCAAAATTACACCAAACTTGTAGCTTAATATAAATTACAAGAGTTCACACTTAATACAAATTAACAGCATATAGAATGTAGGTGAGCTTATTTTATGGTGAGACTAGCAAGTAAAACAGATCTATGTTCAGATTACAATCTAATGAATCATGTCCTATGTATTAGTCAATGTCCTGTCAGGAAGAGTTGACCATTCTAGGTATTCCAAACAGAGAAAAGCAAGCTTGGAAATGTAGTTTTCAGGCTTTCTACTATGACAATAGAGAAGAGAGTATATGAGATAAATGTGAAACTGAGGGACAAGAGATACTGGATGGCACATTTCACTACTTTGACTTCTCAGCATCCATATACGTCCCTTTCTGCTTGTAGTTAACTTTTCATATAATGATAAGAAAAATATCTTGCTTCCACCTAAGAGACTGCAACTAACCCTCATACTGATGAAGGTATGCTTGCTGTCTTCTAAAAACTGGATACACAAAATCATGTCTGTGTCTATGTTTGGGTAATGTTAAGCTAGTCACAATCCCATCTGTATATTTTATAACCTGAAGACTAAATTCCTACATTAACCCTCACCAACACTCCTTATACAAAAATATAGAGGAAAGAGAGAGTAGAAAACTAATTAACACAGACAACTATATGCATAAAAAGCAAAAAAGAGAATGTGTACACTGTTACTGTTCTCCATTCTGAAAGTGATCATGAGTCTGTAGGTGATATTTATAACTTCCTTATTTTACTACCTATCCATTTCATGTTTCCTTTGCCCTCAGCCAGCATCTCATGTTAGGGTTCTTCCTCTGCTGGCTAACCCACATTTCACTTCCACAAGTCTGAGTCTTTAGTAGTCCTGTTTTTATTGGGTTGTGGCAGTTTTCATTTACTATTAAACTCGGATGCAGTAAGAGATGCCTCTGAACATCCCTTAAAGCCTAGGAATGTATGGTCAGTACTTGAATCCTGGAATCACAACCCCCCAAACCATCTCCACTTAGCAGAGGGCCATAAACTCTCCCTTCCAGGGTCCCTTTCCCTCTGTTCTCCCCTGCCATCCCAACATGTGATAGGTTACTCTTCCTCCCGAATTAAACATTTTGAGCTGCGAGTCATTTGTAATGATTTATGGCAGCTGTGCTTTTGCCAATCTTCCGCAGTATTTTTCTTATTACTTAATTGTTTTAGCAGTGCTTCAGCCATTAGTTTCTGAGTTCTGAAAACAGGAAACAGAAGTCTTCTATTATAGACGCCTGCCTAATTAGCTCAGAGGCTGTCTAATGGGGGCTATTAAAAATGCAAATGAGGTGTGATCAAACAGTGAGGAGTTTGGTCCTGACAGAATATACTAATGCATTCCCCCCACCTCCCGGCGAAATGTACCATAATCTTGAATGTAGATTCCTCCTTCCCTCCCTTCCCATGTGGAATAGCTTTTTCTTGCTGATTGGGTTCTTACTGCCTCACCTGGGCTGGTTCCAGCTTGGGAATAATTCTTAGGATAGTCGTCCTTATTTCTCACTCCTTAATCTAAGGCAGTGGTTCTCGGACTTCAGCATGCATCAGAATCACCTGGGGTGCTTGTTAAAAGAGATTCCTGGGCCCAATCCCTGAGTTTCCAATTCAGTAGGTCTGGGTAGAGGGGCCCAAGAACTCGAATTTCTAACAAGTTCCCAGAAATGCCGATGTTGCTCCTCTGGGGACTCCTGACTTTGAGAACCACTGGTCTCAGGCCTTGTAACTTTCTGCCTCTACTCTGAACTCAAAAGCTTCCTTTTTCTCTTCCTTCCATGCCATTCTCCTTTTTAGTAAGAACACTTAACATGAGATCTAACTTTCTAGAAGATTTTTCTTTTTTTTTTTTGAGGAAAATTACCCCAGAGTTAACATCTGCTGCCAATCCTCCTCTTTTTGCTGAGGAAGACTGGCTCTGAGCTAACATCCGTGCCCATCTTCCTGTATTTTATATGTGGAACACCTGCCACAGCATGGCTTGACAAGTAGTGTGTACATATGCACCCAGGATCTGAACCGGTGAACTTTGGGCTGCCCAAGCGGAAAGTGTGAACTTAACTGCTGGGCCACTGGGCCGGCCCCCAGAAGATTTTTAAGTGTACAATGCAGTATTGTTATCTTTAGGCACAATGTTGTACATCAGATACCTTGAACTTATTTATTTTGCATAACTGACACTTTATAGGTGTTGATCTGCAACTCCTCATATTCTTCCCCAGCCCCTGGCAACCACCATTCTGTTCTCTGCTTCTGTGAGTCTGACTACTTTAGATACCTCATACAAGTGGAATTATGTAGTATTTGCCTTTCTGTGACTGGTTTATTTCACTTAACATAATGCCCTCAGGTTTATCCACATTGTCAAATATTACAGAATTTCCTTCTTTTTTAAGGCTGTATTCAGTCTTAATATTCCATTGTATGTAGACACCACATTTCTTTATCCATTCGTCTGCTGATGCACATTTAGGTTGTTTCCACATCTTGGCTGTTGTAAATAGCACTGCAAAGAACATGGGAGTGCTACTATCTCTTTGAGATCCTGATTTTAATCATTTTGGATAAATACCCAGAAGTGGGACTGCTGGGTGAAATGGTAGCTCTATTTTTAATTTTTTGAGGGATCTCTATACTGTTTGCCATAGTGACCGGACCATTTTGCTTTCCCACCAACAATGTACAAGGATTCCAATTTCTCTATCCTCACCAACACTTGTTGTCACTTGTTTTTTCATAATAGTCATCCTGCTAGGGGCGAGGTGATATCTCATATGTTTTTTACAGTTTTATTGAGAAATAATTGATGTATATCACTGTGTAAGTTTAAGGTGTACAGCATGATTATTTGATTTACATATATTGTGAAGTAATTACCACAATAGGTTAAGCTAACATCCATCTTTTCATACAGATAGAATAAAAAGAATATCTCGTATATTGTTAAGATGTCCACTATCCATAGTGATCTATAGATTCAACGCAATCCCTATGAAAGTCCCAAAAGCACTTCTTACATAAATTAAAAAAAATAATTCTAAAGTTCATATGAAGCACAAAAGATTCTGAATAGCCAAGATAATCTTGTAAAAGAACAAAGCTGGATTCTTCATACTTTCTGATTTCAAAATATGTTACAAAGCTATTGTAATTAAAACATTATGGTACTGGTATAAAGATGGACATATGGGCCAACGGGACAGAATAGAGGGCCTAGAAATCCATGCAGATATGGTCAACTGATCTTTGACAGGAGTGCCAAGAATATACAGCGGGAAACGAATAGTCTCTTCAACAAATGCTGTTGAGAAACAGGATATCCACATGCAAAAGAATGAAATCTGACCCTTTAACCAACAGAATGAAAAGGCAACCTGTGGAATAGGTGAAAATGTTTGCAAACCATCCATCTGAGAAGGGGTTAATTTCCAAAATATATAAGGAGCTTCTATGACTCAATAGCAAAGAAACTAACGACCCGATTAAAAAATGGGCTAAAGACTTTAATAGACATTTCTCTAAAGAAGACATACAAATGGCCAACTGAATATGAAAGTATGCTCAACATCATTAATCACCAGAGAAATGTGATTCAAAACCACAATGAGATATGACCTTACATCTGTTAAGATGGCTTTTTAAAAATTAGTAACCTGAGAATGGCTTAGTTAAACCAAGTGTTGACTCATTGAAACAGCTTCTCTGACCCTCTCTCAACCCAAATCAGGGTTATATGCATATCCTTTATGATTATATTATTACCATATTACTCAGCACATGAGGGGTGGATCTATGGGGTGGAGTCTGAAGCTTATATAATTTGAGGGATCCTCTTTAAAAGAAAGCATTTTAAAAATAATATAAGATTGAATGAGGATCCCTGCATTTTCCAGTTAATTTGCCCTTGGACCACCTTATGCTGAACTATCTAATTCTTTGCATTTCTCTCTCACTATATAGTGGGTTCCTCATGGATTAGGACTGAATCTTAATTGTCTCCATGGCCCCATTTCCTGTACAGTAGCTAGCACATAATGGATGCTCAATAGATGCTTGTGGACTTAATCTGTTTATGTCAATTTAACATTGAGAAATTCCACACTGAATTTTCACCTCCCATATGCTCTTCTCCTTTACATCGAGACGCGGCTTCTTATCTTCCAATGCCACCAGTGCCATTCCTTGACCACATTCCCCGCCACCATCCCCACCACAATCTGATGGAACCCCACCAGACTTTTCATTTTGCCCAAGCACTTGACGTTATTTCCCGCCTCCTTGAATTTATGTTTCTCCTTCATGACCTGGAAAATTTCTGCTCATCCTTAAAGATCCACTTCAAGTCTCCTTTTTGAGAATGCTTCCTGAGCCCTACAGGCAGAAAGGGTCATGTGGTTTTTGTTTTAGACATTCCTTACAGCATGCATTGTGTCTGTCTGTGTGATGCTTCCTTGCTGGCTTGGTATGAAAGTTTGTGTAGGTTGCAAACAATTTGAATACGCATTCTTGGTCACCCAACCCCTTTTTAATCATCTCTGTAACACCAGTGTCCATCACTATACATTTGTGATAAGGCAAATAAATGAATGAATGAATAAGGGGTAAAGTTATTTTTGCAAATGATGTCTGAAAGAGGGAGATCTGCTCTTCCAGATTGACAGGATATATGGAGAAGGGGATTCTTCCTGTGGCTAAGATCCCTTTGTAGCCTCCCTCTGTTTTAGTGAGGGTTCAAGTCCAACCAAGTGTTCTCACTCCTCTCGCCCCCAACCCCAACTTGCCCCTGCTAGTGACCTAGGAGTTCCTCTGTGTTTCTCTTCCTTCTTTCCCTCTGCCTGCTCACAGCTTGGGGCCTGATTACATTTGTGCTCTAAGGAAAGGATCTGAACTGGCGCTCGGGTCCTGAGACTCCTGCCCTGGCTGTCCTTCTACTACATCCTGTGGAGGGAGTACAGGGTAGGATGAGGAAGGAGAGCCTATGTTGGTGACATTATGCCTGAGGAACAGGCACACTTGGGACCCAGCCCCAAACCCTGAAGGAGTACATCAGTAATTAGAGGCTTCTTCACGTTGGATCTCACAGTGTTCTCCAGATTCAACAAGCTGTAATGTGCTGTCTTTTCATCTCTTCACTGGTGCATTAATAAGAGAAGCAACCTATTGATTGCAATTCTTATTGATGCTGTTCAAACCTTGCAGTGGATTTGGGTATTCTGAGGAGGGCTCCAGCTCGAAGGTTCCCTGGCTACCAGCTGCCATTCTCCATGTCTCCTCACTGCTGGCTGCTCCTTTGTGGCCAGAATATAAAATGAGGCAGAGGCAGTACAGGCCAGAGTCTTCAGGTATTTGGGCTCTTGAACAGAGACCCTCTGATCCAGACTGAAGACCTCAGCCTGGCTCCCAAGAAGTAATGTACTTTCCATACTTCTCCCCAAGCTTCTGTCTTCAGGGTCTGTGCTCCTCCATTTGCTTCATGCTGAGAATCCTGTTACCCCCATCAAACTGGTAGCTGGCCTGGTAGAGATTTATCATCTCTCCTTTTAGCAAGCACATCTTATAGAGAACCTGAGTTGTGCTTCCAAGCAGGGTATTCCATGTCTATGTGCTCACTGCCTCTTAACTGTTCTGGCAAGACTGATCTTGGGTTGCTAAGCCTGACGCAAGGGAAATCAGAGCATCACAGATATTGAGGGCACTTCTGCCACCATCCAGGTCACGGTGCTTATTCCAGAATAAAGGATCACAGTTGCCCTTGTTCCTGAATCATTACTGTTCTTGCCTACCTATAGCCTCTTGTCATTTGCTGTCCATCTTGCCACCTTCTCAATTCAAATGGCCCTGTTACAACTTAATCCTTCAATTAGACAATTAGCACTTCTTCACTGAATAGGATTTGATTTGTTGGACTGGTGAAAGAAATTTCACATCACGGATAAGATGAAACAGCACTTCAGTGTGTGGGAAGTGCAAAGGGAAGTGGTTTGGCCTCTGGAAAGGGGAGATGGTGGAGTGGCCAGGAGCTCCTAGAGCTACCCTTCTGAGGCAGCGGCTGAGATCCAGTTCTTAACAGTGTGCAAATATACACTGGTTCTTGGGGTCCTTGAGGTGGGGACAGACTGGACTCCTCCTTGGCAGGCTTGTACTCTGCTTTCCCTTTCCTTCGCCTCTCCAAGCTTTATATCATCAGCTACCATTCACTGTAGGTTTTTTCTGTGCACCTCCCTACGCTAACCCCTCTCCCCTCCTAGACAGCCCCTGCGTTCCTCAACTTCCCACTCCCTTCTCCCTGGGAAACATTGTCCAGAACTGACAGCCCCAGAGGGGTCAGAATATGGCTCCAAGGCAAGGCATAATCACAGAGTGGAGACCCCCCGCCCGTGTGGCTCCATGGGCTCCAGGGATGCTAACAATTACAGACCCTTGCAGCCTGAAGGAAGGAATCATCTTCCCCAAATGCTTCCACGGTGAAAAAGACTAGTTTGGCCCCTCTGTCTGGGGCTTTAAGAGTTATTTTTGTCCTTGAAGTCTAATAGTGGGTTATTGGTAATTATAGGAACAAATGGAGTTGAAATAAAAGGTTTTTTGAAGATCTTTTTTTCTGGTTCCAGTATTATATTTTGGTTTCCTATTCAGTTAGACACAACTCCTGAAACCATGACCTCTGTGATTATAGCGGAAAAAGGCCCCCATCGTCCATGAGCCTATGATTTCCACTTTGTTTCTATCCCTCTAACGGGCATAATTTCTCTGGATACCACAGAGAAGGGATGTTACCTAAATGCTTGTTTTGCAGGGTGCCATTTCCATGTGTCAAGTTCACTTGAAGCAAGGGCACCCGGGTGCCCAGGAGATCTCCCTTCGTTGGTGCATTATTAAGGGCACTCAGAACATTCTGTCAGAAGCTTGCAGGGGCTCGCTATTGCCAATGGACTGAAAGCCTGCCTCCTCAGCTGGGCCTTCCATTTCCTCTGCGTTTGGCTTGCATACTCTCTCTCAGTCACTCCGTGTTATCTATTCATTCATTTCTCCATTAATTCTGTAAACATTGACTCACTACCTCCCCTACATTGCAGAACCTGCCCTAGGTTCTGGGGATATATACAAGAATAAAATAACCTCTTCTTCTTCTGTTCTCAAAGCTCTAATAATCCAGAAGAAGACAAAGATGTAAAACAAAACCACAAGAAGCATTGTCTGTGACAGTGTGATGGAAGTCTGCTCAGAGCACAGCAGGGGCACAGAGAAGGAAGAGCTCTGTTTCTCTCAGGAATGGCCTGGAAGATGGACCAGAAAGCTTCCATAGAGGAAGTCACTCCAAGATGTCACCACACAAGCGTGGAGAAGCCATTTCACCTGGAGGCAGTGTCCTGAGTAAAGCCCTAGGAATACTGACCACAGTGTACTCAGGAACTGCAAGCCAGACTGGTAGCCAGAAAAAGGCTGGTTAGGAGGGCAAAGGCCAGAGTGTATAGAGCAGCATGTACGCTATGGGAACCCTTAATAGATTCCGTGTGTGTGTACGTATAAGTGTGTGCACGTGCGGGTGCTGACATGATTAGATTACTGCAGCCTCAGAGTGGAAGACTGTACACTCAGCCTGCAAAGGATGTGTGCCTGTGTATTTGTGCTTAAAGCCTATAATTGGATAACAAACAGTGCCTTGACTACCTAAAGGAGCAGCACAACTAAAAAAAATTTTCCCGAAACATATAAATAGCCTAGAAGATATCCAGTGAACTGATTTAATCATGCAATGTTTACTTCAAAATTTCCTGGCTCAATAGCCCCTTCTGTGTCTACAGTAGACCTCAGACATCCCTGCAAAGATCACTAGTTATTTCTGAGAGTCCCTGGGGAGTGACTCATGGGCTAGCAGAACTTTCTCTCACCTCAGGGGCACCACGTGGCTCCTGACCCCTTTGCCTGCCCTGCTTTGATGTCATTTGATGTGTCCATGCCCAGTGTCCCACCCATTGTGGGAGCACTGGCTTTGGAAGGCAGTGTCTAGGTGTTCCTGTGCTTCACGCTTTGGCGAGGCAGACCTGAGAAGGGCCCCATTTCGAGAAAGGAAAGTTCTCCCTCCAGTTCTAGGCCACGTGGATCCCAAAGCAGCTGAGCCTGAAGCAGAGATTCACAGAGCTCTTCCTGAGAAGCTGCATCCATCTCCGCCTCTTCCCTTGGCCAGGTGACCAGGACCTGCCCTGGGGCCAGATCATGGGCAGAACCTATTTCACCCCTCCCTCTCATCCCTGTCCCCTCAAAATGCCTTGTGTTTCCTTTAGTTAAACACAAATGCTTCCAGTTTGTGCTTATTCTGACAGCAGTAAAGTAAATATGTCCTGTTATAGATGCCAAAGACACTGGCATCTGCATAATAGGAGCAAGGGATATCAAGCTCAGGAGATAACTGAAAGAAGAAAATACTAGAAGTAAGAAGGCACAGAAACTCAGGTTGCAAAAGCCAGGATATAATTCTTGAAAAAAGAGGGAGAGATAATGTGGGAATGGTGGGAATGAGCTCAAAATGTATTGATTTGATCTCACTTTGATAATTTGAAACAAACATAAATGCATATTTGATAGATTCTTAGAAATAAAAACCATAATTTACAAATAACCACAGAGCATCTAAGCAGATACATTGTCTCTACAGAGTCCAAGACAGAAAACCAAGGCAGCAGCAAAAATGCCAAAACAAAAGAAAGCTCACAACAAGATGAAATGAGTAGCACAAGGTATATGCTACTCCAGTCATTATAAATGCTGTAACATCCAATATGAAAATTGATGACTTTCATGTTGGGATAATGATAAATCTAAGAGAAATAGTCACCTAAACAAGGTGGCAAAGAAAGAAAAGTTAAAAATAAAAGGATGGATAAAGACAAAACAGGAAAACCTTACAAAGAAAAGAAATTAGTCCTGGAAATATTAATATCAGTCTATGTATAATTATAGTAAAAGCATTAAATAATGGTCCAAGAGGGTTTATCAGATGTGAAAATATTACTTTAAAAGGAACTAACATAGGCTGAGGAAGTGGAGACACTGTCCTAGTAGAATCTTCTTTTCTGAATTCAGCTTAGCTATGAAGGGAAGGAGAGAAATGGTATAGTAAATGTTGGAGATATTTGTCAAGGGAAGGTTAAAAATATACACTTTATTGATTTTTTTTTAAAAAAACACAGGTTTCATGTAGAGCACCTGGAAAATAAAGAAAAGTCACGGAGAAGAAATCAAAGTTTACCCACCATGTCAGAAACCAAAGGCAGCTGCTCCTGGAAGAGTGTTTTTCCCCCTGGGAGAGCTGTGGTCTTGGGCGAGACTTGCCCATATATGTCCTGGGGGAGAGGAGGCAGCAGGAAGGCAGAGGGTGAACATCCAAAAGGAAGAGGAGCTGAGTGCTAAGCACGGTCACCGTTTATCCCCTTTTTTCTTACCTAGACCCTAATGTCCAGAGACTCAAGGTCTTGCTGCCTCCTTTCTTTGCCCCTGCAGTGTCCAAGATAACTGAGGAGGTGCGATGATTCAATGGGGACCAGAGAAAGGGAGAAAGGAAGCAGAGGGATGCAAGAATTCTTATTTTATTTTTTTAAATAACAGTTACATTCAATTAGAAAGAAATCAGAGAACATACTGAGAACTATCTGAGAAAAGAAGTCTAAGGAAGTAGCAAAGATAAAGAAAGGACACCAAGAAAAGGGAAAAACCCAAGGCCTCACTTGAGACATTCTGTACCAGTCTTTAGTCAAAGATGAGAAGGAAGAGAAGATGGAAAGCAGTGAAAAGAAAGAGATTTAGAGATGCGCTTCCCAGGACGAGGAGAGTGGAAGAAGGCATAAACGGAGTCAAGATCTCCAGAAAAGGAGCTCAACCGTAAAAGGAGAGCTGAGACCAGTTCCTAGAAGGAAGAAACAAATTGCTAGGTAGTTCACATTAGCCAGGGCGGGCATGCTGCCCCATAGGTACCTTAAAAGTAAGCTTGCTTGGTTTTAGTGGCTTCCACATTTGATTAGCACAAGTCAATTCTAGACAAAGGGTGCTTTGCTGAGAGAGGTGGGTGGTCCCCAAAAGCCACCAAAAGGGAATGAGTGCTGAGTGGAGAGATGAGATTGAATCCAGCACTGTACCCAGGAAGGCATCCGTGTTCTATGAAGGATAAGACAAATTTGGTTTTTCACATCAGTGCAAGCTTTCTCAGGCTAGAGGTAGTTTGGAAAATAGAGGGGAAAAGGGCCTTTTGAATTTGTGGACTTTGTGCCAGCAATTGTCTTATAATAACAAAACAGCAGTGCTCCCTAATGAATCTCTGGGATTGAGAACAGAAAGTACAGAGTAAGAAATGTGGTAGGTGGAAAATCTGGCTTCAATGTGCTTTTGGCTGCGTCTTCCAGACAATTATAATGGAGCCTGCTTCTCCCCCACCCCTGCCTGTCATCCTCAAGATTAAATGATGATGATGATGATGATTACTGATAATTATCTCTTTCATGTATTTGGCATTTTCAACTTTCTAAAGTACTTACACATGGATCTCTTCACTGTGAGCCTAGGAGACAGGAAGGGCAGACACTTCTTCATCCATCTTTGAGATGAGGAGCGAGGCTGCACTTCCTTTGCCCTGGGTCACACAGTTTATTAGGGACCCCAGGCATCTAATGGTCTCTACCTCTCTCTCTTAACTGCATATTTGGTTCATTAGAAGGCTAGGTATTTCTTTCTCAATTAGAGGATATAATGACTATGGATATGGATATGGCTATTCCATACATCTAAAGTTGAGTTATTATACTTTAAGTACATAGCACTATTAAGTTAAGAGTATATCTCTCTCTCCCTTCTTCAATCTCTGTCTCTGTCTCTCTCTCTCTCTCACACACACACACATACACATACTTAGTCGTTCACTTACAGATTTCAAAGCATTTTCCAAATAGCAAGACATTATCTCCTTTGTCAGTTATGATGGCTAGAACTTTTGGCAGCCTTGTCTCAGCTTTCTGTTTCTTTTATGTATTATGGAGCAAAATCTAGGGACAGAGCTGGATATCAGCATTACATTTAGGAAACTGAATATGGAAGAGTGTGCGTGCGAGGTACCACCTGCATTGTGTTTTGGCTGACTGCTGATTATTCTCCATGATCTGGAGCTAATCCTGAGGATTAAGTGAGCATCTGCTCCCCAGTGCTGACGCTCGGATGGGGCCAAGTCATAAATAGAGGGGGTGGATCAGGCTCATGCAAACCAGCCAATGTGCAGAGGGCTAGGCTTTCTCTAGATCCTTGGAGATTTGACACTGGCTGCTCTGCCCCCTCCCTCCCAAGCCTTGCTTCCTTCTGCCCTCCCCAGGCTTTTAGCCTGGACACTGTGCAGAATGGTGGTAAAGAGTAAGGGTAAAACTGCCCAAGCCGTCTGCAGCTCTATATGCATTATGTGACCTGGGGCAGATTGCTGTGGGCAGGAACCTCGGCTCTCTTATTCGTGGAATGGGGATCATAGCAGTACTCCACTCCTCAGAGTCACAGTGAGGATGAGGTGAGATGCTCCTCTCAGTGAGCCCTAGCTGGAACCTGCTGGGATGCACGTCATCCTCCTGCTCCTCTCTCCTTTTGTTTCCTGCTTGGCATTTCCACTCAAGTACCACCTCCCAGGATTCCAGTGCATACTGATTCTCCTCGTCCTCTGCCACCTATTACCTGGACTACGCTTTTTGGCTTTCACTTGGTTAGGGCCATGCATTTAATTTTCTCTATTTCCTAGGTCTGAGTCTTTGAGCATCTCCTAGGGAGGGCCTCTTTCAGATCTTAGTTTTCTATAGAAATGTACACATACACACACACACTCATGAAAGAAGAAAGGGCAAGGAAGGGTAGAGGGAGAAATGAATAAGACACCCCCTTTGTTTTGATCATCCCCAGTGTTAGCTTCTTTCCCACATTTCCTCCTCCTTAGACAAAGCAGTCTTCAGGAGCTACACCGAATAGCACAAACTTGGCAGAAAGTCATTAGAGTGCTCTCAACAGCCCAATGTTTAGAAGTAGAAAAAGACCCTAATTTTGTCATGTGACCAGAGTAGCGGTGGTAAAGCAGAGGCCTCTAAGTCTTTAGGGGACAGAGGGACTCCCATCTCCTTTTTCAGGGACAGAGCATGAAGCCTGCTCCTTGAGCACTTTTCAGAGGTAGAGCCTCTGTTTCCCCCTAGACGCTGTCTCTTCTCCTTGGGATTACTCCTGAGATGGGAAGCCAGCAGACAATGCATTGGAAAGGTGGTCAGGTTCATCAAAGGTGATGAGAGTGTCTGGAGTTACAGGGGGGAGCTGAGGAACACTATCAACTAGGTCCAGAGTACCAACAAGAGCACTGGCCTGGCACCCAGGCACTGGCCCTGGCTCAGGGGGCCACATATCTACCTGGAGGGCCTTGGGCAAGAAGAACTTCACCTCTGCAACATCAGCACTTCATCCAGAAAAGGCAAGAGCCAACGGTCTCTTCCAGCTCTGACATTAGGTGGTTTGCCACAGCCCCTACAGACATCACTGCCTCCGTGCACAAGGCAGCAATTGGCATTTAAAATAATGGCGGTGAGTCATCCAGAAGAGATGACAAAAGGAGGTTGTTCTGATTTATTCACCGCGCTGCCTTCACATTTTGGAATCCTGATTTCCGAGGGATTCTGCAGAACTAAATCTTCCAGATAACTGAACTCTGTCTACCTTTAAATGCTCAACTGAATTTTGTTCTAAACTTAAAAAAATTAAACACGTTTTCTTGGAATTTTTTCATTATATTTAATATTTTGTTCTAATTATTTTTGTCTTCAGGAAAGAGAGGATGGAGAGAGCACCTTGCACTTCTCTGGATGACTCAGGGCCGTCATTCTGAGCACAAACTCTCGTGGTACAGGGATGCCCTCTGGAGCTCCTGAGCTTGGCCACAGGTTTGAATTTTCCTCCCACTGACCTTCTCTGAGACTTTCCTCACTCCTTTCAGTCTCTGATGGTGTCACTGGGCAGGAACTAGAAGGGAAATTGTTTTCATATATGAAGCCCATGGCCTAGGGCAGGACAGGGGTTTCCTCAAAGTCAAAGAGCTGGTCAGTGGCATTGCTGGGAGAGAGCCAGTTCTCTTTATCTGTGAGCCACAGCCTTAGAGGACTCCAGATGCAAGTGCGTCTAATTTGCAATCCCTTATTTTCCTTCTCAGAGCTTCCCTAAGCCATCCAATTCAAGTTTCAAGGTTGGCTCCCCATAGAATTGATTGATATTGTTGCTGATGAAGACAACCCCACCATAGAACCTACTGTATATCATATTTTCAAATTCTCCACTCCGGAGAGATTCTTTGGTGGGGGCTAATAAATTAAAAAACAATCACCTACATCAGAGGCCAAGATCCTGCTCCTGCTTGGGTACTTGGGAGATAACTGGCCAAAATCACATATAAGCATCTTATCTTTTCTTTTTCCTCTGTCTGTCTATCCTTTCCTTCCTTCTTCTCTTTTCTCTTTCTCCTTCTCTTTCTTTCTTTCTCTTTCTTTCTTTACTTCTTCCCTCCTTCCTTCCTTTCATTCATTCTTTCTTTCTATCTCTCTCTTTCTTTCTTTCTTTCTTCTCTCTCTCTCTCCCCTCCCCTCCTTCCTTTCTTCCTTTTTCTTCTGATTGAAGAGGCTAATAGCGTGAAAATTATTCCTGGCATAAATTCAAATCTGATGCTGCCCTTACCTGTACTCTGCAGGTCCAGAACTCCAGGGAATATTCACTTCTTCATAGCCCTTTGCTGGTGATATTTGTATAAACTCCTCAGATAGGGAGTAGAAACTTGGTTGCCCCCATGTGGTTGAAACCACCAGGATCAGCCCAAAATGCTACAGGGAGGTGGCCTCTCAACAGTAAAGGAGGTAAAGTTTGCATCATGAAATGATGGTATCTTCCTTAGAAAGAATGAATTTACTTTGCACCATGTATCTCTTCTTGTCCAACTCATGTGAAAAGAAGCATGCACTCAGAATATGGGATTATAGACTGTGATGGATTTATAAGGTGTCATCGCAGCTAGGCTGAATTCCATTTCCTGCATGTTTCTGGTTAGGGTGGGCTGCAAAAGAGATTTTTATAAGAGATTTGTTGGGCCAAAGGGAAACAGCAGCCATTTAGTAGCTCACATACATTGTCACTTTCTGCTGACTTACCTTGTTGTTGTGAGACTATTGCTGGGCTTGCAATTGCTGCAACTTCCCCTGAATACTGGACCAAGTATGTAGGCCTAGCTCTGAGACAAAGGATTCTAGCCTCTGAGGGATAACCTCAAGGTCAAAGGTAATAAGAACTCACCCAAGTTTCAGTCCATCTTCGTAGCTCCCAGCTCATGCCAGGACATTCCAGCTTGTTCTTGCTCTCCATCTCTATGTCATAATCTAGCCCCCAGGGACCTTGGTTACCTTTCTCTTTCACAGGCCATCACACTGATCCCATACATGGATAGTATTAGGCTGATTGGATCTAGCAATCAGGAAGTAGCAATTACTCTATAGACTTGGGTACACTTGCATGCAAGAGGGTGGGAAATAAATCCTACAAAAACTCCAGGCATCCTGCTGTGGTGAAATTTCTGGGTGTCCTCTGGTCCAGAGCATGTTGACATATCACTTCCACAGTGAAGAGTGAGTTTCTACATCTGATCCCCTCTGCCACTGAGAAAGAGGTATAATGCTTAGGGGGCTTCTTTGGATTTTGGAGACAATGTATACCTCATGTAGATGTACTTCTCTGACCCGTTTACTAATGTGCAAATCTGCTAATTTTGAGTGGGGCTCAGAATAACAGCTGGCTCTACAACAGGTCCTGACTACCATGCAAGCTTCTTTGCCACTTGGGCCATGTGATCAGGTGCATCCAATGGTGCTTAAAGTGTCAGTGGCAGATAGAGATGTGGTTTGCAGTCTTTGGAAAGCCACAGTAGGTGAATCATAGAACAGATTTGGAGTAAAACCATATTAGTTTTTTTATATAATTATTCTTCTGTTGAGAAAGCTTTGGGCTTGCTACTGGGCCATAGCAGAGACTGAACTTGACCAAGGCCATCAAGTTACTATGTGACTTGAGTTGCCTGTCAGAGATTGTTGTTGTCTGATCCACAAAGCCATGAAGGTGAGCATGGACAGGAGCTCTCCATTATCAAGTCTAAGTGATATATATGAGATTGGGTTTAAGCAGGCTCTGAAGGCACAAATATGTTGTATGTGGAGGTAGCCCAGATGCCCATGGCACCTACTCCTGCTACACTATCTTCTTTCTCAACTTATGGCCTCATAGGGAGCTCCTTGTGATCAGGCAACTGAGGAAGAAAACATTGGATTTGTGTTTTACAGATGGTTCTGCATGATATGCAGTCGTTACTAAAAAGAGTATTGCTGTTGCACTATGGCTCCATTCTAGATGGACTTGAAAGACAATGTTGAAGGAAAATCTTCCCCATGGTAGGACATTGGTCAGTGCCCAGGAGAGATGACAAGAGTGGAAAATCTATACCAGTTCATAGACTATGAGTGGTTTGGGTGGTTGCTCAGGGACTTAGAAAGAACATGAATGAAAAATTGGTGACAAGAAGGTCTGGGTAAGAGGCGTGTAGATAGACTTATCAGAATGGGAACCTAGTGTGAAGATATTTGTACTCATGTGAATGCTCACCAAAGGGTGATCCCAGTAGAGCAAGATTTTGGTAATTACGTGGATAGGATGACCTGTTCTGTGGATACCAGACAGTCTTCTTCCCCAGTCACTGCTGTCATTCCCTAATATGTTCATCAACAAAGTGGTCGTGATGGCAGGGATGGAAGGTATATATAGGCTTAGCAATATGTACTGCCACTCACCAAGGATGAACTGGCTACAGCCACTGCTGAGTGCCCAATCTGCCAGCAGCAAAACCAACACTGACATGGCACCATTCCTTAGGGTGACCAGCCAGCTACCTGGAGGCAGGTTGATTACACTGGCGTGCTTCCATCATGGAAGTGGTAGCACATTGTTCTTAGTGAAAAAGATACTCATTCCCTATATGGTTTTGACCCAACTGATACATAAACCAAAAAAAAAATAATAATAACTCTAACCATCAACAACAAAAGGCATACATTTGAAGTATTTTGATGCATTTTATCCCATAGATGAGAGCCCATTGAAAGCTCACTCACAGCAATTTTTTGTACGATTTAAAAAAGAAGTTTGGTTATCTTTTATCCAGGTCCACAGCATCTTAGAATGTTCAAATTAAAAAGTGGGGAAGTAAATCTCTGGGGCAGCCTAGGTTATGCTGCACTAACAAACAATCTCACTCTCCTGATAGCTTAACACAAGGCTCTTTCCTTCTGCCATTATTTGGGTTGGGTAGGGGTTCTGCTTGGGAACCCACATTGACAAAGCAGCTACCTTCTGGAGTTCTGCCAGTCATGATGATGATGAAATTGACAGGCCCAGGCCACATGCAAACAACCCCAAGGAAGCCAGAGAGTTCAATGCTACCAGACCCAGAACTTTTTGGTGGTCAGAATAATGAGTACTCTAGAGGTGAGGGAAGGCTGTAACTGCCAGGGTCCCCCACAACACTGAAGAGTGACAGCTGTTTGAGAGGGAAGAGACAAAGGAGAGATGAGAAGTCAAGATACAAGACTGGGGCCATTTAGTTTAGGGTCAGGTGGTCAGCTACACAGGCCTGAATTATTCACTGCTCTCCAGTACAGCGTAACTAATGATGCTCAAACCAGCTCCTAGTCATCAAGGAAAAGTAAAATTGTGTTCCGTAAATTATGTTTAAGAGGACATGAACATTTATATTATGTTTTAGAATTATTTCTACGCAAAATCCCTAAAATATTGATATTTTTCAACTAAAGGGACGCTACATTCAACTTATTCTCATTCTGCAAAGATATCTAACAGTGGCAACATAACGAAATTGTCACTGGTTTTGCTATCATCATAGTCACTATACCTGCACTGGACCTTATTTCTAAGTGAATTAAGTCATAAGAGGCAAGGGAGAAGGCCTTAGTCTCTTTGGAGAACATTCACTCACTTAAGTGTGTCAGTTGGCTGTTTTCAGCTGTATCAGTGAAGAACGTGTTGGGATGACATGCAGCCCTGGATAAAATTGTTTTGAACAATATGAGAAATCAGTGGCATTCAGACCAAATTAAATCTAATTTACTCTACAAATTGCCAAACTATGAGTCCTATTAAGTCTGTTTATTAAAAGGCAGGAGAGTCGGCCTGGGTCACAAGCTGTGGTTGGGATAATAAGACAAAGATGAAGCCCACTAATGTAGATAAATCATGTTTGATTTCCAGGCCAGAGGTAGCCAATGGGAAGACTTTCACCTTGCCTTCCTTGTCATCCAGAGGTATCTGCAAGGCAGTCAGAATGTCCCCTGAGTCAGGCCATACTGATTGATTTCCATGGCCCTGGGAGGCCCATGCCATTGCCCCCAATCTGGGGTCATTAATAAAACCAACTCCACTTCTCTCTAGTTATCCATTCTACAGGATACGGTTAAGCAGGTGTTTATGATTTAGAGGTAAGCAGGGTGAGGAGGGCAGATAATGGTAGTGGCAGCGGCAGGGACAGGAGACTGGGATTGTTATACTCTTGAATTCTAAAGTGTAGGTAGGGCTGGTAATAGTAGACCTTTTTTCCCAAATTACTTGGGGTGATCCGCAAAACTTTATAAGGTTTTGGGTCGAATTTTACATCTTAATAATTGCAGGAACACACATAAAATGAGGGAAAAAGGGAAATGCTAATTAAGGTCTTATTCTTTAAGAAAGATCAGTTTTTGTTTATGGTGCTCACCTGCTTGGAATGCTGTATCTCAGGATCTCCAGTTATTAAATTCTACTCGTCTGTGGAGGTCTGTCTTAAATCCTCTCTCATCTCAAGAAGTCCTCTTTGAAATCCTCATCCTTAGCTTTCCTTCTTTTGAATTCCTGCCCTAGTGAATGTTAATAGCACTTGACTTGACAGTTATCATATCCTTCACCACATTGCGCTTTGATGAATCTTTTTATGAAATATTTCCCTGAAACTACAAAACAAATATATGGAGAGATCCAGTTACCTGCCCAAGATCACACAGTAACTTGTACTGTTCCTAAGCTCCCCTTCAATGTTTCATTCTGTGGGGTAGTCTGATCTTGAGGAGGAAGAAACTTCATTAAGGATGTGAGTTGGAGTGGGCTAGGGACTGGATAAGGAATACAATATGAACTGTATCTTTTTTCCTGGGGCTAGAAAAAGCAAGACCCTCTAGAAGGTGTCAAGCAATGCTCCTCCAGCCAGTGCAGGCAGACAGACTTGGTTGTTTCTGAATGACTGTGTTCACTAATTCAGAACAGTATTCCTGCTCATTGAAATTTCGCCTGCAAGTACCTTCCACAGATCCATGTGTGCCTTCCACTTTGTTCGAGGCAGCCTTCAGCTCAGACAGCCTTTATAGTGGATTCTTCTTAAACTAGGAGTGGGGAGCATGAATGAGAATAGAGAACAGCCCCAGAGCTTAATTCCATGGAATGAACTTATGAGTTTTGGTCACCATTCATTCAGCACAATCCAGTGCTAGGTTCAAGAAACCTCTGGAGGAAAGTTGAGGTGGGAAAAGGGAGGGATGAAAATCGCTCACAGTAATCCAAAGGCTTTATTAGTCTATAATTAGGAGTGATGGGAGGAAGCCAAGTGAGGGAAAATTTAAGCTGAATTGCAAGAAAAAACGAGTGCCTTACAATGAAGAGTATTCAACTGTGGAGGAGGATGACAGAGACAGAGCAGCGGCAGTCACTCATAATTTCTTTATTGGTAATTTGGTCTCTATATTTTGGATGAAATACATATCTGGGAACCATGCCAAGTCATGCAAGGGATGCCCTTTAACCGGCATTCAGGGTGATAGCATTAATGGCTCTGGGAGAAGAAAATGAGATAATCTTAAGAACCAGCTGAGAATGAGAGGTCCAAAGAACAAGGTGTTCTCTTAGGTTTGGGTCTTGGCGCTGCATATCATGTGAGCTGCTCAGAGCTGGGGACCTGCACTACCAGAGTACAATCCAGTGGTCTCTCACCTTGCTCCCAATCTCTCTAGAGGGCGTCTCTTACTGCCTCCAACCTCAGAGAAATCTGAATTCTCAGAATATCAGTACTCTAGAAAAAGAGAATTCAAATGCCACTTCTTCCAGTAGTACATTTATTTTACAAGGGAAAGAAGAGCAGGGATGGGGTTTTAAAAATGAATTAAAACATACATGACTGTGTATCACCTTCTTGTAAGACTTATTTATGAAAATAAAACTTTTGTTGCTTCCTATCTAGAAAACTCTAGTAGGGCATTTTAAACAGTAGCTCATTCTTCCTTTAGTCTCTCATTCAGGTGGAGTTTTGTGTGCTGCTGTTTTCATGTCACCTCTGTGTTCACAATCTCTCCAAGGACTTTTATAGTCTGTTCTCAACTTAGCTTTGTAGCCATCATCTGCATTACTCAAATCTTCTGTTTTAGTTTCCAATGTGTTCAGTGTTTACCCAACACACACATACATGCATGTGCACACACATACCCAAACATGAACACGTGCTTACAAATGTATGCATGCATGTGTACACACACACACCTACAATGAAAAGAACACTTTGTCTTTTAACATCTTGAGAATCTAGTGTTTCTGGAATCATAATTTGAGGAAATGTCTCTTTTGTTTTTAAACCCAATCTACTCATTCTTCAAACCCATTTCCCACTGCTGCTAAAAAGGCACACGTGAATTTAGTCACTATCTTCTTCCACCTGGAATCCATCTTCACACAACTCATTGTATACGAGTCCACCTTCCCTGCAGGGCTCAAGTCCAGCTTTACTACTACAAAACGTCCTTCCCAACCTCCTCAGCAGGAAGGGATCCCACCTTTGTCAGAAATTCTGAAGCCCAGCGAATAACCTGAGGATGCCCAACACATCCTCTTCCTATGGCAGGTCTTTGCATTCACACTTTATCTCCCTTACTAGGATGTACTTTCTCAAAGTTGAGGACCATGTTTCATATGGCTTCATACTTCCCACAGTCCTTAGCAAGGTCATTTTAATCTAGTAGGTACTCAGAAAGTACTCTTTTTAGAGAATGAATAAATGAATAATCAGAAGATGAATTTTTCATTCTTATCACTCCTCCACTTAGGACATATTTTGCTTGATCTCATTAGGCCCTGTGATTCCCCTAAAACCACATGCAAGGTCAGTCCCTTTGATCACCACTGGTCATCAACACTCTTTCCTGCTCCTGCTCGGTTCTTTCTTTTCACTGCACCACTACTGAAGCTGAATCCTTCACTTAGAGTGATTGCCTTTTTCGGCTGGCACTTTAGGGCTGGCCAAGCCTTGCCTTCTCCAAGAAACCTCTTCTGGCCATGCCAGTCTCGACGAACACTCAGATTCCCTGATTTTTTATGGAGTTATAATTAAACTGCATACCACAGCTCTTATATATTTTCTACTTTAAGAACGGTTTTGTTTATTTCTTTAACTAGACCATAAACTAATTGAAGGACATATAGAAGAGTGGTAAAAGGCTCGAACTTCGGAGTCAGAAGCTTAGTTGGAATCTGATTCTGATGCTTATTAGCTGTGGGGTCTTAAGTAAGTACTTAACCCCTCCATGCCTCATTTTCCTCATCTGTAAAATGGGGATACTTATAGTATATGCTTTATAGGCTTGAGTAGAGATTAAATGAGCTAATACGTGTAAAACGCATACATCAGTGCTAGGTACATAGAAACATTGTATCTATGTATATTATTATCGTTATTAGAGCATACCTTGAATTTTTGCCATGTTCTCTCTTTTCTCTTCCAAGTGCATAGTAAAGAGGCAGACACATGATATGTAGTTAACATATTCCCTATAAATCATTCATTCAACAAATATTTATTGAGTACCTTCTAGGCACCAGGTTAGTTTCTAGGACCAGAGATACAGAAAACCACAAACAAGGTAATGCCCTGCTCTCAGAAAACTTGTATTACATAGGTAGCAGATAAATAATAGACAAATAAATACAACAATATATAATATGTAACATACTACAATTATTATAATTGTATGTATATAACTTTATATATTACATATAGTCATATAGAACATTGAAATAGTATATAGAAAGTGATAATATATAATGACACAAGTGCTATGAAGGAAAATACAGCAACGTGAAGGGAAATGAAGTGAAGGGGCTATCTTATAAAGGGAAGTCAGGCAAGACCTCTTTGATAAGGTGATGTTTGCTAGGAAACCTAAAAGAGGGAGCCATGTGGGCATCTGCCTGAAAGAGGGCTACAGGCAGAAACAACTGCAGGTGCTGAAGCTCTGAAGTTGGAAAGTGCTTTTCTATCTGAGTAATGGCAAAGAAGCCAGAGTGGCTTGAGCAGGTGAAGCAAGGAAGAAGAGCAGCAAGAAATGAAATTAGGACCTATTGGGAGTTTAGATCATGTAGGACTTGCAGATCATCATAAGTATTGTGGATTTTCCTAAATAGGATGAGAAATTATTAACCTGTTATTTCAGTTATCTATTGCTGCATAACAAACCACCTCAAATTTAGTGGTTTAAAATGATGACAATTTCATTATTGCCCACAAGTCTGCAGATCAGCTGGGGACTTCTAAAGTCATCTAGCTGGTCACTGAGTGTGGATGGTCCTGGATGGCCTCCCTCACACGTCTTCCAGTTGGTAGACTCGTTGGTCTAAGTGAGCCTCACCTGGGATCATTCCTCTCTGTTCCAGGTGGCCTCTCATCTTCCAATAAACAAGACTGGGCTTCTCCACACGGCAGCCATAATGTGCTAATCAACTGGGTCTCTGGGAAAGTAAAAATCTGTGATTTGTAGATTTCCTGATTTTGTGGTGCAAATATTCCCACCATGGCTGATTTCAAGTGACCAGTGATTAAACAACCAATGCGTGAAATTCCTGAATATTTAACTGGCCTACAGTAACTCTGAAGTTAAGCCAGGCACATGCTCTTAGGTTTTAACTCATCTAGGGTCAGACATATTTCCTAATTAGGGAACAATTCTGCTTCCAGTGGCAGTTTCCTTGTATATTTTCTCCTGCAGTTTTGGAACCTCCCTCTGGGCACTTGGCTTCACCTGCTGACACTTCCTTTTACATAACAAATGGTCTATTTTCACAAATGAGTAGCTTTCCCAAGCTGCTTCCTGCATGTACACATTGAGCAATCAGAGGTCTCTTTTTATTTTCAACTTTCTCTGTTCTATTTAATACAAGCTAATAAAATTCCTTTAGAAATCTTGTGGGCTTCCAAAGTATAAGATTAATTTCATGCCATTAGATAGGAAAGATGCCACCCCCATTTAATCACAGAATCTTGCTCTAAATCCATGATATTTTGATCTGCACTAGTTACAGATGTCTATGAGAGTCCTTGAATCCATCGTCTCAGGAGTACCTTGATCTAGAGAACTATGAACTAAAAAGACTAAAAACTGCATATGACTTCAGAATGCATGCAATAGAGTGGAGGCAGAAACACATACATGAAAAAAAAACAAATTACAGATCTTGGTTAAGAGGGAAGGTGAGTGGATCAGCCAAGGAAGGACTCAAGGAAAAGAGCAAAGGGAGACACCTGGATGTCTCAGATGGTCCAAGAAGTCTTGAGGTGACTCTTGAGGAACTTTATTAAGGAAGAGGGCACTGTGTGAAGTGATTCTGAGCCCATGCATGATGTGTGGACAAGCAGAAGAATTTGTTATGACTGGGGATGAGTAGGTCTAGATATGGGTTTGTGTTAGTGGTAAAATAAAATTTATTTCTCTGAGCACATTGGAGGCAGCTTCTCTGAAGTGCATTGGCCATATTTTCCCAGCCTCTATTCTTTGTACCTAGTTTTATGATGGCACAGGGTATAGGACATAGAGACTATCTTGGAAAACATAAGATATGTGATTGCCATGCATACAGGCATGCTTGTGGCAAGACAAAAGCTGTCTGGACCATTTTCAAAGCTGGGGGGTGGAGGGTGAGCTCTATAAGTGCAAAAATCATGGCTTAATCACAGGGTAGGATAAAAGACCTCTGAGGACGTTATTAGCCTCCAGAAAAGGCTGCATCCTTTTAGTGGGTAATCGAAGGTGCCAGAGAAGCATTCAGAATGAGGAAGGTTGCATATGCATTGTGGTGGTCCATTTCCATGATGTTAAACAACAATTAGAATATTATGCATTTATTTTCGGCCCCACCCCTTAAGCCCCTTGAAATCATCCCGTAGATTAGTCTTAATAGGATGTGATAATAGAGTCAAGAATTACAAACCCACCAGATTGGGGAACTTTTGGGGAAAAGTCGCATGAAGGGCAGATTTTTACTGCAGTAACTGACAATTATCTTCAAAAGGGTTTCAAAAACTGCCTCATAAATGTAACATCCCAATCACATCCTTATTGTTTAATGAGGAGATATGAAAATTCAGTTGACAGAGCTGTCACTTCCGTGAAGGTATTTTCATCTGAAATAGGCACTGAAGACACCTTTAGGAGAAAAGGCCCACGTGAGCACACAGCACGTTGGACTCTGTGAACCTGATCCTCATGGAGTGAACCTCTCACCAGCCCTGCACATGCCTGGATCGTGCCACAGCTGGCACTCTGCCCACTTGGAACCTCTTTCCCTGTGTAAGTTCTGCAAGTCCTATTCATCCTTCAAAGCCCTCCTCCAGGAAAACACCCCTTGCTTCTCCAGCCCATTCTCATCTTTTCTTTTTCTAATTCCTACGGCATGTGGAGCTTAAGCCTCATAATTAAACTCTGAATTATAGACCATTCTATTGATATTAATAATATGATTTTAACATAACATGTGTTATAGACTATTGCTTCAAGTACACATAGCTCATATCCCAACTAGGAGAGTGTAATGAAAAGAGCCTGTTAAGAATAACTTGGAGTAGACATTCTGACATTGCACTGGGTCCTTAGGGGTGATATTTGGGCTAAGGTTTCCTTTGATGACATTTCTGTCTCAAGAACAATTCACATTTGTACATTGGTTTGCGTATGTGCCTGAAAGATTTCATTTGCGTTAACTGTTTATCACTCCAGGGCAGAACTTCCTATTAAATTTAATTCTAAAATATAAATTGAATGCATACTAAGGGTAAGATGTTGTGCTAAGTTTGTATGTATGTGTGGGGTGTGGTCAAGGAATGGAGAAAGAAATTTTGAAAATGTATCAGAAATCTCATTTGAGTTTCTGGCTTATCTGTGTATACTTGTGAATTCTTAACATACAACCCTCCCTTAGTGGACACAGGGGCTGTGAGTGCTGAGACCTGCTTCTGATGTGGGTATCTGCACAAAATGTCTTTGGTACCTGGGCCAAATCACAAACTCCTTTGCCTTTAGATGCTGTACTCTCAAAATGGGTGCAGAACAATTGTTCCAGAGTGATGCCCACAATCAGAGGATGAATAAGATGACCCACTGAGGTGTGGGAAGAGAATATAAGAACTTGTACTTGTTCAAGGATTAAATTTCTAACATTTAATTTTATTTATTTATGTATTTATTTTTTTGCTGAGGAAGATTAGCCCTGAGCTAACATCTGTGCCAATCTTCCTCCACTTTATATGCGGGTGGCTGCCATAGCATGGCTGAAAAGTGGTGTAGGTCTGCACATGATATCTGACCCTGTGAACCTGAGCTGTCAAAATGGAATGTGCCAAACTTAACCACTACACCACAGTGCCAGCCCCAAACAATGAATTTTTAATTTGGCGTGGGAGCCCTCTCTCAGTCCTTAAGCTGGGACAGTCACATGACTCACAGTGGCCTTGAAGTGTCCTGAGGGGAGAGTGAGAATTCCATAGTGAAGAGGGTTTGTTGGGGTAACAAGGCTGCTTTATTCTCTGTTTGTTTGTATGTGCTCAGGGAAGTGGATTTGTGGATTATGTTATCTTCTTTTAGCTAAACTACCCTTCAAAGATAGAGAAGTGAGTTATAATAACCCTGTGAGAAAACTGTGGACTGAAGACAATGCTAACAACACAAGCCCTGGAGAACTGCCTTGTTAGGGTATGGTGGACCCAACACTTCTCCTCTTCCTCACTCTTCCTTAGCCCCGTCGCCCGGCGATCCAATCAGATCTAAAGAAGGGTCAGCCAATGAGCAGGAAAGTAAATGCCCTTTGAAAATGGATGCTTAGAAAGGAGATTTCCATCCCTGTGTGATATTGTTGTCAAAAATGATGATTAAAGGTCTCATATTAACACACTGAAAAATGTCAGGAAAATTTTTCTAATCTGCTTGACGTTAGATAAGCTAGAAGTTGACTCGCAAAATTCCAACAAATACTTTTGCTCATAGGGTATGTAGGATTGAAAATGAATCCACAACTAATCAGCAGAGCCCACTGTGCCTTCATCCATGGGCACTGTGTGTCTTCGTGAGAACCTTTTACAGCTGGAGCAGCGATGAACACCAAGCATCGAAATAAACTGAAATCAGTGCCGGACCTTATGATTGTTCTATCACAACACAGCAAACCTAGACTTTCTCAAATGCGAACCACACTCAGTCTCAAGGCTTTCCCGGAAAATATTACTATGGATAATGTTTTCAATTTCAGTGAAAAGGCTAACATTAAATTATGATTATGTAGTAAAATAAAATGTAAATATTGATAATTTGTTTCTCATTTTTTAAATTTATATTTTAATGTAAGTTTTATAATAAATGCAACATATTAATTTGTAGTATGTATATATGTATGTTTATTCACTTATCTATCTATTCATTTAGTTATTTCTATGGGGGCAGCAAACCCAATTGTTTTTTCCTGATGGGTGTATATGACCCCAAACTGTTAAATGCCGCTTGATTTGAGGCATATAAGCTGCTTTTGAAAGTATTTTATCTGACCATAAGAGTAATGATAGAGAATGCTATTTGAGAAGCAAAGTACAGGGCTACTGGCCCACACGATCAGTGATCAGTTAGGGCAATAAACTGCAAGCAGGTGCTAACCACAGATCTGATGAAAATGAGGATGACTCAATTTTACTAAAAAAATATAATCCAAATTCTTCTCTCTCCTCTTCAAGGCCCCACTGCACAACCCCAACCAGCCTACTTAGTGTTTATTTGTATGAACCCTCCTCACCAGCCTGAGTAAATGGCTCTTTGACTCCCAAATCGAGCTGCTGCCTGCTCCCTACAGATGTTCCTTTCCATGCCCCATCTGAAATGCCCCCTCGTGTCCTATTGACCTTTTCGTTGTATCCAAATCCTGCCCATCTTTCCTGACCAAGGTCAACTCTCGTCTCCTCCTCCAAGCTTCTCAGAGCACTTTAGCCCACAATTTTCTCTTTCTTTTCTAAACTAATAGCAGTTTCTATCTCTGCCACTCATTTGACAATCAACTATATAATGCATTGTGACAGCTCTGATATTACACTGTGCCATATCGTTATTTCCCCTCTTCTGTTTTCAGTTTTTTCTCTCTTTCCCCTCACATTTTTCCACATAACTGTAAATTCACTCAAGCCTTCTTTTTGGGAGGGGTGGTATTTACCCCTTCTGTTATATTCTTCCTTAATCTGTGCTCAGTAGTAGGTAATTAGACTCAGAGAAGGTGTTCAAGAAATATTAGTTGTTAGAATAAAGGACAGGCAGTTCTATTTGATGTTGCGTTTCTTCACCTGAAATTAGAATAACAAGATATACTCATAGCGCTGACATAAGGATTAAATGAACGATGTATATCCAGTGCAAGGCAGAGGACCTGCTACCTGGTAAACCTTGGTAAATTGTATACTCCCCAGGATTAACTCATTAATGGAAACTTCTATGTCACAAAACTACCTGGCTATTTTGATGCACTAGTTGGGCAGGAATGAATGATTTAAGACATACTTCATTCATTTATTCACTTATAGCAGGCACTGAAGAGGAGCTATTAAATTTTCATTTTAGTGCGCCTTCTTTTTTTATTATATCAGTTGTTATTCTCCGTAGTTTTCCTCCAATGATCAAGAGAAGGGATTATCATTTTCTTGACTCATTGATAATTGATGCTAATATTATGATGGCCTCTCTGACAATTCAATATACTGACCACTATGAAAAAAAGAAAAGAAATAGACACACACTCACACACCTGCAGTGCCCTTAATCAGACCTGAAGCTTCCTGCTGACAGATATTTAACTCATTAATTCTGTTTGGCTGTTGGTCTGACACCATCACTATAATACAATATGAAGTGCTAATTATCACAAAATCCAATGATACAATTTACAATTTACCGGGAGAGAAAAACCTTTTTTCTTTCTTTATTGGAAGCTGCCTGCTCCTTCTCTTAAATTTGATCACATTTACTGTGATAGAAGAGGAAATCCTGGCACTGCATTTGCCTTGAGCCTTAACTAATGCAAAGGACAGTTCACTCTCAATTCATGTTATTTTTCAGATAATTCAGCACATCACTGGGTGCTTAAGAGTTTCTGTTGGTAATCTAAGAAGACAAAACAAATCTGAGATTCTGCATCCCTTGGATGGGGACTCGGGCTGACTCAGATGATGAGCAGGTAGAGGCTGGGACCTTCTTCCTTCCTTGTGCTCTGAATCTATTTGTGTATACAGGCACTGAAGAGCTGGTCATCCATTTCATCCCATTTCCTAAATTAAATGGGCCGGTCAGTTCCAATATTCCTTCCAGGTCTAGATTTCTTAAAAACACAGCCACCATTGCCAGAGACTTCCCAAGGAGAGTGTGTGTGAATCCTGAAGTGTGGAACTGCCAGTCGCCACCTAGTCCAGGCTGCTGTTTTTAAGCACACACCTAAGAAGCACTGGTGCCTCCTTCCCTGCCTCTCTCTGCAGACTACCTCACTGCCTAGGGTTCTGCTAGTCACCAAGTCCTCCTATTGACCTAGTCAAGGTCTACTGACCCTTGAAAGGTATTTCCTTTCTCTTGTAGTCAGTTAACAATTGCACAGCCATTTTTGTACCTGAAGGCATTATTAACCTCATACATTTCAGCTTTTACTTACCAGGCCTTCTAAACCCTGAGTTTTCTTTCCATTTCTTGTTCCCCGTCTCACCCTGACATTGATGTGGCCTAAAACCCAGAGTCTGTAGGTGAATGGTGAGTGGGGAGCTGGAGGTGTGGAGATGGTGTGGAGAAGGGGTTGCTGTAGGGGCTGGGTGGAGGGCAGGGTGAGGAAATGAGGGGAGCTGCACGCTCCTCCCCCACCCCCCAGGAGCCCTCTGTCTTCCAGGCCATCAATCTCACCTCTCTCGATAGAACTCCTTTCACTTAATTGCTTGTTCCTGGAGCTCAGAGAATGCAGCAATGGGAGAAGAAAGGCAGAGAAATTTCTCAGCGCACAAACCTCTTTAAAAAGTTCACTTTAACTATGTGCAATGAATGAAATATTGAACATCCAGTATATTATTTCAAAAATGGATATTAAACAACAGTGCAGGACTGTCTGGTTATATTACAATGTCTATCTTCTCATGTGTCAGCAACAAGTAACGCTGAAGGAGGCCTAATTATCATATTCACAGTGGTACAGGAAGTAAAACAGTTATGCTTTGCATGGCTCAGGATGTTCAGAGCTGAAATAGATAAACTATGTGGGAGACTAGTAATAGGTAATTATTCTCTACTTACATATTCAGCCTCATAATTCTAAATTAAGGTAAGTGGAAAAAGCTTATAAAATATTCAAAGCTCCTTTATCTTTCCTCCTCCCTCTTATTAGAAACTGTGCATGAATTTGCATAGAATAAACTGAGCTCATAAATCAAAGAAGAAACTGCAAGAATGCTCTTTGTAAGTTATAATTTAAGGTTAACTGTAGCACATTTTGCTTACTGTATTATTAATGACTTTCGTTCACTCATGACAAGATTACATATTAAAAATTGTTGGTAGACAAAACTCAGTTCATAATCAATTTGCTTCTTAATGTGAGCAATCTGCGTGCATCCCTACGGCGGAGGCAGGTTGAGCGGGGATAATGGAAGGAGTGCCTTGGGAAGGAGGGTTTCACACAGTTGGGCTCCTGCAGGGGCATGATTGACAGACAGCTCCAAAGGGGAATTAAGCGACTAGTGAAGGGCAAACCTGGACCGCTCAGTCAGGGCTCCAGGCTGCTCCAGGAGGCAAGAGAGCTAGACTCCCCCTAAATCAGCCTCCTCTCTCCTTCTTGAAATCCTACAGTGCTAGATTCTTTTCCCCTACTTGCCAAAACTTGATGCCTTTTCATCCTCACAGCCTCGTTTTTAAAATTCATCACATCTATTTATTATATATTATATAATATTTTTCTTCTCCACCATTAAACAGAATCAATTTCCCCATGCTTTCGCAAATCAGGTTTTTGGGTACTCTCCTTGTCTTCTCATTTTCTCTAGCCAGTTCCTCTCCTTGCTCATACTTCCGAGCTTCGGCATTTCTGCTCTTCTTTAGAAACACTTCTCCTTCACTGGAACAAAGAATTGCCAACCCTGTCCCTCAGGTTATAGCTTCCACCTCCTCGGCCCACCTGAGGGTAAAGTTTTTCATTTTAGTAGATTGAGATACTGGCTGCTTTCGGATGCATGTGCAGCAGAAGGACTTACCCTCACGCTCAGCTGGAGAAGCAGAGGGCTGGAGAGAATGTGCACAGGTTATTTTCCTGGAAGTCACCCTGGGTGGGTCGGATACTATGCTTGGGTCTTGTGTTGCAGTCCTGGCTCTGCCTCAGGTATATCTTTGGGGGGGAGAAGCATCTCTGAGCTGTGTACGTGCCTGAGTGTCTTCTGAATGTGTGGGCAAACGTGAAAATTTTATATTGAAATGCTATATCACTTTATTTCATTAGTGTTTTTAATCCTAGTATTATAGATTCAGATGAACTGGTATTTGTTTATCGAGAGATATGTTGAAATTATGTCAAAAGCCTTAGTCACATTGGAAACACCTGAGGTTTCAGCTTCTTGGGATGAGGAACCTTCGATGTAGATACAATAGTACCTATATGATGGAGAAAGCATTGACTTGTTAGTGCTCTCCAGTGGATTCTGACTCCCAGCGACCCTGTGTACAGCAGAGCAGAACCCTACCTGGTCTTTTTGCTCCATTCTCTCACCTTCCGATGCTGTGTCAGATGATGCTCCCCTGCTATTCATTGGCTTTTCATGGCCATTTTTTGGAAGTGAGTGGCCAAGTCCTTCTTCCTAGTTTGTCTTAGTCTGAAAGCTCCACTGAAACTTGTCCATCACGGGTGAACCTGCTGGTGTTTGAAATACTGGTGGCATAGCTTTCAGCATTGCAGAAACACGCAGCTGCTACAGTATGAAAATGGAGAGGTGGGTCGTGTGGTTCCCTGACCGGGAAACAAACCTGGGCCAATGAAGTGAGAGCATTGACCACAGATTCTAAAATATCACCAGGGAGGACCAGGTGGAGAATTATTTCTTATTTAGTACTAATTTCCAAGCAATGGGACTGACGTCCTGACTTGACTTCCCCAACCTCAGAGGCCCCCAACTCCATCCCCTACACATGCAAATACTCCAAGGAAACAAGAAACATTCAGAGAGACTTAATGCAAAGCCAGAGGAGGCACAAAGAAAAAGAATGTGTCAAGGTGTGGTGGTAGAAATGAAAAGAATTGAGACTGAGAAATGCACCTAGGTATGAGGTAGCATGGGCACTTGAAGTGGTGGTGACTCATCTCAGATGTAAAGAAATGCGGGATATTAATTAAATTTAAATTAATGAAGGGAAATGAGATGAAAAGTCAAAAGGGACTCTTTTTTTTCCTGCCTGACTTTAGAATTGAATGTTCTTAGTGTTGCATCCTCCATTTCTCTTACTTGACCTACCTGTTGGGTGACCTCCTTACTTTCTGGGCATCAGCCCTGTCTCTTTATGGATAATTTAAACTCAGTGCAGCCTACTCAGTGGAGCTCTGGGCCTGTGCCTTTAACGCCCTGCCTTACTTCTCCTTGCAGTTTCCACACAGCGCCTCAAAATTACTATGTCCCAAAAGAACCCCCTTCTTCTCCAGTCAAACAACCACATGGACTTTCTATCTCTGAGCATGACAGTCACCTACCCAGCTCCCAAGCCACCATCTCGTAAGTCTTCCTACCTCACCTGTTGCCTCCAGGCTCCAGGCCCTCGCAATTCTATGCAGCATCTCCCAAATCGCCCCTCACATGCAACCCCTGTGCCTCGCCTTAGCACAGGCTCTCATGCAAGGGCCACTGCAATAGTCTATCGGCTAGTTCTTTTGCCAAAGTTGTTAAGCCAGGATTTACCTTCTACACTGCCATAGAGTAGCTTCCTGAAACAAACTTTCAGTCATGTCATTTCCTTATTTAAGATCTTTCACTGGCTCTTCAAATGATAAATTCAGATTCCCAGCATGATCTTTCTCATGCTTACTTTTCTATTATCTTCTACTTTTCAGCTATAGACTTCCTGAATTCAAATCAAACATTTCTCTCTCCCTCTTTCTTTACTATACACCTAAATTTTAGGCAGCCACTCTTTTTATTTCACATTTAGCCAGAGGCAGAGCTTTTATTTCTGTAATGTTGCCAAAATGTTAATTTAATTCATTAAAAATGTATTGTGCATCTATTATGAAATTCTAGGAGTTGAGGGAGGTTGGGGAGTGAAGACTGTTGAGTAAGAGCAGAGAGTGGAGGAAAAGAGAGAAGAACTAGAGGATGCTAAGAGTTTTCAGCTGTTCCCCTTCCTTTCAAGAGCACAGCAATCAGAAGCCCTGGGGAACGGTGCTGCTGAGCAGAAGCCACTCTGCCCTGGGACCAACTGCAGCTCCTAGGTGTTCTGACCTTCCTTTGAGCGGAGACTGAGTAATGGATTCCAACTGATTGACTGGCGCACAAGAGCTATTTTCCTAGCTTTTTAAACTCAGAGACACAACACCCAAAATAAGTACTTGAAATGGGACTCTTACTCTTGCAATGTTTATTTTTCATTCGGTTACGTAACTCTAGCTGAACTTGCCTGTGAGATTTTAGGCTGTCTAATTGGCCAAGTTCCATTTGTCACAGGCAAATGTTCGATTCCTCTATTTCCATGAAGTCCATCAGAGAAGAAGGCCTTGATGTTAACTGGAGTGCCACGGTGCCTTTGCACCTTGGGGAGACTGTGACCCAGCAAGCTGGGAGAGAGAAAGATCTATGCTGTCCACCTAAATGAGAACTTTGCATTCTCATTTTGAGTGCAGCATTCCCAGAATGGTGGGGGAATGGAAATTAAGAATAAAAGGAACAGAAGGAGGAAGAAAAGAGAAAGAATGGTTTTCTGTATTTCACTACTTGCTAAAGAGTCAAAGAACAAAAGTGTAAACATTACAATATAGGAATTGCTTAGCAGCTCATTTGAAAGTTACCTCTCCAAAGTCACAAAATCATTCATAATTAATTGTCAATTGATTGATGCAGACATAAGCCATAGGAGTTCTGAGGGGGTGAGATCAATGTGCATTGAGGCAGTACAAAGGATTCTGAAAGAATAGGCTGAAATGTAGAATGGGAGGAACAGTGTTGTGAGAGTGGGAAGGCAATGGTGTCCCCTGGTTAATGCGAATTCACATGTTCTTGATGTTCCCAGTAGGGTGCCATGCAGATGGTTAGCTGATGCAGAGTATATACCACATTTGGGCAAACTGTCCTTGACACATTGCGTGTGGAGAAAATCCTTCTTGAGGATTGGACTGAAGTCCTCTAGATTTAGTCCCCTATTTTGTGTTCAACTCTATATTTTGTACAGCGGCATATAGAGTATTTCTTCATGTTCCTCTCCTGTCTAATTCCATTCCTCTGGAAAGTGCTAACTGCTCTTGACACTTTGTTGTGTATCCTTCAGCTCTCTTTCTATGCACTTACATATGTAGATACAGATACATATTCATGTATATACATACACTCATACACATTCTAAACCTAAATGGGATCATCTATATATATACAATTCTAATGAGTTGCTTAATTTATTGCTTACCCATCTACATTGATAATCCTTCCTTGTCAATTGCCTTCATTCTGTTTAGTTGCACAGCATCCTACAATATGGACATCTCAGGATTTATTTAAGCAATATGTTTCCTATGGGCATTTAGCTTGTTTTCATTTTTTCCCTATGAAAAAAAGCATCTTGGTACTTACAATTTTGGACCAAGTATGCACTTCTCTGTAGGACGGGTTCATAAATGTAGAATTGCTAATTTTGAAAAGAAACCTTTGGATTGAGTTTCCAAAAAGATTCTATTTACATCCCACCAAAGTGTATATGTGTTAATGCCCGTTTCCCCACATCAGATTTCTGTTTGCAAAATTGATGTGTGAAAAATGATGTTTCATTATTGTTTAAAAATACATTTTCTTGGTTATGAGTGAGGTTAATTATCTTTTTTATGCTATTGGTCATTTTATTTTTTTCAAGTCTATTTATAGCTCAAAAGAACCCATTTGTCTCATTTCTATTACCCATTAATTAGAATTAAATCAGTTTGACTTCCACAGAATTTTTCCTAACCATCAAATACCTAAGCCAAGTAATGTGAAAGTGTTAAGTGAGTTAAATAATCAATTGATCAATATGTATTCACTAGGCAATTAATGCCTCTAGTCTGTGCTGGATGTTGTTGGGGAGACAGGGCTGGCTTTTAAGAAGCTTATGTGATCTTTTACGGTGATAAGACTCAAATTGTAATCAATGACAGTACTGCTGTTTACTAGACCCCAAGGACTGGAGGCAATCAGGGACAAGAGGGGCTCTCTAGGTTGGAGGAGCTGGAAAAGGCATACTATAGGAGTTGCAGTTGTGCTTAACCTTGGAAGAGGGATGTTGGGGAAGGAAGTGCATTTTAGACTGGGGGAAATAGTGTGAATCAAGGAACTAAGTGGGTAAACTGTGACTTTTAGAGGGTAGCAAGGAGTGCAGCCATCTCAAAGCAGAGATTGTAGATACCTATAGGAGTCCATGAATTCTTGAGCTGCTGTGAATACTCCCCCAGTTCCATCATATTCACAGTGATTACTTTTTCAGTCTCCACTATGAGGGGTTTGCCTCTGCCCATCCTCATCTTGACCTGTCTTTGTGAGACTGTGTATTGGGGAGTTTGGCTTTCAGGCTTGGGGTGCAGGAGGACAGATAAGGACAGGCAAGGCTTCACCCTTTAAAGTTCCACCGAATCCCCTAGGAAGCTGCTGGTTCCGGGACCTGCCTGATTGCAGCCCCTAAAGCCTCATCATTTTGTCCAGAGGTGCCATTGCTGCAATTACAATCCAAACCCAGAGTCAATTACTCACTGTGTGAATCACCCCCAAAAGATTGCTTTTTCCTTTTCCATTAGTATCACACATAATTGCACTCTGTATGGTTCCTAAACTCTTATTTCTGACTTCAATGTCCATGAAGATCTGGGGTGATTATAAAGTCCCTTCATCTCCTATCACTGACCTCTTTGACACTTCCTAGAAGGTTCTTTTTAGCATTTTCTTCATTAACAACACATCCACCTCCTACCATTAATTTTTCAGCTCCTTGTGAGGAAAGAATCACTGTGCTTTCCCTGCTGATTTTTCCATATGTTCATCCTTTCTTCTTTTTTCTTTATCTCCTTATTAATGGAGAATGTTAACACTCACATGCCCTAGTGTTGTGGGGGTGGTTGATTTTAATGGTTCTGAGCTTTCTTTTATATACCCACTATCCATTGCAGACCCCACCCTTCTCCACCCCTTGACCCTCAAGATCACCATGAGCTGACCCAGGGCAGGACCTCCTGCAAGCTTTTTCTCTGATTCAATCTCAAGCTGCCGCTAACCCATGCTTTCACTCTCCTCCTGCTATTGAATGTGGCTGTCCATGTATTGCCTGCCCTGAGGGCTTATTAAACGGGATCAACCAATTCATCATAAATAATTTAACACCTGCTAACTACCACAATGTGAGTTAACAAAGGCAAGAGTCATGCTGAGCTGCCCTCAGCAGCAAGGGAGACTGGAGAATGAGAGGAAGCTGGAGTAGGGTAGGGTATCGACCTAGCTGGATGAAGGAAGGGGCAGGCAGTCCTCCATCTGCCATCCAAGGGGCATCTATTCCATATTTGGGCCAGAACTCACATGCAAAAGGCCCAATCTGGTAAAAAAAAAATCATTACTAGGGAATTTCAGGCAGTGGTGATATTTCAAGAAAGCCAAAATAGTAGTGGTTCTTGGAGGCATTTCATGTGGAACACATCTGCCAGCAGAAGAGTATACGGTGGGATGAGGCATTCAAAGGGCATTCAGAGCAGGAGCATGACACAACACAGTGTGAAAATTCCAGACAAGCGGAGACATTTCAGACCAAGGACCCCGGAACTTACTGGAACTTACTGGAAACCCATGCAAGGTACAGTCACTGAGACTGAGCAAACAGAGCAGGGGCTTATAGGGAGGCCTATAGGGGCTGTAGGGGTATTTAGAGAACACAAGTCTAGAGTCACTGAGGAGTTTTATGATTATTTTTTCCCTGCAAATAACATCTCACTCTAATTCAATAGGGTTTGTTGTGTTTTGTTCCTTGCAAATTGCCTTCATCAAATCTTTTCAATTTAGTTTCCATGAAAGATATAATTATATTTCTTTTGCATTCATATTTTATTGTTTTACATATTGTTTAATTAAAGTGTGTCATTATAATAAAAAGCTCAAAATGGCAAAAATATTTTTGGTCATAAACACAACTGACTCTTGGTGAATATGGAGCTCACAGGTGGGAAGAGAAGTATGCAGGCAAACCAGAGAATTGCCTCCCAGTCAAATGCTCTGGCCATTAAGAGAGAACACCACGTAATCCTAAACGTGAGGTAAGTGTCACCTACTACCCCTCACCATCCTGCCTCTCAGTCAGGATAAGGAGAGATTGGGTCCTGAGGGCCCAAGAGTTCAAGGAGGGAAAGTGGCTGAGAGATGAAGGGTGACAAGAGTTGCTTAAAATCTTATACTTATTATACCTACAGGTGTTTGTACATATGTGTGTGCACACACATGCATGTATGTGTGTGAGCACATATTGCAAAGAAATAATTCACAATCTTTGTCAAGGTAACTGCAAGCAAAGGGGTGAGGTTAGAGACAAGATTGCAAAGAATTAAGTAGTGTCCAAATGGCAAGGCAGCTGAGATAACAGTGCCAACTCTTCTTAGGAATTAGGTGGCCAGGTACAGGAGAATGACAGGGAGTTCAGTGGAGGAGCGCGAGGAGAGCAAGGTGGATTTTTAATATAAAGAAGTCAAGATCATATTTACAGTTGAAAGTAGCATGCTGATGGAGAGGGATAGTGGAAGAGGAAGAGGAAACAGAATGGAATGAGACGGCAGAGAAAATGTACTACAACAACAAAGGCAGATAATACATATATCAGCACCCTAGAAATTCTAAGACAAATGCAGGGGTATACAAAAACACAAAGACACGATTCTGCAACCTCTTCAAGAAGCAAAAAAATATATATATGAACAACATTTTTAATGCAATGAGGTTAGTGGAGGTAATACACATATAGTGCTGATAAAAACAAGGAAATGACTATTTAGGTATATCAAGAAAAGCTTACCAGGTAAGGATCAGATTGAAAGGTGAACTAAAATATGAGAAGGGATTTTCTAGGCAAACTAATAGATAGGGAATTCTGGATAGAGGAGTAATGGGTGCAATCTCACAGAGGTGAAAATGCAGAATTTGGTTAGTGGTTTGGTGTGACTTCTGAACAGAGTACTTAGGGGAGGGAAGAAAGTCTGAAGCTGGGCAAGGAGGCAGAGACAAGATCTTATTTTTAAATTTTTATTCTGATTGTAAGGAGATTGGATTTTACCATATAGTTTTGGGACCTCTGTCCAGCACTGATTTTGGAAAATATGATTCACGTCTATCGTGAGTTACAGACACGATGCAATGAGAGGCACGTGATAACTGTAACATTCTTCCCAGGACATTAATTTCAGTCCTCTGTTTTGAGGAGGTCTTTCTTCAGCAGCTTAAAGAGACGTGCAGGATTTGAAGCATAAAACAGAAGATCCTTTTTCCATAATTTAGGCCTAAAGAGAATTCTCAAAAGATATTTTTTCTGATCTAGAAAATAAGGTCAAAGCGACGTACAGGGTTAAGATGTACAGGTTTAAAATGTACAGACTATCTTTATGTTCAATAAAGCATTTTTAATTTTCAGAATGAAGAAAGAAAGGGAAAAATAACAAGGAGGCTCCTGTCTGAGGTCCCAAGGCAGAGGTAAAAGGCTGGGAGAGAAGATAAATGTGAGCTATCGGCAGAGAAGGAGAATTGCTCTCCTTAACCCAGGCTGGGGAGAATGGGTCCTAAGGAAAGAGGGTTTAGTAAGACTTTCTGAGGCTCTAAGGCTTCTATGATTTTTCTTTCCTTTCCTTTTTTCTTTTTTTTTTTTTTTAACATCGACCAGAAAGCTTTGTTGTCTAGGAAAGGGTAAAAGGATGTCTGGCTGAATTGGAATTGACAAAACTAGGCAACTCAGAGGGCAGTCTCCAGAGCAGCCTTTAACCACAAAAGAGATATTGAAGGCGATGCAATCGATAGAACTGGAGCGGACATGGGAGGAAGATGATGAAACCCATCAAATTCGATCACTGGGCGGGAGTGGTCAGCGTCAACTTCCTCAGGAAGGGTCACTCGATGTCAGCCTCCATTCAGGGGCTTTCACTTCCTCGGCTGATTGTGTTCTTAGGATCATAAAGTTTGAGTGGGGGAAGGAATAATGCAGGCTGCCTGCTCCAAACTTCTTTCTGGGACTGGAACCTCTTTCCCTGTGGCCTGTACAGGTTGGTTTCCTGGACTCACAGGTGACAGAGTTGCCAACTCAACTGCCTAGAGTACTGGGCAGGTGTAACCTCTGATTCATTCATTTGTTCAGTCTTAATTTATTTCTGTCTATGGTATGTTTTACAAAATCTGGCCTTAGATCCTTTGCAGTTTTATCTATCAAGAGGTGGAGTCTATTTCCCCCTGAGTTAGTACTTGATCTGGCCTAACAGAACAGAGAGGGTGGGGTGAGAGACATGTGGAGAGAGACCCCAACTGTCCCAGTCATCTCTGCCATATCTGTGCCCACACATGTGCGCAAGTGCAGCTGATACCACGTGGAGAGAAGGGGGGTGAGCTAAGCCCAATCTCAAATGCTGACCACAAGGTCTTTAGCAAACAAAGGAGACAAAAGTGAACATTTTAAGCCAACAAGTTTTAGGGTAGTTTATTATGCAACACCAGCTAACTGACATGCCATCTAAGGATAAATTTAGGAAGATTCAAACTGGAAAGAATACAGAAATCTCTTCTGCTGAGTCTCTCAGGGCTACCAGAGGCTTAGCAAACAAGTTTAAGGGGAAGATAACTGTATTAAAACTGTTCTAATAAATGATCTATGAATATCAAGAATTCAATTGTAACAGTCAGGCAAAACTCTGGGAAAATGTTGATTGCACTTTGAAAACATCCATCCAAATGCTTGCATTGTAACAAGGACACACTGGTATGCATGGCATCTATAAAGGGACCTATCTGAAGCCAAGGAAATGGAGTGTTTTCTGTCTCTGGAAGGATGAGATGGGGAAGGTGTTTTGGCATCTCTTGAGTGGTAGGTATGTGCCTGTAGCAGAGTGGGATGCATTTTGTTATGAACTAGATTATGTGATTGAGATCACCCCCTTTCTCTCCTTGCTCTGTTTCCTTTTCATCAAACAACGCTTGGATTATAATTTGGCTTTCCGTATATTCTTGTTCACAGGAGAGAACATGCTTATCCATAAACACTGACATCTCATCTACTCAATAGTTATATTTCTCATTGTAAATTAATGCATTGGGCTTCTGTGTTTTATAGATCATCTCTGAAAGCTTGATTAATGCATTTGTTGTGCTACCAGTATGATTTCAAACGTATAAGCCTAGGGTGCAGAGAATGGTGAATTCACCGATGCATGTTCTTTTTCGTTGAATGCCAACCAGGCACTTCGACTGGAAATACTTGCCTCATTTGTATCTTTTCTTCAAACGGGTCCCCTGATGCCCACACAAATGTTCTTTTCACTTCTCCATGAGGTTAATTATAATACTAGCTAATATTTCTTCAGGGCTCAGTAGATGCCAGGCGTTGCTTTAAGGACTTTACATGGATTACCTCATTCAAATGTTACAATGACTCTAGGAGTAATGCTATTCTAATTTTACAGATGAGAAAACTGGGAACCAGAGAGATTTAGTAACTTTCACTTAGGTAGTAAGAACAGCGCTGGCGTTCAGCGCTAGGGGATGTGATTCAGAATGCTTACTGATGACCACCAAGCTACGTTGCTTGTCCAACCAGGTAGGGTACTATCTTTTATTCATATCCCTTCTCTTTAAGGAATCCAGAACATCTCCAAATATCTGTCAGATTAAGTCCAAAGGCTTAAGTCTGTGTCTTTAAAGGCACTCTCTAATCTGATATCAACCTATTGATAGAACTTCAATTCCTATGTTTCATTTAAACTTAATCAATTACTTGAAATGTTTTATACGTCAGACATCACGCTCCGTTCTGTTGGAGAAACACAGATGAGTAAGAGTTTCAAATCTAAATAGGATGATGAAACACAAACCTGTGAAAATATAACCAGCAACACTAGGCAGAGAATAAATGATACCATGAACTTTTATAGCAGAAGAAACTCACTTCTGAATTGGGGACATTGACGACTTAGAGAGGAGATAGGATATGAGGTCACCTCAATGAAGATTGTGTTAGATTGAGAGGAAGGAGAAAACAGTTCATTACAGATAAGAAGAACAGTATAAGCAAAGACAAGATCTTAAAAGAGCCATGGTCATTATGGGAACAGAAAACGCACAAGTGTGATAAGAGCAAGGAGTATGATTGCAATTAATGTGAAAAAAATAGATCACAGCTGGGTTGTGGATGGGTTAAGAGGTTTAGACTTGAAATGATAGGTCTGGTCTGAGAAGAGACATCGTATGTTGTGATTTTAGTATATTTACAATGAGTTGATGGTTGAAGCCTTGAGAATTGTGGGGATCCTAATTGCTGACTTGGAAAAGTGATTGGTGTTTGAGAGGATTAATCCTTCAGCTCCTTGTACCTACCTAACATCCTGACAGTTCTGAAGGAGAACAGTGACATGCCTCAGGCACTGACTTGGTGTTTCCTAAGGTGCATTCTGGGTCTCAGTATTCACTTGAAATGCTCCTGAATTGATGATTTCCAGGATCAGGTATGTTTGTGACAGTCCTGGTTTATCCTCCACTTAAATGAGTGCAAAGATCAACAAGATGTTAAAGCCTTTGAAAATTTCTGCAGCGCAATAATATGTTTAGCTCTATTTGTTATAGTTTCCCCAGCTTATTATTATGGAATTTGCCTTGACTTCTGTAACCACTATTATTACCACATCGGTTAGTGTTTCCTTCCATTGAAGTTTTGGGAATCTTCCATTTAATTGATGCCCTACATTAAATAAATACCATACTATATCTTCTTCCTTTTGGGTACAGTAGATAGAGCACAGAACTAGCAATGGGGTAGCTGAGCTCTGGCACTTAGGACTGACCAACAATGTGACTTTGTGTGAATATTGAAGCTGGATCAACATTTTCTCATAGGATAAGCAGGGCTGATTACTTCTGACTTTTCTCATACGAGCACCACAGGAATGCATTGAACTAATATATTGATTGTTTTGAATATACAAGGAAAGTTATTGGTATTATATACTGAAGTTTTAGTCTGAATACAGAACCAGGTCAAGAGTATGTTAATGTTATAACAAATAATATTTTGTACCTTTTCCTCTGGACTCAAGTGACCTGAAATAGCAAGCATGGTTTCTGCCTTAGCCTTTAATCTTGACTAATCTGGGAAAAGAAGAATGAACCTTAAGAATATGAAAACATATTCCTACCACAAGCTGCCCTAAAAGATCTGTGCAGGGGTCCTGAATTGGGCACCTGGGAAATGGTGTTGTGGTGAGGGCTCTGGTATTAACTCTATTGACTGGGGCAAGTCGAGTCCCTTCTGTTTGCTGCAATTTCATAATGTTTGGAAAGCAGATTTTAGACTAGCCCAAGGTCAAATTTCTCTCTAAATCTAACACTTTAGACCAAAGTCAAAGTTCTTTCTAGATCTAACACTTTTTGACTCTATCAGTGCACAAAAGCATTGCTTTATTCTCATTACCATGAAGAAGGGACCATTAGGGAATGATGGAGAGTTTGGAATTCCACTTCGCTCTAAAGAGACATTGAGTGTTTCTTATTTTACCTTCTTCATGTGGATAAACTTTCCTTACAACAAAGAGTCTAGATTTCTCACATGAGTATAAGACCTGAAACTTGGAGGTTTTTATGATTAATATCGTGGTAAGTCTGCAAGAAACATCTCTAGTGATTCGAGCACCTGTTTGCTTTCTTCGGGGCATTTGTCCACTCTGCTTTGAGTATCTATTTTGATACCTCTGTACCAGCTTTGAATTTGCCTCCTAACTACAGCAATCTGCCACATTAATTCCTGAGCTCCAGAAATCAGGGACCACCATGGCTTGGCTGATCTAAATCCCCAAAGAGGCAATCTCTCTTCCCAGAGCTCCAAATAGAGAAAAGTAAAAGCTAGGTTTGGTAGCTTAAATGTAGTGACCTCAACTTCTCTTTCAGTTTTTTTTTTTCTGGATGAATTACCAACAGGTTAATGACTGGGGATGTTGGAAGGGAATTAGAAAGGTGGGAACGAAAGGCACAAAGGGAGTGGCTTCATGGATAAAAGTATTTAAGGAGGATCTTGGTTAGAAAAATGTGCAGTTCAGGAGTGTAGCAAATCTTTTATTTTTTATTGTTGCTTCACTTGGACTGAGAAAGCCTCTTATGGAGTCAGCAGTGAGACAGTCAACCAACCCCAGGAATGCCAATATGTCAAAAGGAAACCTTTTCCCTTCAGCAAATAAAATATTAAGAGGGCTCAACGAAAGCCAGTGGGAAGTGGCCTGGAGAAGGAGATGAAAAATTAATTTTAATGCATGGGAGACTAAGTAATTCACTTATTTCACAACCTCAATCAATTTTACCATTTGAGTATTTAATGTAAATTTGGTGCCTCTCCAAAAATATTTTAAAAGTTGTTTCTCCCTTTTTGGCTTTTGTCCTGTGAGTACTTTCTATTTTCTTAGTGTCTCAATAGGAAAGTTTCGGCAGATTTCACATTACTCAAGGCAAGAAGCTACCCTCCTCTCTCCTCACTACTTTGAAAAGTTGTAAGATTACCCCATAGGGAGCAAAGGCAGTGGGGAAGACCCCAAGCCAGCTTTTAGGCAGGCTGATTTTGGAGAGGCCACTGAACCCCGAGAGCGCGTCTCAAGTTTTTTGGGACGGGCCATTGTGTGGAGAACAAAATGGAGTCATTTAGTCATTAGTTCCTCAGATATCAGCCCAAGAGGGGAAGCTGTTGGCCTTTCTCCACAATTTAGACACTTATCTTACAAATTCACCAAGCTCTGCGATTTCTGAACAATGCCAGCTGTTCGGGAGCCATTTCCCTGGCATTTTCCCCATAATTTGATTTGAAAGGAAAAGATTAAACTCAGTCCGACCCAGAACTGTCAGTCCAATGCCCTCAAAGAGTTTGACAGGAAAAGGAAAAAACAGCAAAAAACCTTGCAGACTCTTAGATGAAGAAATCACCTGTACCTGTGCATTAAGGAGAGACAGAAGACACCTTCCATAGGCCAGGCAATGAATGTGGACAGGACCAACCGCTGAGATTTCTCCTCCCAGAAAGATGGATTGACGTGAAGGCTAAACTCACTGTCACTTTTAATGAGTGACTTTTGAGTAATGTTAATTTTAGGAATAAAGGTTAAATTGCATTTAAATGGTGATTAGCTGCTATGAGTTTGCTAGCATTTTAAAGATAGTTACAACAATTAACTTTTCGAAGTTGTGGTGATGCCTCTTCCAATTCACTAATAAACATTCTATTTATTCTTCCAGAAGTGGGTAAATAAGAATATCAGAATCTTTACACTTTATTGAATGCTTATCTTACTTAATGCTCCCTTCACAAGAGTGATTTAGATGAAAATCTTACCTTTGCTTCTCTGGTAAGGTCATTGATTCCTAGAAAGGTTAACTTCCTCAAAGTGAAATAGCTAATAAATATTAGAGCTGGCTTTTGGTCTGGCTTCAAATCCTGGAGCCTTAGTCATTGTGTTATGTATCTTCCTTGCAAAAGGCAATGAAGAAATGTGTTATAAAAATTTGAATCCATGTTGGTTCAAAACCTTGGGAGCTTTCTGAGTGAAATCTGAAACTGGATCCCATACATGGAGGGCAAGGAGAGGCCAAAGAAAGAGGCAGACTGCTCCAGATTGGTAGGTGGCAGGTTTAATAAGCAAGGGAATTTACGTATGAGGCTTGTCTTGGGGCACTTCAAGACAAGTAGATCTCTGCACCCACCCCCTAGAAGCTTAAAAGTTTGTGTAGAGGCCTTAATGGAGTTCAGTCATGGGTACCGTCCAGATGGTATCAACAACACATTGTTCTCTCAAGGCAGTGGCCTTGAAGCAGCTCCAGCTGTGGGAATGCTAGGCAGAATGTACATTCTAAGGACGGGGTGGGGCGGGGGTATTAGGGGCCAGGGGTAGGGCTCTGATTGACTGGGTCCAGCTCAAGGGTCAACTATCAGCAGTCACCTCCTCTCAATAACCTCCTCTAACAATCTAAGAGTATGGATTTTCACTTACAGTATTGCTCATACTTTTTCAAAATGTAAGCACTTAAAAATATCCTTCTTGAACTTGATCTCATTGCTCTTCTGCCCTGGGCTTTGTCTCAGTTTATTGAGGGACACTTTGGAGAGACCTCTGTTGATACTACTCTCTAAATTTAGAAGCAACTCTTAAATATTTCTAATTTTTTTTGGCGAATAAATCAGTGTTTAATATCAAGAAATGTATTATATATTCATAACATATTCTTTCAGTTTAGAAATAATCCAATTCTCTTCATTTCACAATCAAAGAAAGAGCTAGACACAGACACTAACTTCCTCGGAGTCACAAAGCTCATTGGTGGCCAAGACAGAGGTGCAAGCTGTTCTCCTGTGCCCTGATCTAGGCTTGTTGTACTGTCCATTTCCATTAAGACTTTCATTTTACACTACTTCTTAGAGTAATGAGACCCATATATATATATGTGTATATATATATACACATATATATATATGTATATATGTAAAAGCTATTGTGTATATTAGCACTTTCATTTTTCTCCCCCCTTCACCCTGTCTTATGCAAAATATCATATGTCTTCCATGTTTTTGACAATTAAGACTTAAAAGTTTTCCTGTTTCTTCATTCACATGCATACGTGGGACAGTTCTGACAAAACATTAAGTCATTATTAATTATTTCCTGATTGAGTAATCCTTTTTGAGATGAATTTGCTTGCATTAATGATTTTAAATTCCTCAGTAAGTCATTTTTATTATTTCCTATCTATTTGTTTTTCACTGCTAGACTTCCATCAAACTCAGAGTCATCTTGTGGTGCCGAGACACTGAAACCCATCTTCCAAGAGCAACCAGGACACCGTAGAATTTGGTTCTTGTAGTAGCTCATTTCACATTACCAAAGTTACTCAATCTAAATTTCCATTCCCATATGCCAACATGCCTCCCAATGATCCAAAGTAATGAAACTGCAGTAAATAACAGAAACACTTGGCTTAAGGCCAAGGGGAGTGTCTCTATCTTCATTTTCACTTGGCGTGAGGGAGTGGAGACTTGATGGGAAAGGAGAGACCCAGAGGATGTGGGTAATAAATAAAGTATTATGTTGGGATACTATGAAAAAGAAGGATATTAGAGAGGATCCCTAGACCTTAATGGGGGCTTACATTTATTTAGGTTCCTAAGTAATTTCTTTATTAAGCAATGTGTAAAGATAGAATTTTGTCTTTCAGAATTCCCAGAGATTGAAGGGCAGGTTAACCAACTATAGCTACACAGTGCAAATCATTCCGCCTAAGCGGAAATGTGTGTGTGTGTGTGTGTGTGTGTGTGTCTCACATAAATAATACTATTTCTTGATTCATTTAACTGCTTTGTACTTGAAAGGACATAGGATGGCTTATATAGATTTGTAGACTATAACAACATGAGACGTTAAGAATAAGTAAGAAAGAAGATTTACAGAATGGAAAAGATTTAAAATGAAGCTAAGAATAAAGCATATATAAAATGCATATCATAAAAAAGCATACATTTGATTTAGTCAGGTAAATAGAACTGTAGTGCCAAATTGTCCTGACATTTACCAGCCTTGTAATTTTTGACAAGTTTGTTTATGAGTTGGACAAGATTTCGTATGTGCTGTGTTTTCAAAAACTTATAAAACATTGTCCCTACCCTGTCGGATCTGGTAGTCTAGATGAGAAAACAAGACTTACCTAATAGAAACAATCAGAACTTATTCTCATAAAAATATCCTCACATCTGCTCAATCACGCTCAAACCTTGATCTTTTCTTCTTTGCTTCTGGTTCAGCCACGCTGCTGCCTGTGTTCCCTTCTCTCCCACCTTGTACAAGGTCAGTAGTTAACAAGTAGGTTCTGTCTTAACCCTTCTCACTCAAGGCATTTCTTCAGATTAACAGAAAGTTCAGAGTATTCCCTTCATCATCACTGATCAGAGGGCTTCTTCAGCACTATGGCTGTGTTACTTTTTGAGTTATTATTCTTCTTTTTGCTGTGTTGTTTTCTATAATACTTTTTTTTTTAAAGATTTTATTTTTTTCCTTTTTCTCCCCAAAGTCCCCCAGTACATAGTTGTATATTCTTCATTGTGGGTCCTTCTAGTTGTGGCATGTGGGGCGCTGCCTCAGCATGGTTTGATGAGCAGTGCCACATCCGTGCCCAGGATTTGCACCAACAAAACACTGGGCCGCCTGCAGCGGAGCGTGCAAACTTAACCACTCTGCCATGGGGCCAGCCCCTTTATATTACTTTTTTTGACCAAAGTCTTGTCCCATCCCAGTTTTTCCTCCCTCCCAGATCCTCCCTACATCTATATCATCCAGTGCTCTTGATAGCATGTTCCTGTATTACAGCCTTTGTTATTTCTATCGTTCTCAATGGCTGCACTTGCTCTTAACCACTAGGGTTTTACTCTCACTCAACTTTGACTCATCTTCATTATCTCTCTGAGAGGAACTCCAGGGGCCTAGAAAGAACTGCTGGAAGAGGCGCATACAGTTTCTCAGAGGTGGTAACAATTGGGGCATGCAAATTTTACAGAGGAGAGAACTGTTAGAGCTTGAGTGAGCACAGCTGCGAGGCACTCTTGATACTCATTGAGAAGAAGGAAACCAGTCCTGGAATAGACCAGGGCTAGGAGAAGTTGAGTCCATCTTATGGTCCCAGGTTGGGCCAGATTGGCTTCTTAAGGCCCAGTATTCAAATGTGAGTATCATTATACCTGATGCAATCTGGAGTTTGAGTCCAAGGGTACTCTAAGACGTCAAAGACATAGAAATTTCCTAGAAGGAGTTGGGTTCCAGTTATTACAGAAGGTATTGATGGTACAACAATGAATATGACACAGATCAGGTCTCATGGAGCTCTCAGAAGGTCATGATCAGTCTCTATCTAAACAACTATCTACAAGAATCCTAGTTTTTTAAACCTTTTGTAAATGAGCCCACATAAACAGATCTGTCTTCTATTGCTTGGTAAGTTCCTATCTAAATATTTTAGATAGTAAGTTTGTAAAGGTTTTAAGGTATGTTTTAGATTTTAAAGAAGAGATATTGAAAATAATACAGATTTTTATTTAATTTTCAATGTCATCATAACAAAACAGTTTTTCATCTTTAACTTAGTGGTATTATTGAGAGTTTTTAAGGTAAGTAGGGTTATCCAACTGTAGTATAAATGACTTCAAATTACAGTGATTCTTGACTTCTTATAAACTATTTTTTATTGTTTTGCTGTTATATGTATCTACATACATATATATCACAATAATAGCATCTATGTTTATGTGTGTATGATTATATATAATATATAGAGACATACACACACTTTACTTTTTTCAGTTTGCAAAAATAGACGTGTCCCCAATTTTGAGAGTCTTTAAATCTCCAAGGTCAATGCTTTTAGTTTAATGTTATAATTTTTGGTAAGTTTGTACAGTCAAAACAAGATTTTTTGGCTTAATGGCCAAGAGAAGCTCAGACATTCAATTACTCGGGCGGCAACGGGTGCATAGAGAAGCTGTTATCACCCACCTTTTCACTGTCAACAGCAAATCTGAGTGCAGATTCTGCTCTATCTTTGGGAAAATAAACATATTTTGGGAAGAATGCCACTTTCCTGAATCTGAAAATGATGCTGATTGTGAATTTAACAGCACATCAGGTAATCCCATGCTGTGCCTTGGTGACAGTGCTTTTCCTGAGGCTATTGAATTACGTGCCCTTGGGCGATCCCACTTAACAACTCCTTAGACACTGACTGACCTTGGGATGTGGGATCAAAAACAGTTGTCTGGGTATCTCAATCTCATGTTTGTCTTGGTATCAAACATTAAGAATTGGAGACCTCCTGAGGGATAAATCTCTCAACCAAGAAGAATGTCTGTGGTTGTTGCTTCTATTGTACTCACACCGGAATGGGAATTAGAAAACCAAAACCAGAGAGATATCTGGAGTCAGCAATGGAGCAGGAGCAGATAAACATCATACACAATAGGAGTGGTAAGAGCAGAACCAAAGAGTGATGCCAAGAATAAATACTGGCTATCTAAAAAAAGGATGCCAAGAACCAAGTGGAAATGTACCAAAATCAGTATCAGGAAATATGAAGCTGGAGGGAACATGAGATTCAAAGAGTTAAGAGGAAGCTATTGTGCAGGATTTCCTTAGAGCTTGACTATTGGGCAGCAGCCTTAACTTTGTCCCTTCTCCCTTCACGCCACAGGCCTTCCTGAAGCCTGGCACCAACAGAGTCTCCTGTGGAATTTCTCAAACATGGGTAGATAGCTGCCCTTCCTGGAAGTCTTGTTAAAAAGATAAAAGCCTATGTCCAAAACCTGATCTACTGGTTAGATCAAGTCAACCTACTGGTTTAGAGACCTTTTTGTATAAAGGGCCAATGGTAATTATTTTTGGCTTTGTGGCCATATGGTCTCTGTCACAATTACTTATCTTTGCTGTTCTGGCATGAGAACAACTGTAGGTAATACATAAATAAATGAATCTGACTGTGTCCGAATACAATTTTCTTTTTTTTTACAAAACAAGTGGCATGCTGGGTTTGGTTCCTGGTCTGTAGTTTCCTGACCTCTGGTTTAGAGCAGTGTTATTTCTTCCCCCAACACGGTGCCCTAATGCATCGTGAAGAGAAAATTAGCAAAACACAGGCCTTCAAAATAGAAAACCAGATGTTTCTTTTAATCACCTACAGATTTGCAGATAATGTTATTATTGGTGCTTTATATCTCTGTGTATAAAGGTTGCTGAGATATGGATGCACAAAACTGTGGCAACAAATATAATTTCTTTTGGAAGTTACTTGGAAAAGGGTCTTATTTCCCCAAGTAATTCACTCACTTGCTTGCTCTCATGTCATAAATTCCACCTTTGTTAGGTCAATTCAATTCATAGCAATGATATGTTTCCTGTTGTTATATGCAAACTAAAGAAGAGAATAATTGTTCCTACCATCATGGAGTGAAAAAAGCAAATTTCCCTTTGAAAATTTAAATACTCCTGAGAAGGTAAGCAATACTTACTGAGAGGAAAAATGGGTTGAAGACAGAACTATGGAGATTATTCTAAGCTAGTGTCAAGCATTAACAGCTAAGTGTGATTATAAAATTCTTTCTGTGTGTATGTGGGTGTGTGTGGGTGTGTGTTGTGTAAGAAATGGTTGGGAAGGCAGTGGTGGAATATATTAAAGAAATGGACAGCATTGAAATGAGACATTTCCGAAGACATTTTAGTCAAAACCCAGCTCATCCATTAAGGAATCAGTTCATCTTTCACCTCCCAGAAAGGTGTAGTTTCTTGATTAGCATTTGCTGTCACAAGGATTCAAAGTTGCTTCTACATGACTCTGAGAGACTCACCAGGATCAACTAAGAAAGAGCTAGCTCCCTGCAACTGCCTGCTAGCCTCTGTGGGTCCTGGACTCCCTTGGGTGTGCCACAGTCAAAGGCAGAAGAGTGGCAAGGCTGATGTTTGCTTTTGGGAATCTGAAGTCTAGTTCTGTGACATCCCCTCTGTGCCCCTCTTGAGCTTTCCGTATTTCATCTCTTTTGCACATTAGCTCTGGGTCTGTCCAGAACTCCAGCCCTTTCTTAAGTCCTTCTTTTTTTTACCAAGACTTAAGCTCAGTTTATCTTTCATAAAAGCATGCTGTGTCCTAAGATGGAATTTGACTTCTGGGAACAGCTAATGTGATAAACCAATTGAAGATAATACCTCTTCAAGTTATTTGCATGTTTTTCAGTTAAGATATTTGCATTTTATTGGGAGTTTTATTCTCTTTCCTCATAAGGATTTGCTAATTGGAAATTTCGTTAGGAGATGGACTCAACCACCTCTGCTGGAGAGATTTTGCTATAGTTAATTGAATGCTAGGAGACTTGGGTTTTTGTCCTGTCTCAAATTAGTAAATTAGTTATAAAACTAACTTCCCATTATGGATCTCAGTTTTCTCACTCTATAAAATTACTATTTGGAATTACATGATTACTGCTTAAAATTCCAGGATAAGCTAATTTACACTAAAGTATTAATGACTGACTACTTTAAATTAGTTAGTTACCCAGCTACAGAAAAATTTTGAAAGCTCTTAGACACCAAAGGTTCTGCACTACTCTCATTTTAGACATGATCAACAGTGTAGAAAGTTTTCCAGTTTCCTTCAAAGCATACCATGTTGGCTGTAGTTACAATTGGGGCAGACAGAAAAATGGCCAGGAAGTTGTTTTTTTGTTAAGGATAGATGCTTGCTATGATTTCTGCAAGGATTTAGAGTCGGAAAGGACTAGAATTGATATGGAATAATCAGGCATGCTTTACACGATAAGATTTGGAGTGAGGAGGGGGTGATGCTTTTGAGTGTAAACATTCCAAAAGATTTCAAGACAGAGAAAGTTGTATCTACTTGATTCTGGCACTTGGGTGCAGGCAATACAATCTGTACACTAGTCTCCATGCTCCTTCCCATTGCTGAACAATACCTTAGACCCCTGTCTCACTGGAAAGGTTTGTTTGTTGTTTTTTAATAAACAGCCATGCTTAGCTGTAATGCCTGATGAAAGCTTAGAACCATCTCCACTATTCTGTCTTCAGCCTATTTTTCCTCTCTTTATATATTGCTTACTTCATGAGAATAGGAACAGATTTCTTTTCTTTAATTTTGCATATAGTATCAGAAGTGTGGTGAATTTTCCATATCTGATGGGACTCTTCGCTCATGTGACTGTTTATTTCCTCTTAGATGAAAGGTATACTTCTTAATGTGTTATTCATGTTCACTACTCTTCATGTCCTCATTCAACAGATAGTGACTACCACACTGTTGCAGCTGTTCTTGACATACCTGGGCTAGTGAACAGAAGCCCGCAAAGTCTCGACCTCAGGGAGTCTGCCTTCTGCAGGGGCAGGCACACAATTAACAAATAAAAACCCACATATGCCAGGTCATGAAAATGTGCTCTGGAGAACAATAAAACAGAGGAAAGGACAAGAGAGCAAGAGAGGGTGGATGCTGTTCTGATGGGGAGGCTGGGGAAAGCTGCTCTGAGCAGAGGACACTTGATCAAATGTGAAGTAGGTGAGCAGGAGCATCGCGTGGGATCTGAGCCAGAGGTTCCTGGAAGATGCGATTTCTTGCCATACACTGTTCCTGATTTTTAATGATCTTCTTTCCTATATTTATTCGGCTCTTCCTGCCTGGACTCTCTCCTCTCATCACTCATTTTAAGCCATCCCCTCCTCTGTCCAAGGGCCCCTCCTAGTTTTTATAGTTGATGCTCATTACTCCCAGATTCTAGTTTTGCCAATTTACCTACTTGTTAAAATTATTTGTAATCCCCAAATCAATACTCATGGCATTTTCGTGGTTGGTCACATGTATAAAGCGGTGAAAAATTTGAGTCACCCTGTGTGTATATTCCCAGCTGAAGTAGAGCAAGGCCATACTTTGCCTTCTTGTTTCAGCTCTCATATGAGTATCCTTTTAATGGTTTAATTGATATTTTTCACTCTTTTGTGTTTTTTTGGGAGGTGATTTATCTGTTTAAAATGGCCCCCGAGCTGAGTTACTGTCTACTGTTCCTGTGCAAGACAAACAAATGGCTGGGATGTGCCTCACAGAGAGAATACTTGTGCCGGGTCAGCTTCCTTCAAGCATGAGTTATAGTGCTGTTGGACATGAGTTCAATGTTAATGAATCAACATAAGATGTCTTTAAACTGAAACATATCTACCACAAGGTTATTCATTGATCAGTTGATGAAAATGTTGTAACCAGCGGCTCGCAGGAACCTAACCTTGTTTTTATCCTAGGAGCAATGGTTTAGTATTTGCTAATTCAGAGATCCTGGTGACTTTATAAAACATAACTACCGCAAGTAATGAGAATCAACTGTAGTTTCTAGGTCTTGCCTCTAAAGCAATTTATTTTGAGATATCTCGTATTTTAGTAACTGATTATATTCTAATAATGCTGCACTATATTTACTTTTGAGCTCTTCTCTAATTGCTTTATATGTTTCTTTGATCCATCACTTCGGCCAGCTCCCAATCACTGAGCTTCTACTACCTGCTCAAAATGGGTGCAGGATTTTCATTGTAATGACCCTGAAAAGTAAGCATTAGGAGGCCCATTTTGCAAATTAAACCCCTGAGGCCAGCGAGGTTCAGTGATTTGCCCAAGGTCACAATGCAAATAAAGCTGAGGAATCTGGATTTGTTCCAGGTTTGCCTAGCTCTGAAGCTTTTATGTCCTGCACAATGCTGGGTGCCTGATAGAAATTCAGTGAGCTAAACCAAGTGTTACACAAAGAAGACGAAAGAGGGAGGGGAAGTCAAGGACAATTCCTGCTTTGTGTTGGTTGGTAGCAAAGCTATTTTTCTCTCTGGAAGAAAGAGATGAAAGTTCTGATATTCACATGCTCACCCACCAGGCGCCCTTCAGAATTCCCATCCATCAGCTGGCAAATGGACACATTTTAACGAGCACAATCGCAACCAAGCAAGTTCTGGCAACAAAATATGCCTCCACTAATGATATTCAATTGTTCTAAGAAGACAAAATCGTCTGAAGTGTAATGAGATGCCAAACACACAAATGCACAAAACAGGCTGCTCATATTTAAGTCCTTATGTTTCTTGAAGTGAGAACTCATTTTAAGAAGATTATGGTGCATATATTATAAAGTGGGATGATATTCCACATTCATGCCCCACTGGGGCCTTGACTGTATTAAAAAAAATGAAAACAAAACCAACAGCAACATTTTGTTCCCACACAAGTACTTTGCTAATAGGACATGTGACGTGGTAGTCATTTGTTTGGGTTATTTTTGTTGCAGGCTTTATGGATGTGCTCACTCTTTTGATACACAGTGCATTCAGGAAATTTTTCAAACAGGCTTCTGAGAGTGAAAATACCCTAGAAACAAGGGACAGAGGGTCAGGGCCTTCAGAATAGAATCACAGTTCATGAGCTAAGGTGAGAGACAGGGAAGGGAGTAAATTGGGGTTTTGACGATATGTTTCCCCCACCTTCTGGTTAGAACAAATCCAATTCTATTGAGACAACTAGATTTTTATCCTTGACCAAGTTCTAGTCAACATGTTTATCATTGGCAAAGATCCATGATTTTGAACATTTTATTGTAAGCAAAAGCCTTTGTTGTGATGAAATCCCTCTGAGAAATGTACACAAGTAAAACATACGAAACAGAAATAATATGGTTGAAGTGAAGGGAGGTGTTTTCCAAACCATTTAGATCCTCTTTCTCCTCCTTCAGCTTTTTCTTAGCAGCAGCCCTGAGGGAAATTCTGGAAAGCCCCCAGACTCCAAGACACTGTGTGAAAATCACTGATTCAGATGAAGTGAGATATTTAAATGTCCAGGAAAGATGGATGGAATGATAAAAGGAAGGGCAGGGAAGTGTCAGGCAGGGAAAAAGAAAACACTCTACATGTTTCAAAGACGGAGAGTAAATGGAGATGGTGAGCTAACCCAGAAATTAATAATTGTCAGAAATGCTCACCACTCCTAGGGCTGGTGGAAGGAAAGGGAGAGAGAGTGGGGTTATCAGAGTCCAAGAGTACTAAGCATAGGCCACATAGTCAGTACTAGAACAATAAAGAGAGCCTCACGGCTGAAACCGAGGTCACAGCCACTTCCTGGAATGCCACTAGAGGTAGAGGGACAGCAAGGAAGAAATGCAGCTTCTTCCCTGTCCCTGCATCTGACCCCACTAATACCTCCTATGGGTTAAATCTACCAAGAAACCTGTTGGAAAATCAGACTCCCAGCCCTAGCATTAGGGCTCCCAACCTTAAGCAGAGTTGAGAAGGGCAGGTATGCGTCTAAGAGGCAGTAGGTCAGTCACTTGCCCAGTCCATATTGGGCTATTCAGCATCCACCCATAACCTTCTACTTGTATTTATAATTCTCATGCCACAACCATGGTGCCTTCATGCTTCTATTTAATAAAAACCAATTCTCCTTTTTACCTAGGATGATGCTCATACTCTCACAAATGGAAGACACCAAATTCTATCAGTCAATGGCTGCCTCTGTCGCTGAGTGATATTAGTTCCCTTCCTTTCAGTTGCAAAGCCCATCTGGATATTACGTAACTTAAAGACTAAATTTAAACTATCATCCACATTCTATATAAAATAATAGAGGGAAAGAAGAGGACAAAACTGTATGTGTGTGTGTGTGTATGTGTTGAGCATGTGGGTAAGTAACAGTAGGGAAGGAAAAAATGCATTCCTGCTGTAGTTGGTGTTTCTGTATCTTGTTATGAGGTCCAATCAAGATCAGGAGACATATACACTTCCAAAGATGCTGCCAGAATCAGAGAGAAATAACAAGAAGAATTTCTGCTCCCCTCTTCCCATATTCTGATCTCACTAATGCCTCCTTTGGGAAAACTAACAGAGACTGGTTGGCAAAGGAAACTGGAAAATTTAATTTATAGACACCCCACTTCAGCATTACAAAGAAGAGGATTATCAATTTGGGGCTGTAAGACACTGGGTAAGTAACTGGCATAGTTACTTTTCACAGAATAAATGAGTATTTGGCACAGACCTTAAGAAATAGTTGTGTGACTTATAGGTGTCTCTGCTTTTCCTTGTAGCTTATCATACACAGAGAAAGAGGATAGCAGACATAATGAAATGTGCCTCAGAAGGCTGCGGTGCAATTGGAAGATCTATAAACAAGTCCTGGGAACTTTGTATTTTTCCTCAAACCAAGTGGTTAGGACCATGTCAAACTGAAACAAATTGATGTTGATAACATAAGGTTTAGTGACATGAGGTAGATAAGATGAGAAACATCAATATAAATGTGGGACTCAGGGGAGGGGGTTTTGGGTGGTGTGAGAAGTCGTGCATTGGCATCCTTTCATTAAAAGAAGTGGTGTTTTAGGGATTGCTTACCCAATAGGAACCATCAGCATGTTGTGGCTTAAACTAGAGGTCATTCAGATAAAGATTATATTTGTGAAGTAGAACTTCTATATCATATAAGGCAGATTAGATCCATCATATCTTACCTATTAGTGAGTTTCACGCTTTAAGAGGAAGATTTACAAGTATAGTTCAGAGATGACCCTGCAGATGGAGAAAAGTCTAGAAAAATGATCTAAGATTTACATATCACATGATAAAAATGAAAAATATTTTGTTAAGGAAAGACTGAGGTTCATTTATATTTAATCCACATATTTACTGTTCCTATTGCATTTCATTCTTTCCTGAATTTTTTGAGTCCATCTTTGATAACTTTGGAACTCACTTTAATATTTCCTTTGGTGTAGTGCTCATTAAGAATTCTCTCAGTTTTTGTTTGATTGGACAACTCATTCTTTTACTTTCACTTTTGGAGGACATTTTCGTTCGGTTTAGAATTTTACATTGGCAGATGTTTTCTTTGGGCACTTCAAGGATATCATTGTTATTATCTGCCTTCTCTATCTTCTGATGAGAAGTCGGTGTTCACTTATTGTTTCTCATTTGAAGGTAATGTCTTTTTTCTCTGACTGTGTTTTAGGTTTCCTTTTTTGGTCTTTGATTTTTAGAGGATTTATTATGACATCTGTAGGCGTATTTTCTTTGTTATTTTCTGGCTTACAGTTTTGTAGAGGTTTTTAAATCTGTGGCTTCAAGATTTTCATAATTTTTGGAAAATTCTTAAATCTGATCTCTTTGCATTTCTTTTACTTCATTCTCTCTTATTTTCTTTATGGGTTACAATTACACATATATTAAACTTTTCACCAGCACCCATTTCTCTCTCTCTCTCAAATTTCTCATTCGGTTGTCTCTTTGCTGCAATTATTTTCTACTAATCTGTCTTTCACTTCATTAATCCTCTCATCAACTGTGATACAATGGCTATTAACCTCATCTACAGAGTTCTTAATTTCAGATACTGTAATTTTCAATTCTAGAATGTCAATCTGATTCTTTCTTATAGTTTCCAGTTCTATGATGAAATGCTCCATCTTGTCATGTATTTTTCTGAGCATATTAATTAAGGTTTATTTATTTATTTATTTTTTTGGTGAGAAAGATTCACCCTGAGCTAACATCTGTTGCTAATCTTCCTCTGTTTTGTATGTGGGCCACCATTACAACATGGCCACTGATAGACGAGTGGTGTAGGTCCAGTCCCGGGAACTGAACCTGGGATGGAGAAGCAGAGGGCATCAAACTTAACCACTAGGCCACTGAGACTGGCCCATTAATCAGTTATTTTAATATCAAAGTCTGATAACTATACTACCTGGAATAACTGTGAGTCTGTTACTGTTATCTGTTTTTCCTCTTGATTTAGTTTCTTGGAATGCATGTTAAATTTTGATTGAGTGATGGACCTTATTTAAAAAAAAATGGAGAGGTTCTGGATGTTTTCTTCCTCCAGAGAGAATGGCTCTTTTTCTTTGGCAGATAGTAATAGTGAGCTGACTCAAAGCTAGATTTCAGACTTCATTAAGTCTTGATATACATCTCTCACCTGCCCTCACTGTCAGCTGTGTTTCTCTAGGATTTGCCACTGAGATTCAGGTTTATGGTCAGGGAACCTCTTCCTAGGAAGGCTGCAAGCTCCAGTTTTTATCTACAGAACTGTGAGATTACTGAGTGCTCTGTTGAAACTTTTAGGTAGTTTCTCCTCATCTATTTGCAAGTATAGGAGGTCAATCTCACTTTTCTCCATCTTACTTTTCTCAAGAATCCTAGCCTTTTAAACCCAGCTGCTTTGATAGGTGCCAAGTCCAGTTTTGGCCTTTCTACCTCTGTGAGGTTGCTGAAAGCCCTGTGGTTCCTCTGTCTCTTCTAGACAAACTGTGATTAAATTTGAGCCTTTCTCCTTTCACTGCTTAACATTTGGCAAGTTCCACGAGCCCTCCTTCTAACCAGGATCTTGGCTCCTCATGTCCTGGTTACCTCAGAGGCTCTCCAATGTGTTTGAACAGATTTTGCTTGTTAGTATTTTATGCAGCTTTTTGATTGCTCTCAGAAAAGTGTTTTCATGCTACAAAACACCCTGACATAGCCAGATGTGGAAACTGGTGTGAGGCTATTTTGAACAGATGCACAGGGAGAGCAGTGACTTAGGCATAAACCCCTTGAACGCCAGGTATGTTTGTGGGAGGACAGAAGACAAAAGAACAGTTGGAGTGTATTCATGTTTTCCTACCTTCTATTATATTGAGAAAAACAATGCCTTTACCCTCACTTTAGATCTTTGATCTAAAGTTACAAAGAGGAAAATATAAGTGGGCATAGCTGTGTGCTTACAGGAATTATATCTGCTCTTTGAAATTTTTTGAGATTTTCTGATGGCTTGGCACATTATCATATTTTTGTAAATATTTAATTAGTACTCAAGACAAATGTATACTCTCTAATCATTGTTTTCAAAAGTCTGTAGATGGCCATTAGTTCAAGGTTGTTAATTATATTGTTTTTAACTTTCAAATTCTTATTGTATCTCCCTGTCCCATCAACAATTGAAAAGTATGTGTTCAAATTCACCATCTTTATATTTTTCACGTTGTTTCTCTCTTAATATGTGTCTTTTAAATAATTCCTCTTTTTAAAACTGTTATTTGTATCTTTTAACGGCTAAGGCAAATACTTCAGTGTGCTTTCACTTCTCTTGCTATCCCTACTCCAACGTCTGTCGTATTGAACTTATCAAGTCTTTTAATTCTATGTTACTATGGATATATTTCTTTTTCCCTAGTTTCTTTTAAAAGTAACAATCCCTAATATCAATATATTTGATATATAATATGTAGCACATTGTATATGATATATACATATATATTATAAAATATGTATATATTATATATGCTATGTATGATACATGTATGTGTGTGTGTCTGTGTGTGTTTGTACGTAATATTATCACCTGGACTAATCTTTATTGTTATTTAAATTCTTCATCCCAAACTATTTTCCATATAGCAATTTGTGTGGCAAAGCTTCTTAAGCCTTCTATGCCTAATAATGTTTTTACAGCTCTTATATTTGAATGTTTATGTCAGTAGAAATTCTAGGTCTAAAATTCTTTCCTTATTGGAACTCTTGGCATATATGGCAGGGGGAGATTGGTATACACAAGTGTTGATGTTGAATGAATTATAAACCAATATGTAAATGATAAAATTTCTTTAAAGAAAATAATTGCTAGCTTAGGATGAGCAAAGATTTACTAAGACACAAAAACCACAGAACTTGAAAAAAATAATTTGATAAAATAGATTTAAGCTTCCTATCTATCTATCATCTATCAATATAAATTCTGCTTTTTGAAAGACATCTTTAAGTGTGTGAAGCAGCAAACTGCAGACTAGGAGATTCACAATTCTTATATTAAAAAGAAATTTGTATCCATCATCATAATCTAAGAAGATAAATAACCTAATTAGAAATGTGCAGAGTATTTGAAAAGACATTTCAAAAAAGAAGATATGAATGGCCAATAAGCATAGGAAATGATGCTCAACATCCTTAGTCATCAGGGAAGTGAAAATTTACACCATAATGAAAGCACACTACAAACTGATTAGAATGGCTGATATTTTAAAAATGTCTGATAATACCAAGCTTTGTTGAAGATGAGGAGCAGTTGGAACTCTCACACATTGCTGGTGACTTGTAAAATGATACAACTCTTCTGGAAAATAATTAAATAGTTTCCTATAAAGCTATACATTCACCATGTGACTCCATAATTTTACTCCTTGGTATATTCCCAAGAGAAATGAAAGAACATGCCTACCTAAAGACTTGCACATGAACGTTCATAGCAGCTTTGCTCATAAGAATTTGTTAAGAGGTAAATGGATAAACGAATTGTGGTATATCCATTCAAAGGTCTTCTACTCTGTAGTAAAATGAACAGACTATGGTAAATGTAACACCATAGATAAATCTGAAAAATATTATGCTCGGCAAAAGAAGCCACCAAAAAACAGTATGTACTGTATGCTTCCATTTATAAATACAAATCTAAACTTATGTGATAGAAAACAGATCAGTGATTGTCTAACAGGGCCAGGTGTCGAGGAATGAGAATTAAGTCGTAAGAGGCTCAAGATAACTTTTAGGGTTATTGAAATTTTCTATATCTTAAATGTCAAGGTGATTACATGGATACATACATTTGTCAAAACTCACTGTAGCATATATACTTATAAATTGTGTATTTTATTTTGTGTTATATTATTTCAATGAAGTTGATTTCAGTAAAAAGTCTTTTGACATATCAACCTTATTTTTATAAAATTGTTAAAGACAATAATTAGATAAGAACATAAAAATAAATATAAAATTCTATCCCTTTATTCATATGACAAATAAACCTAGAAACAACATATGTGATTAACTGTAATGGATTGTTTCAGTAAGTTTGGTTTATCCATAGAACACAGTCATTAAAAATGATGATATTGATGTATGCTAGTTGATATACAAACATACTCTGAACAGTTTTACATCCATTATTTAATTTTAGCCTAACAACAATAGGATGAATTTCCAAGTAAGGTTTGGAACAGGAGAGAACCATAGCTGAGGGAGTAAGTGACTTGTTATATGGGTTATAATTGAATAGAGAGAGTTCTTTGGATGGGGTATGTATATATATAGGTATATATGCTTCCTTCTTTACTATGCTGTTTCTCCTGTTATACTTATCAGTTGCATATGTGATGTTCCAATCTGATCTTTTTCCTTAAAGTGAGGGACAGCAGTATTGAGGACATCTTGTTCATGGTGGTTTGATGTACTAAATTATATTCCTCACTATGGAGACATAGTTTGCAATAGGAACCATGTAGGAAATAAGGATATCCAAACCTAATATTTTATATGAATGGCATCATAATGGACACACATTTGTCATAATTCTGGTTGAGTCAAAATGTGTCTTCTCTGTTTGATGTCATTGTTCTTTAGGGAATTTAGAGGCAAGGACAATTCTTTAGAAGGACTAAATTAGGTCTTATCTATGACAATATTTCATCAGAAGGTCAACATTTACCCCTGTATCATCCTTGCACAATGCATTTCCTCTTTTTTTTGTTATCTTCATTTTCCTTTCACTCTTTCCTTTCAAATCTCACTGATCCAGTGCTCTTATCCTTCTTTAGGATTTGTCAGTCAAAGGATGTGCATGTGTGTTCACACTGAGTTGTCAGACTCGATGCATATGCCATACTCCATTCAGTGACTCATTAGTGTATGTCAGGGAAGCTCTGCTACAGCCTTTGAAACTAATTGAGTTTCTATAATGTGATACTTTGAAATTGTGATTTATAATAAGAAATACGTATTTGGTCTTTGGCCTACTTCCTGGCACAGAGCTCCTAAAACCCTTGGAATTTCCTATGACAAGAGCAATAAAATTGTCTTTTGTTATGTTGATGAGGTGACTTTTGGAAATCTCTTAGGTAAACTAAGGATGGGGGTTAGTTGCCAGGAAAACCAACCTATGATTAAAGGGTTGAAACTTTCAGTACTTACCTGCCTAACCTCCAGAGAGGTGAGAGGGGCTGGAGGTCGAATCAATCACCAATAGTCAATAATTTAATCAATTGTGCCTATATAATAAAGCCTCCATAAAATCCCCAAAAGGACAGGGTTGGAGAGCTTCTGGGTTGGTGAACACCTGTTGATTTTGGAAGAGTGGCATGTTCCAAGAGAGTATGGAAGCTCCATGCCCTTTCCCCATACTTTGCCCTGTGCCTCTCTTCCGTCTGGCTGTTCCTGAGTTATAGCCTTTTATAATAAACAGGTGATCTAGTAAGTAAGACGTTTTTCTGGGTTCTGTGAGTTTCTCTAGCAAATTAATCAAACCCAAGGGGGAGGTTGTGGGAACCTCTGATTTACAGCCAGTCAGAAATACAGGTAGCAATCTGGACTTGTGACTGGCATCTGAAACCCAAAGAGAGGGTCATTGGAACCCCCAGTCTACAGCCAGTTGGTCAGAAGCACAGGTGATAACCTGAGCTTGCAAATGGTGTCTGAAGTGGTGGTGGGGGGCAGTCTTGTGGGACTGAGCCCTTACCCTGTGGGATCTGACACTATCTCCAGATAGATAGTGTCAGAATTGAGTTGAATTGTAGGACACTTGGCTGGTATCACAGAGAATTGCTTGGTGTGGGGAAAAATACTTCACACATTTGGTTACCAGAAATGTCAGCAGTTAAGTGTTCCCTGTGAAGGTGAAGGAGACAAACAGGGAAGAAAGAAACAATAGGGAAGAATTAGGCTTGTCCCGACTCCGAAGGTAGACTGAACTGAGTTTTAGATACCATTTTAGATATGGACTCACAATCTTGTTTTCCAAAAATCTTAAGGACAGATATGTTTCTGAATTTTTGGATTTTAGAAAGATAATGCAGTATATACAGTGAGGTCTGGGGCACAAACCTATAAACCTACTAATCTTCTGGGGTTAAATCTCTGAATATTGGTACTATATTAGTAGACTAATGTTAGTTCAGGTCTGGTTTTGTTGTCAAGTGAATTCAAGTCAGTTTTCAGTAGTATTTGCATGTTGGAACTGTGCATGAGAATTGTGGGCCACTTCTAGTTTTCCGGGAAAAACTCTTGACGTTCTTTTAGCCTGCAAGCCATAGTCCCTTCTACTTTCTTATTTGGCTCTTCATGCCCCTTTCTTTATTCCCCAGTTTCTGATATCTGCTTCAGAACATTCTTTTGGATTTGGATTTGTGTCTGTGTGTGCATGCAGCTTTATTAAAGTACAATTTAAATACTTCAAAATTAGCCTATTTTAAATTTACAATTTGATGGGGTCTAGTAAATGTGTACGGTCATGAAACCACCATAACTTTAGAGGTTTGGAACACTTCTATCACTCTAGAAATTTCCCTCCTGTATCTTTGCAGTCAATCCCGCTCTCACTCCAGCCTCAGGCCAGGCAATTGCTGATGTCATCTCTGTATCTGGCTTCTTTCACTTAGCCTAATGTTCTGGGATTCATGTCATTATGTGTATCAGTATTTTGTGCTTTTTAATTGCTGAGTGGTATTCCCCAAAGTGCATAACTAGTCAATGGATCAAGAATATATGGCACATCTCTACAATGAAATACTTAAGCAATATAAAGGTCTTGTGTTTTAACCTGCTATCCAACTTACCAGCCCTCCAATCCCTGCTCAACATTGCATGCTTCCTCAGGTTAGGTTTCCCCTCAGGTCCATTATGAGCCCTAGCCCGGCAAGACTCTCAGTAGCCCCTAAGCCTACAGGTCCCAATTAGGCAACTGGACCTGGATAGTGCAGTGCGCTGGAGAACCTTGGAAACCTAGCTGCTCTCCCCCTGGGTCAGTAGATCACAGTCATGACACTCCATGACCCACATCCAGCTATGTAGCCATGCAGGAAAGACTTTCCAATGATTATCAATTTGGCCATTCTGAGTCTGGACCCTAATACTTTTCCTGCTGGGCCCAGCAGGATCTTTCTGCTTACCGCAGGAAATCAGAGATTCAGAGGTGTGCCCACATCCCGAGAATGCAGGTGTGTATACGTATGGATCAGGAGTCTAGGGGGAAACCTGTCCCCTCCATGGCCAAACTTAAGCCCATATTCTATTGTATTTGAGCCCAAATCAGCTTACTATCTCCAGGAAAAGATGCCTGAAAGGATTCCCTTCAGTGTCCCCTCCACACTTCAGACTTTTGCTTGAGCAGTGACACTCATGGCTAAAGGAGCCAGAAATAGGGTGGAGGCAAACTAGGATGGAGAGTCAGTGGTCTACAGGAGCGTCTAACAAACTTGCCTGCCTCCAGTAGTGCCAACTCCATCGTGCTGTGGACTGTGAAGGCATCATTCCCCTTCAGCACCCAGCCCAAGCTCAGCGACAAGATGTCCTGTCCATGGAAGGGGCCTCTCACCACCCAACAAAAATGTCCATAAAGTGAGCAGGACCAAGCTGCTTTTAGGATTCTATGGAGGCGCTGAGACTAGACAGTTTGCACTTCCTGGCTAGAGGCAGGGCTGGGGGCAGAGCAGGTTGCAGGAATGACAGGAGATACTGGTGCTACTATTCTAAAACTACAGCAATTTTTTGTCCTGTTTCACTCAGTGTTTACATTTGGCGTTTAATAGCTACTTTATTTTCTTGCTTTGGAAAACTATTTAACTTATCTGCATCTAATTTTCCTAATCAGCAAAATGGAAGTAATAATGATAATTATTATTATTAATATACTTATCTCATAGGAATTGTTGTGAAAATTAAATGCATTAACACATGTAGTGCTCTTGGGATAGTAGTCCTGGTAATGTCTCAATGAAATGAAGCCCCTGCTACTGTCTGAATATTTTTCCAGTGGAGGGAATATTTTATGGATTATATGTAGGTAGCGAGGAGGAGATCATCTGTTCAGCAGCACGGTATAAATCTGTGTCATTGTGGACGGAGCTGCATGTCTGCAGATTATTATGTGGATCTGGACATGAATGTGAGACTGAGAATGAGAAGAACTCCTCTCAATCTACACACACATTCTCAACCTTGAGATGTTGGGAAAGAGTCAGAGAGTCAGTGCTTCAGATAGGGGGCAATGTCTGAAGGCTTCTTATTGAGGGGATGGCTGGATGGGAGGTACAGCCTATCCAATCTAGAAAGTCTCACATTTTATAACCAATGTCAGGAGCTTTTCTCTGTTGTAAATCTCTTCTATTATCTTGAAGCCTTTGATAAGAAATATTTAAACTCTTATAGGCTGGTTTGAGCCATTGTTTGAGCTCCATTCCTGCTTCAGGTGATGTAGTCAAAGGACAGCAGTGGTCACCTGTGGGATTCAGTTATGATTTGGTGAGAGGTGATGTAAGGGGAGAAAGCAGTGTTTTCCTCTGAAATAGCTGGTTGCCTGAGGTGACAGATGGTGGGACAGGTAGTAAGCATTCCTTGGGGATTGCCAGTATTGCTTGGGGATAAATATCCAGTAAAATATTAGACTTCTTATGAACTCAAGTAAGATGGGGACTCAAATGATTATTAAATCGGCATTAATGAAATTCACAAATATGCAAGCCAGCAGGAGTTGGGGACAGAGGAAACCCTCATACTCCAGATGATTGCACACAGAGGTAGTACTTATGCTGCCATCACGGTCTCCTTGGACAAAGCTTCTCCACATCCCAGCTACTCTGCCACTGGATTCCACCACTTCAAACAGTACTTAGAATGGACTGGTCCAGCAACAATCTTCAGGATGAACTGGCCAACATATCCAAATGCTTTGACTCTCAGGACTTGTAGAGTGAGTTTGTGTTGTGTGTGAATATGAGCTCAGGGAGCTAGTTGTGCATTCAATTCTCCCTGGGGCTGCCATTGAAAATTTCTTCCTTCGTTTCCGAACACACATATCCGCATTGAGAGCAGAAAGAGAGCAACTTATGTCTTCACATGCAGCCCTTTAGTACTAGAAATATGGTGTTGCCACCAGTCAGGATGGGCATGCGTATTGTGGCCATGTAGACCAATGTCCATATAATTGCCGCAAAATTGCCATAGGAGAATTGGTTGTAAATTATCTAGTCATGAACAGAGGGAAGTTCTTAATTTCTTAAAAATTGGAGAAAACACATATCTGCTTCCAAGACCCAGGCATGGTGATTTGGGAGCAGTGGAAAGGCAAGAGACCACATTCAGGTCTAGTAGGCTACTCCCTCTCCATCTGCTGTCATGTAATTAAGACACATAAGTACGGGGGCTGGGCATTTCTGTGACCCACAATATGATGGTCATCAACCTGGACGTAGAGATAGGAGACCACATTGGGAGGTCCCCACTGAGTGCCTGTGTTTCCCCTCAATACTTTCTATCCATTGGCTGGAGACCCCTACCCCCCCACTTACCAAGGAGTTCTGCCAAAGGTAGTACTTAGACCTGACCCAGGCTCCCATTTTTCTTGCCTCTCTCTGTCCTAGACTCCAAACACGTATTCTGCTTCCTGAGAGAGGTTTTTCAGACCAGGATTGCAAGAGCTTCTCCAGTATTGTAAGCGAGACTACTCAGATGCTATAGTCCCCATTGCCTGTGCATCTGCCTGTTAGGCAGGGTATGGGAGCACTGTGTCTCGGACAGGAATGCTCCCTTTATTTCTATTTCCCCAGGCTTTGTCTTCCCCCACCTTGGATCATTTCCTGATCATCCACCAGCCTTTCTTGTCTGGTTCCAGAGGGCTTTGTGCCTGATCTTGCCTGAGTAATGACATTTTAGGTATTTAGTGTACTCAGCCTGGCTCTCCTTTGCATTACATTTCCTTACACATAGAGGTATTCAGGAGAATTATATTCTTCAGGTATCTGGTGCTAACTTTGTTGAGAGCTCCCACAAAGCTCTCTGAGGGGAACCCACCCATTACCTGACAAAATAGAGGGAATGGTAACAGAGAGGAAGATGTGATAATGCTGCAGAGACTGGATAGAGTGCTCATGCTTGCATGGAGAAGGAAGCTACCTTATGCTCTGCCATCAGGAGTCCTGGAAATATGCCCCTAGCTAATTCCTGAGATGGTACTGTCACAGCTTCATACTCCCATTTTTTCATTTTTAACCCTGCTCTTGTTCATATATGCATTGCTTCAATCACCAGAGATTTATTGAAACACTTTTTTACATAATGTCTGTAGTAAGTGAAGAAAATATTTTAAAAAAATTTAAGAAATTATTAAAAATATTTAAAAAATATTAAAAAATAAAAATATTAAAAAATTTTGCTGGAGGAGCTCAGAGTAGTGAGAAATAAACTTTTCATATTTACAAGTAAAAAAATTCAATATAACATGATATGGGGTTTCTCATCTGCTGCATAAAGGGGCAATGGAAGAAAATATTAATTCTGCTTTAGGAATTCAGAAGAAGCTTCAAAGAAGTTAGCCCTTGAGTGGAGATTTAAAGAATGAGTAGGGGTTTTCTATGTGAACAAACAGAGTAAAGGGATGCAGAGGGAAGCCATGCAAGGCAGAATGAACAGACAACATGTACCAAGATGATAAGACAAGAGACATCCTGGTTAATTAGAATGGTACGTAGTCCATGATCTTTTTGATAACTAGTACTAAGGCTACCAGAGGACTGTGATGGTTAATTTTCTGTGTTAACCTGACTGGGCCACAGAGTGTGAGATATTTGATTAACATTATTCTGGATATTTCTGTGAAGATGTTTCTAGATGAGATTAGCATTTGAATCAGCAGCCTGAATAAAAAGATTGCCCTCCCCAATGTGGGTGGCTTCAGCCAATCCATTGAAGATCTGAATAGAACACTGAATCCATCGAAGATCTGAATAAAAAGACTGAGTAAAGGAGAATTCTCTCTCTCTTCCTGACTATATTCAAGCTGGGACTTGGTCTTCTCCTGCCGTCAGACTCAGACTTGGACTGGAACTTCCGCCCTTGGCTCTCCTGGGTCTCCAGTTTGCCAACTACGGATCTTGGGACTTCTTAGTTTCATAACCTCATGAGCTAGTTTCTTATAATAAATATATTGGTTCTGTTTCTCTGGAGATCCTGAATAATAATAGGACACTGAGTGTCTCAGTCTGCTTGGGCTGCTATAACAAAACATGACACGCTGGGTAGCTTAAACAACAGAAATTTATTTTCTCACAGTTCTGGAGGCCAGAAAGTCCAAGATCAAGATGCCAACAAATTCAATTTCTGGCCTCTTGGCTTGTAGATACCTGGCTTCTCACTGTGTCCTCTCATGGCCTTTCCTCAGTGCACGGGCATGGAGAGAGAGAGAAAGCAAACCTGAGCTCTCTGTTGTCTCTTCTTATGAGGATGCTAATCCCATTGGATCAGGACCTCATACTCATTTAACCTTAATCACTTCCTTACAGGCCCCATCTCCAAATACAGCCACAGGACTTCACAATATGAAATTTCAGGAGGACGCAATTCGGTCCATTGCATGGAATGAGGGTAGTGGGAGAGGAGTCTGGACAGGTGGGCCCAAAACAAGAGGTGAAAGACTTTGAGTCTCATGCTAAGGGGTTGTAATGTTTAGCCTGTCAGTGATGGGGTATAATGGAAGGGTTTTAACTGTGGAAAAGAAATGATAAAACTTATATGAGAAAGCTTACTCTGATTTCCGGTTAAAAGAGCATTCACTAGCCATCCTTGGAATATTCTCTGCACATTTACCAAAGGAAATTTTATGACAACAAATTGAAAATGAGTATTCATAACTGCTGGGAGAACTAAGGCAGGCAGAAAGTCATGGCCAGAATCTTTGAGCTATTTCAACATCTATATGATCCATGTAGTTGGATTGAAAAAAAAAAATGTAGCCCACTCATGCAGCATCACCCTAATGAGCATCCCAGTGGTGCTCATTTACCCCTGTTTAGGGATTTCTCCTTGGGCTCAAGTCCTAGTGTCTTCAGTGCCTATGTTGGTTATAACACTAGGAGATCACCCCTAACTCGCTGTTTTGGTGCAACATTTTTTGGTAGAGTTTGGTTTCTTTCATCTTTAGTTAGCAGGATAAGTGGGGAATGGGATAGTGGTGCAAAGACAGGTTGGTTTTTGGAATTTTGCATTTTGATTGATAAATCCCACATATAGTGTTCTAGACAGTGGCAGAGACAAGAAAATACCTAACAGCAATGCACACTGGGGATTGTTTTATTATTTTTTATTGTTTATTATTTAAAATGCATGCATATATGTATCTATTTACAATATATGATGTCAGTCCTAAGAATCAGCCAAAAGAGTAAGATATTACTCATCTCAGTCCAGTAAAGCAGCCCTTACTGAGTTGGCTCCACATTTGGGATTGGGCTGGTTCCTTGATCGCACAGGTTATCCTTTCTCTGCCACTTCTCCAAAGACACAAAATCCGGAAAAGTCTGTAGAGGTGAGGGCTTTGCTATTTTGGGCTCATGTGCACCTCAGATTCCCCACTCCCAAATGAGGGAAACAGGCATAGTTAGGGTAACTGATTTTCCTAAAGAACAGCATCAAAGGAATGTCAAGTGTAATATATGAATACAAATAAAATGAAGAAACATTTCCTAAAGTGAAGGAAGACCTGCGTATGCAGATTGAAAGAGCTTTCTGCAATACAGGAAAACTCAACAGAAAGACTAATGGTAAGATTTACCGTTAGGTAGCTGCTTAAATGATGATATAGTAGTCCCCTCTTATCCATGGGGGATATGTTCCAAGACTCCCAATGGACTCCTGAAACCTTGGATAGTACAGAACCCTATATATACATTTTTTCCCTATACATACATATCTATGATAACGTTTAATTTATAAATATTAATAAATATAATACGATAAATATTAATAAAATAGAATAATTATGACAATATACTGTAATAAAAGTTACGTTAGATCTTAGCAACCTCAGCATACAATGTTTTCTCCTTTCCTTATTAAGTCGAGAACTTCCACCTTTTCACTTAAAGGAAGCACTTTATGGCTTCCCTTTGGCAGATCCCATTTGCCAGCATCACCACTCTTGTGCTTTGGTGCCATTATTAAGTAAAATAAGGTTTACTTGAACACAAGCACTGTGATACTGTGACAGGTGATCTGATAACTGAGATGGCTACTAAGTGACTAATGGGTGGGGAGGATAGTGTATACAGCATGGATCCACTGGACAAAGGGATGATTCATGTCCCAGGTGGGACGGAATGGGATGGCTCAAGATTTCATCACACTAGTCAGAACAGCATCAAATTTAAAACTTACGAGTTGTTTATTTTTGTAATTTTCCCTTTATATTTCTGGACCTTAGTTGACTATAAGTAATAGAAAATGGGAAAAGCGAAATCAAGGATAAGGGGGACTGAGTACTGTATATGCTAAGTGAAATGTCAGTAGCTATATAAGAGCTACCACTGTGAAGTGGAGACGTCAGGAAGGCTTTCCAGAGAAAGGGCATGATCTAAGACTACAGAAACAAGGATCAGATAGGGAGAGTAGAGTGGTAACGCCACTGCAGGGAGAGAGAATAATACGAGGAAAAGCAAGGAACCACAAGATGGAATCAATAGATACTTTTGAGAGAGCATGGATTAAGCTTAGGGTGAAGTACTGAAGTTAAGTGATGACATTTTAGGGTTTGAAGCTTATCCTATAGGCAATGTAGAACCATAAAAATTTAAAGACATCCCTCTCTATATGAATTTCTGAAGATGGAATAGCAATTTAACCAGTTCATTATCAAATGGTAGGTTCTCTTACAGCATCCTATATTTGAATATCATACAATCAGCAAGACATGATTACATTCTTGCAGTTTCTGAAAGTTATGCAATTATCTTGATATTTTTGTAGCAGTAAATGTGAAAAAATATCCTTGTTTTCGCTCTTCTTTTCTTTTTTGGGCTGCTTTTAGCAGTCCGAAAATCAGCTTTCATTTTGACTGCCGCTTAACAGAATTTGATTAAAAAAGTAAACTAATTACAACGGAAATGCAGCCCTGCGAAGCTTTAAGAAAAACACATTATTTTGTTTTAGGGTTCAGTTGCTATACATTCATTTATCATCTTTATAAGCGATATGCAGGCGATGATGAATAGGCCCTGGCTTTGAATCAGGAAATGTAAATTATCCCCTTTCTTTCCTTTTTTCCTCTTTTTTTTTAAACAAATAATGAATACTAGTAAATTTGAAGCTAACTGATGAGCCAAGAGCTCAATGATGATGCAATGCCCTGAAAGCAAAGCAAGGGCTACTCATCTGACAGTCGGAAGCAAAGAGAACTCCTAGTCCAGGGGCTGCGTAACCTGACCCGGAGCGGGCTGTGTCTCTGGTTGAGACAGCTGGTTTGGAGGACCTCTGGGAAGGTGGAGGTTGCTCTGCCATTGTTTTGTGTGTGAGCCTCCCTCATCCGATGTAGCCTTGGCCCTCGGAAAAGCAGCAAATGTGTTCTTTAAACCCTCCTTCATCTGGACCTTGTCTTCCAGTCATAGGACTTTGCTCTCTCTTCTTCCTCATCCAATGTTTGTCCTTCAAAGGCTGCTCAGGTTTCAGCTTCATGGGAAAGCCCTCCCTGACTGCTTCAGATTACAATTAAATCTGTTTAGAATATTGAAGATCTTTAATATATTGTGAAAAATGGGTGCATTTATAAGCAAAAAGCTCAATTTTTCAGGATCGACAAAATAAGTTTTAATGTTTGGGTAGCATTTGGATAAGGAAAGAAAATGAGAAATCACGTTCCCAATAAAAAAAGAAAAAAGGTGCTCAACTGGAGACCATGGTGAAGAGAAACCAATTTTGACTGGATGGTTATGATTGTACATATGAAGCAGGGAGGCTTTTGAGAAAGATAAAGGTCAAGATGCTCACCTCAGGATAAATCTCAAGTTTATATTACTCTCCTCATTTGGTATAGAAAAACAAACCTCAGTTGAAAGAAAATAGCAATGTGAATGTTGGCTTCAGTGGTGCAGAAAGTTATGAATACTTATTTTCATTTTCAGGGGTTTTGCAATATTTACACTAACTTGCATATAGAATGTTTAAGTTATTTGCAGGCATTCTGCAAATTAATTTAGAATCGGCAATTTACTTACATTTGGGTGGCATTTATGGATAAAGACATTAGCCATAGGCACTACTCACAAAGTTATGTTTACATCATTAATTTCCATATTCTTTATAAATTATGCCAATTTGATTTTTATGATGTAATTTTACGCATATACTGTTTTCCTTTTTAGGAACAAAACTCAAGTATTTCTCCTCACTGTAGCACACAGAAGGTGTTGGTGCACTTCCTTTTTAATTTCGTTAATTTTTGTTTCTTCTCACAGTCTTTCCTTTGCTTTTATTATACCTTCTTTCGGATTGCTGAGGCAATGATTAGGCACGTTGGCCTTGGAAAAATAAATAAAGAGAAGGAAAATATGATGTTCTGTCACTTTAAAATGTAGTCCATTTCCACCAACATATTAAAAGTTTAAATATTTTATTGCCTAGGCACAATCTCATTTTTATTGCCCCAATCACAGCTCATTGGCTAGGATATGCTGGGCAGAGGAGTGAGCTGGTCAGCTAATGGCCTCCCTGCTGCTAAAATTAACTAATTGTTAAAGTAATAACCATAGACCCTCATGGCCTATTTTAATAGTCAGTGGCAATCTGGGAAATTATTTTGCTGCTTTCATTTCGGCAAGTCCTCCTGTTGGCCATTTGCACCCCTCTCTATCCTCTTAAATGTCATCTTGATGAGAAATATTTCAATGAGAATCTGCAGGGAGCTCTGGCAAGTCCCTCCAAGTTGCAATTGGGGCCCGTCATTTCTTCTGTGAATATGGGAAGAACTTTGGGGTGCCTGGAGGTGGCCATTTATCTATTGCACCAAACTTCTCTTCCAACCTCATCTTCCCTCCTCTGCAACTTGTACCTCTCACATGACTTTGTTTCACATCTTGCTATGTCCTACTCTAACGCTAGCAATGATCTTGCCTCTTCTTTTGCTGGAAAACACTTCATCCATCTCTAAATGATCACTTCTCTCCACATTGGAGGCCCACTCATTTAATATCTCAGGACAACACTATTTTTAATATTGAGCTCTCCTACCCAGATATTCCAATATATGCTTTGCTACAAAACATTTTTATCATATTTTTGAACTTCACGTTCTCCTTTATCTGGTTATTTATTATTTCATGTGTACAAATCCTTTATTCTCAGCTAAGCTTACATTTACCCAGAAAAGATTTCACACTTTCTCTTTTATCTCTCAGTACCAAGAACTATGTTGAATACATTGCAGATGTTTATAAAACACATGTTGAATTAAATTAAATTAGATGTGGAAATTTCAAAGTTATGCCTGCTATACAAATGTCCTGTAGGGATGTTTTCAATCCCTCATATCGACAGAGGAAGAGGTAAGTTCTAGAGACTCCTCCACCGAGACTAAATCTTCCTGAGTTTTGTTATAAACATGTCATTAATATGGACCCCATAGAATGGGAAATCCTAATGACAAAATTGTTAAAGTCCCCAGAGAAGACACAGAGAACTTTGTACTAAAATAACTTAGAAGAAGGTGGATGTGAGGCAGTTATGGGGCAAACATTTGAAAGCAGAGATGGAGGGTTAGTTAGCCTAGTCAAGAGGTTCACCTGTAAGGCCAATATTAACTATACATGTTTGCTCCTTATTCACTGGATCAAACATGGAGGGCCTCTGCTGGATAGCTATGAGTAAGCATACCTGCAAAGTTGGGGGTTTTTTTGGTGAGGAAGATTGTCCCTGAGCTAATATCTGTGACAATTTTCCTCTACTTTGTAGGTGGGATGCTGCCACAGCATGGCTTGATGAATGGTGTGTAGTTCCATGCCTGGGATCCAAATCTGTGAACCTTGAGCCGCCTAAGAGGAGTGTGTGAACTTAACCACTACACCACCAGGCCAGACCCCTGCAAAGTATTTTTTAACAAAGCTTTCTATCTGTTTAACATAGTCACTAATTCAGACTTCACAAAACTTCACACAGCTCTTCTCAATTATATTATTGTGACAATATTTTCTTTTATGCCTGTTAAGACATGATTATTGAAAGTTTTTATGTATATTCATAACAGTACTATGTTGATACTAACTTTTAAACTACTTAGAAAAAGTCAAAATAAAGAGACTGAAAACCAGTGTATTGATTTCAGATTCCATGCCAGTCCTGGCATGGTCTGTTAAGGCATGAAAAGCTTCTTGGGAATTATACATTTTTATACTTTGGGTTAGTTATAGTTAACCCATGGAATAGTCATGTTCTAGATCAACGACAGATTTTAGGGGCTGGCCCTCTGGCTAAGTGGTTAGGTTCGCACGCTCCGCTTCTGTGGCCCAGGGTTTTGCAGGTTCGATCCTGGACATAGACCTAGCACCGCTCATCAAGCCATGCGGAGGCAGCGTCCCACATAGCACAATTAGAAAGACCTACAACTAAGATATACAACTATGTACTGGAGGGCTTTGGGGAGAAGAAGAAAGAAAAGATTGGCAACAGATATTAGCTCAGGGCCAATCTTTGGAAAAAAAAAAAAAAGACAGCTTTTAGACTAGGTTGGAACAATTGCATTAAAAAGTCCAGAGTCCTTTAAGTACCATGTTTTTCACATCTCATAAAGACCTGGAGCTCAACCTTTAAACGAGGGTTTAGTTAGAGGAGTCTTTTTGCAATTCTAGCAAGCCATAATTTATCATCTCCTTTGTACAAGGTCCCTCTTTACAGTCCTGAAGATAAATTTAACATTTGAATTTGATTTTAGAAATGTTTTTGAAAAAACCCTCTCAAAAATCATGGTGAGGACTCAGACAAACTTGGATCTGTATCCTGACTCCTCACTGACTAGCACTGTTTCCTTGGGAATATAATGGTAATATTGACCAACTTCAATTTCCTTATAGGATAAAATGGAAGTGATTGCTCTTTCTGATTTGCTTTGGGAAGTGATGAAACAAAAGATGATGATTATTTGTAAAAGAAGAATCAATAGTCGCTAAATGAGGGCCTGAATGATTCTCCGATGAGTCAAAGGTAAGTGCATCAGGGCGTGGAATTTTTGATAGTTATTTTGGTTATTTACATGTCTTGTGCTTAACTCCCAAGTTTCATCTGGGTTAAAAAACAGTTGAGATGGAAGAACAACAATTCTGCATATATTCCATGTTATCGTCTTTTTTGAATTCAAATAGGGAGGCAGAGATTAAGAGCAGAAAGTCAAGTCAGTTAGAGCTGCTTCCAACCTGATCACAGTCAACTACTAGTTATATAACCTTGAAATTCTTAGCAATCTCTCTAAGCTTGAGATTATTTGGGTTAAACATGGGGACAACAGATATATCTACTTCACAGGGCTGTTACGGGGATTCTATGAAGTAATGCTACAGTGCATTTAGCATAGTGCCTTACATACAGTAACAATAATTGTTTAATTAATAATAGCTGTTATTTCCATGGTGGTCTAGTGGTTAAGATTCAGAACTCTCACCACCACAGCCCAGTTTGTTTCCTGGTCAGAGAAGCACACCGCCTGTCTGTTGGTCGTCAAACTGTGGTAGCTGCATGTTGCTGTGATGCTGAAAGCTCTGCCACTGGTATTTCAAATACCAGCAGGTCCACCCATGGTGGACAGGTTTCAGCGAAGCTTCCAGACTAAGACAGACCAGGAAGAAGGACCTGGCCACCCACTTCCAAAGAAAGTGTCCATGAAAATCCTATGAATAGGAGCAGAGCATCCTCTGATGAAGCACCGGAATGTGAGAGGATGATGCAAAAACAGTGGGCAAGGTTCCACTCTGCTGTACACAGGGCTGCTAGGAGTCAGAATCCACTTTTGGAATAAACAGTGACAAATTATTTCCATATTATTACTAAGGACTATTCAAACAAATGACACTTTGGTACATGGCAGGCATGCAAAAAGAATCTGTACAGTGAGGCACTGCCACTCTAAAATGACCTGATTAATGATCCATGGTGGACTGGGTGTGAAAAGGAAGGAGAAAAGCCATGAGGAATGGCTGCCACCTGCACAGGGGCTGTGACGATGCAGTCTCCAGGACAAATCACCACTTGCCTTCCTTTGGGAGCCTCAGAGCCCCACGAGAGCTTTATGAGGGCAGCTGAGGGAGATTTGGGGGGTCCACTCAGTGATTTTGAGCCTCAACAGAGAAAGAAAGCTGCGCTGAAGAGAACTGAATTCTTTGCGGACAGGAATGAGGTCCTGTGCTGAGAAAACCACAGTTACAGAGCCAGGCCTGGGATATTTTCAGTATGAACCAAGTAAACCCCAAACCAAATATCTCTACAGCTTCTAGAACCTTGAGAGCAACAAACAGAATTCAAAGAGCATATGTCAGCAATTCTAGGTCAAATGAGAGTTTTAGATTAGAACAAAAAATTATGTGTGCATATCTGTGTGTGTGTGTGTGTAGGTATATTCTATGCATTTTTCAAGGCCTTACTCAAACCTTTCTTCCTCCATGAGTTCCCTGTAGATTATTCTTATGTCAGACCCACAAATTCCTGTAGCACTGATTGTCTCTGTGCAGTCTGACCCATCTCTAGTAGAGCTGAGGAGAGTTGTTCTTGTTTTTTGGTTTTGGCGAGGAAGACTGGCCCAGCTAACATCTGTGCCAATCTTCCTCTATTTTGTATGTGGGATGCAGCCTCAGCATGGCTCTGCAAGCAACGTGTATGTCCCCACTGGGATCCAAACCCAGCAACTGGGCCATGGAAGCAGAATGCAAACCCAACCACTATCCGCCACCAGGCCTGCACCAGAATCATTATTTTTAAATCCATATTCTTTGCTCAGCTAGAGGGTAAGTTTCCTGAGGACACAGCCTTTTCTTCAGGTGTCCACTAACTGCAGCCGTCAACCCCAATTTAGCCCCATCACTTAGCAAGGCGCTAGATCCTTAGTCTGCGCTCATTGCAGAAAATAGAATCAGTGCTTACAACAAGTAAACAAACCAAAAAAAAGAAAACTTGAGAAGTACGTGCTAAACCATCGATGGTGTTTTCTTCTCCTTGAAGGTAATGCTAACTTTGGGAGTTGCGGGGGAAGGTGGCCCATCTGGTTCTCTGACATTTTTCTGGAAATACCATCGAAATGAAAGTGAGAAATGTGCTACGAACTGAACAGTCATGATCTCCCCTCGCATCCGAAAGGAAGATTGCGAGTGTAATGAGCATAAATCAAGGCTGGGCTTGTCCTGCTTGCATTGAGGCAAAGCAGGTTTTCCTTTAAAAAAACATCTGCCATAAGGAGATTTAAATCGGGTGCTCCTGTTTTTAGAAAATCTCTATTTCCTTACAGGATGTCGACTTTGATCGCTAATCCCTGGAAAATGTCTTTTAAGAGCTACTCCAATTGGCAGAAGTGCCGGAGAGTGGGCGTGGGCAGGTGTGGGGAGAGGTGGGGAGCAAAAAACCTCTTTTCCAAGCTGAGGTATTATTTTAAAATAAAAAGACAAGTCCCAGAGGCTCAGGGTTCTGACGATCCCCTCTGTGATTCCAAGAGCGCAGGCCAGGGACACCGTTGGAAAATGTTTCTTTGGCGGGTCAGCAGTTTCCCGTCCGCCCCTCTCCCTGGCCAATGGCGTTAATGTGCGTTTGTCAATACTGAATTTCATTTGCCGCAGAGCAGCTTAGAGAGGGAAGCACATCGTGTTGCATTTTCCTTGCCTCTCAAATTGGAGTTCCAGCTTCTCCCTAGCTTTGTGTTGTCAGCAAAACGTAATGCGTTTACAATCGGTCTCTTGATCTGAGGTAATTACCAGCAGGAGAAAGAGCGAGGGTAAGAACCTAACAAGAGAAGCCTTGTGTCGTCGCGCGGTGGGCTGCTGTCCGGAAAGTGTATCCGACTTGTCAGATTGGTTCAAATTAAATTGACACGGTGCTCTTCCAGGCATCACCGCGGTATTATACATCTCGGAGCCCTTTTGGGCAGTAAATGCCTTCAGAGTTAAAAAGGAACGTGCTAAAGGAAACTCAAAGGAGCCAGCAACAAGGACAGAGAGGATCTCCGGGAGGACCCGTTAAAACTGGCTATGAGAATGCCGAGGTTATGTTATGACTGAAGCTCAGTTTTAGTCTTCTCTCAGCAATTTTTACTTCTGTGCCACTGTGACAGAGGTGTCCCCAGGCCTTAGCCATGAGGCCTTGGAACCATTTTTTTCTGCCTCCGGCTCCATTTATTTATTTATTGTAACATTTATGAGCTCCATCCAGGGAAGCTGCTGGGTCCAGCAGCATCAGCCCCAGCCTGAAGGGAGACAGAGGGATTCTAACCTTAGCCTTTCCCTGATGGGCCTGGTGACCTTGGCCAAGTCATTTAACCTCAACATGCTGGGGTTGCCATTTATAACTGAGCAGGGGAGTGAATGAGCCCTGGATCACCTCGACAGGGTGTCAAGAGGAATAACTAATTAATGATTGTAAAGCACTTTGCAAACAGAAAGTGCTGTACAAAATGCTTAATATTAATAATAAAATGCATTCACTGCAAGCCTCCAGGCGTATGTACAGAAATAACGACAGCAATTAAAGTAACACGCTAACAAAACTCATTAACCCTCCAATCTCCTTCTGACCGTATTTGGCTGTTGTAGCTTCGTGGCTTTCTTAAGGCTGCCAGGTGGTGCAAGGAGGCAGGCTACGAGGGAGGGCATGGCTCTCCCTCACTTTCTAGGCAGATTAGCAAGTCACTGGTTCTGAGAGCCAGCAGTCCCACAGCCCCATCTCCATTCAGCCTTTCCTCCCTGTTTCCCCATGTGGATCATTTCCTTATCTCCGTGCTCTAGGAGCCAATGCCTATGTCATTAAGCACCCTGAATGGCTCTTCTCTACGTTGTGTGCTTCATTTCCTTCCATATACCTGTGACTTTTCTCTGTCTAGACTGTAAGCTGCTTGAAGGCAGGGTTTCCCTTGTATTATAACCCCCTAATTCCTAACAGAGGACAGTGCAAAGGGCATGCCCATAGGTGTCTGTGGACCAAAGGGCAGACACTGTCCTCCCTGGGTGATTGATTAGATGAAGGGATGTTATTTAAAATATGCTACACGCACTGGTTATCTTGTCCTGGCAAGCTGGCAGCCATTGGTAAGAAACTCCTGATGTCTGTCAGGGAGGAAAAGTTATGACCTTAGGGGGAGGAGTGGAAAAGGGGAGAAAGGACCTTTTACTCTGTTGTTCAGAAAACCTACAGCTTTGAAACTAGGGGAAAATGAAAGCTGAAATTGAGGGCGTCACTTCAGGAAGAGGAAAGGAATTAATACTAAATGCCTTGAGTAAGCAGAAAACAGAGCAAGGCCTGAGGGGACCAAAGCTGATAAGGGCCGAAGGGTGGGAATGACATGCATGGCTAGAGACCTCAGAGTGTTGAGGGAGAACACCGAGGACTTTGTGAAGACAAGTTGAACACCTTGTATAAGGTAATTTTTCTATTTTCTTTTTGTAAGAATGAACGGCTAATTTGAAAAAAAAAAAGTCTTTCTCCTTAACCTCCTTTCTCCTCTTCTGTAATAAGCTACCATTTTGGTTTTTGTTTCTCTTTAACTTTTAGATTTCATACCTCACCTTGCCCAGAGCGCTGGCTCACATTAGAATTTTTGTTAGACACTGCAATAGTGTCTTTTACAGAAAATAAAAGTGGTATGTAAACATATTCCTGAGGCACTGTGAGTCAAAATTTAATCTGATTCTGAGTACGATATCGTAATACAGGATTGTGATATGGACCACTAGATTGATAATGCAAACAGTTTTTTATAAAAAAGATTACCACATATAGTATAAGAAATGGGCTCCAAATTGTAAATAAGAATAGTATAGAATTTACCAAATGTTATATAAATCAACTAAGCAAAAAAAAATAAATAAATACCAGACATTCTATTCATTTTGATTGTTTAAAAGAGATTCCCTGGAGAAGAGCTTCTTAAACAGTAATGAGGAGCTTTGGTTTTAGAAGAAATAGCCAAGGAACTCCTGAGCAGCGTTGGGGCAGGGGACTATAAGGTCAGGGGCTGGGGAGGAGGAATTTGCTGTGAAAACACTGGAGCCATTTAGGGTACGGTGCCTCTGAGCACAAATGTCTGCTTATCGGGGAGAGGGAGGGAGTAAGGAAAGAAGAAGGCGGAGGGGAGAGGAAGAAGCTAACAGCACACAAATCCAACGCTGAGTGACACCCGAGTATAGAGAGAAAGATGCTGTAAGAATCCAAAGCAGAGGGCGGAGAGTGGAGAGCGTGGGGTCTGGAGCTCTGTCCTGACAGAGGCATGTTATGAAAAATATTCTTGATTTTTGGCAGCCACTCCACAGATGATTCCCTCCTGTGGAGAGCTGGAGTGATTGTGGACAAGCAGTTGGGGAGATTACAGGTCTGGAGATGACTTGGGGAAAAAAACTCCTAAAATTACAAGAAAAAAAGTCAAGAAATGATATTGAGGGAGCACAAGCCTCTATTTCATGGCCAAATCAAAAACTCCCTGACTAGGAAATTGATATTCTGCCTCCAAGTCTCTTTCCTGAAGGCTGGGCACAGCTTCCAGAGGAGATGGCAGAAGAGGACAAGTGGCATCAGGGTGCAAGCTAGGATCCAATCGTGCCACCAACTTGTGTGTCCTTGAACCCGTCCTGCACATCTGTCAGCCCAGTTTTCACCTGTAAGGCAAAGCATTTGAGTTAGACAATCTGTAAAGTCCTTTCCACCTCTAATATTCACTGAACTCCATGATGTTGAGTGTCCAAAGTGCGTCTTTCATACTTACTCAGTGGCTAAGAAGCTGACTTAGGTGAAATTTCCATTTCATTGAAGCTACTCTAAGTTTACCAGAGTGTGCAACTTGAAGGTTTCATCCCCATGGTGTAGAGTGGTCATCAGCCAAAATCCATTCAGTATGTCCAGCCCTTTGATAAGTACTGAAAGGATGACTTTGTCTCTGCTCTTGAGGAGCTTACAGTCCAATAACTGAGTCACATAAACACATGAAAAATGATAAAAGATAAGAGACATCACTTTGCCCTTGTGTTTCATTGCCAAATTAGAGCTATAGACTGAGAGTGCTTTGAGTTTAGAGGAATATAAGCTTTCAGTGGGTTGAATGGCCAGAGGCAAGGGAGAGGTGTGAGCTGGACCTTGGCGAGCAAATATTCTGTTCATCCAAACAGCCTCTCCTTGCATCCTGATTCCTGCTGGATAAACAACCACACATACACGCACACACACATGTGCATGCTCACACACACCTGGAGAAGAAGTCAAATCTCTGTCAGAGCGGAGCCCTTAATGAATCTCTGTTGACTAGGTTGAGACATTGGAGATGAGGGATGCGAGTGGCTGAAATCTAGAAGCCAGCATTTTAGTGAGTTACGGCCTGGGAAAACTCCCCTGAGATTAAGCAGTCACGAGGTGGTAGATCAACTACTAAACCTGGGGTCAAGAGTCTTGGGTCCAAATCCTCACTCTGTCATTTACTAGAACTCTGAATTTAGAAAAATTTCTTACACCATTTGAGTCTGGTGTGAGACCTGAGAAGTTTTCCCTATATTCTATTAGGCCGGGGGTTACAAATAGCAAAGTTGGAGGCAGAGTGGGAAAGTCTGGGACAAGCATGAAGATCCTGGGCGTACAGGGGATAATTGGCAGAGGTCAAAGATGCTTCAGCAAGGGTAGCTGTTGGGTGTTGAGCATTGAGATTATTGGCTTACTCTGCAATTTGGACAAGAGTTGCCCTTTCTGACATGTTCTCCCCACTCTTATGAAAATCTAGGATTTCTTCACCTTTGTGCACTCCACTTTTTCAGCAAACACATTTAATCAGCAGCTATGATTACACTGTGCATAAGTGCTAGGAATAACAACGACCATGTAATTTATGGCCCAAACCAGGAAACTATTGAGAGTAAAAGAGGTGCTACTAATAATTATAATGGATAACAATTGGAAATCAAGCTCGTCATGGGGAAACTGGGAGTATGATAACATTATCCATAAGATATCCCTCTTTCTCCTCAAAACATCATTAATTCTTCCTCTTTCCAAATTAGGAGCTTTGTCCATGTACCCTCACCAGACATTAAAGATTTTGTTGAAACAAGCAAACAAACAAACAAGCTACCTTTTAGGAAACAAAGAATCCCTAAGAAACAAAGAATGCTCAATGTTGGGAAATTGAAGCTCAAAAAGTTATTTATTTTGAAGAAGAATGGTACAGGATGAATGTATGTACACATATGTAAAGAGGAGAGTTTGTGCACACCTAAAATCTAAAATCTAAAATCATGTGGTCCTAAATTATGGCTTTGTGTGTGTGCACATGTGCGTGTAAAAGTATGAATCTCTATTAATCTCTAAAGAAATGTGGTTCTTGGATGACAGAGGGAAAAGCAGAGAAGAAAGCTCTAGAGAGGCAGAGTGAGGAGAGTTGGGGGTGCATATGTAATTTAACCCAACAAATGCAAAACAGGAAGGGAACAGCATTTTAAAGAGACCAGCAGATAGCATCAGCTCATTAGTGGTTCCATTACAGTGTACATCGGTTTGCTTTCTCTCTTGACACACACACACACACACAAAAGTGATACATGTGCATGTCGGTATAGAGGAAGTAAATTAAATAAACATAGTTGAAGTTATTTTAGAGTATTCTGAGCATTAACTCTCATCCTTGAAGGTAGTGACAAGAATTATGAAATGTTTCCATCTTTGAAATTAGCCACTGTAGTTCAAATGTAATTGGATTGCCAAGGCATCCTCTCAATAGGTGAGGAGTGGGGAAGGGTTGGAAGGAAAGGAGTGGAGCTCTTTCCACCAGTTAGATGGGACAACAAGAATATCTACTATGCTGGCACAGCACGGCTGTCAAAGATCAGAGAACTTGTTTCCATTTGGAAATGATTAAGGTCTTATTGCTCCTGTCTTGGATATGAAAGACTTGAAATGCATCAGTTCAATGTAACTAAGGTTGAATGACAACTCTATGCATGTAGTTAGCAAAGTTCATTGAGAAGGAGAAAAGAGCACTGAATTTCAGGAAAGTTGAACTGTAAGAATTGAGTACCTTGATTGAATTTGATAGCTCTTAATGGGAAACTGTACTGAATTGGCAAAAAAAGAAAATGCAATGAGATTTGGTGAAAAGGATCAAACTCAAATTTAGTTTTTAAAAACCCTCAGAATTAATCTTGCCCATTTTATTCAGTTAGTAGTAGAAATTATTTTACATGAAGAAAGACAATGTCAGAAATAGCAGTGTGGAATTTTAGAGGTGGAATTAGAAGATGGCAATGGGAGAGGCTAATTTGCTTTTCTGCTCCAAAATATTCCCAGCAATCATTTCTTGGGGTCTATTTGATTCTTTTTCAATAAAGGTGGAGCAGGATTTCCTAGGGAGGATTTCTGGAAGGAGCTTGGGTTGTAACCACTGAATCCAATAATCAGAGGGCCAAATGAGCCATACTTCTTGAAAGTCTATGTGGATAGGCTGGAAGATGCCCTGGACCCTGCGCAGGGAGACCAGTTGGGGTCATGGACTATTTTAAGACTGGCAGGTCAGCCAAGGAAAAGAGAGTCATTTGTTCAAGAAGCCCAGGACTACAGATGAATGTTGGTGACCTCCTAGGGTGGGAGAGTTTATCCTTGACATGGGCATTGGGGCACAGGGGAAGAGATCCTTCTTAGTGATTATGGCCTGAGTCCTGTGTCTCTACTGTGGGTACATATGCCATATGATGATGGCAGCCAAGGAGTAGCTCTAGAGCTCTTTGCCTTAGTTCTGTTCCCCACCTTCTGGCAGCTTTAATTTTCTTTTTAAATTTAATATCTTTAAGTGGGGCATCCGTTCTCCAGTTTGCAGCACCTACCGCCACACCCTGTTGTCTGATATTGGACATGGTTCCTCGATTTATAACTATCTGATTCTTGACTCCTGTTTGGCCATGTGCAGTAAGGCCTCACTGCTTGGCTGTTTGAAATGCTCTGGAGAACTCTTCTCTCTACTTCATCCATGATGATTTTCTGAAAAGCAAGAAGGGCAAAGGCCCAGAATGATTCACTGAAGGTGCATATGGTATTCATTCTGCAGAGAACAAATATGGAACAGGAGAAAAAGTGACAGTCGCACCATTTGCATTTGGTATGTAAATTCAAGATACATATTGATTTACATGTATAATTCAGCAACCAAAAAAAAAAAAAAAAACCAGATAGCTAAGTAAACATGAATACCCACCCCAAGCTAAAGGCTGGGCTCATGGTGGTGTTTGTAAATGGCACTGTGTGGTAGCACATCTCGGCATGCAAATGTGTACAAACTTAAAACTGTTGCTAGGTTAAACAGCACCTTTCCCAGGAAACACACTGATTTAGCAGCTTGTGCTTTACGCATCGGTCTCCAGGGCAGAAGGCCCCTCTCCTCACCTCATAGGGAGGCAGGACACATGATCCATCCCTCTTCTTTCCTTGCTGGACTGATTATCATAAATTCTGAACAGGGGCACCTTTGTAAATTTTCGCCAATTCAGGGGCTGCCTAATTGGGGAATTAAGCATAACCCTTATTATTTGGTTTAAATATCCAGAGCTTTCTTTCTCCTTAACAACTTACTCCTGAGTGAGCTCTTTCTCATGACTGAGACTCGGACACACACATGTGCTGGACACAGGGTTGTGGAGGTGTGTGCACAGGAGATCTTGGGTAAAGTTCGGAAGCCATGGAAAATATTCAGTCTGTCATACCTGAATTAATCCCTCAGTTCTCTGTACCCATGGGAAAAGCACCAGCCTGATTGCTGGTTTGTATTTTCAGCTGTTTTATATCGTCAGGCTATTCCCCAGCTCAAAATCTCTAGTGGGTCTTTACTTCCAGCTGCACTGAGTCTAAACTCCTTTGACAAGATGTCAAGACCTTTCATTGTCTCGCTATTCCCCGCACAGACCATCTGCTTGGTATGGGTCAGCATCCTCACTTCCCCGTCTAACTTGCACATGTTCAGGAACTCCACCTGTCCTTTTAATGCACAGCACAAGTTCAACTCCTTCTGTGAAACTTCCCTATCATTGAAATCCTCAGCTCACTTTTTCTGAACTCCCTTAGCATCTGTTTTCTGTGCCATCCAAATCCATTCATAAGGATAAAATCTATATTCTGTGTTTTCACATGCTTATATTCATCTTTTCAACTAGATTGTACAGGTCTTGAAGGAAGGACTGTGTCTTTTCCCGTACACCTCGTCTCCACATTAGGCATAGGACAGGTACTCAGCCAAGATGTTGGCCCGCTGATCATTTATCATCAACCTTCCTGCTCCTTTCACCATGAAGGGGGCCGTGCATTTCTGCCCTCACTATCCAGGGATGTTAAACTGCAGCAAAGTCCTCCGGTCCCTGACTTGTAGCTCTATTGGTGATCAGCTACAGGACACCAATTAATAATCTTCCAAGATAATACAGTTTCTGCAAGAAGGTGAAGTAAGGTGTCATATCCAGTCAATGTGATGCAGTTGCTTAACTTTGAAGGACGACAAAGACTACAAATATTCATGTTGTTCTGGAGAAAAACACCATCAATGAGCACCAATAAATAGTGTGGCCTTGGTGTGGGTTGTATTGGGTGACAGTATCAGAGACAAGTGGACACATGTCCTTGGGGTGAGGTAGATTTAGGGATATGCCAGACTTCTACCACCAGAAATAATAAATGTGAGAAGTGATATATATATTTTACAAACTCATTTTTCATTTAGGTGTTTATTTTCCTTGGTGATGATCGTAATAATACTTTTAGTGTTTGTACTATGTTGACAGTTTTCAGTGCAGGGTCTCTCTTATGAAACACATAATATGCACAGAACAGGAGAAGCTACCCCAGATCTATAAAACTACTGAAGTCCAAAGATATTCATACATATTAAAGATACTTACTTAAGTGAATATCAAGACCTTCTTAAATTATTTTGAGATTTCCTAGTGCCCTTTTAGTCAGTTAGGTTTTAGAAGTCGCATGATACAGGTGAAAGAAAACCCTGAATGCCTCAATTCACCGAAGTTTATAACATAGTAATGAATTATTCATGGAAATTTTAATCTGAAGGTAGGCTTTCCTTTGCCCTAGTATCAATCAATTAAAAATAATAACAAATTATTGAATGTTTTATGTGCTAGGCATGATGAGGGGCATAGCTTCAGACAAGGGTTTTAATAATGTCAATTTCATTTTAAAAAACCAACCAAAGGAAATTTTTCTTTGAGGGCTAATTCTAAAGAAAAAGCTATGAAACCAAATGGGTATTGTTTTTGCACTGTTTTTATGACTTTCTTGTATATTATGAGTAGATAACCAGTTCTGCTTCTTTACTTTGCATTCCTTTCATGAGTGGTGGAGATCATGTATCTTCTGGATAACCTGATGCATTGGCTATTCTAACTCCATATTGGCATCTTTCTGGAAAATTTCCTTTCACGGCAAAGATCTCCGACCCTGTTTACTTACAACTGACCTGTTACTTCCCGCACTTCACAGTGACATTTTCATTAATAAACAGTCCTTGTTAATTGGATTTGACCTATTTTTAGCATCAATGGATGCACCACTCACTAGTTATTCATGCTACTTTTTGTTAATCCCAACCTCCTAGGACTTCTTGAATTCCAAATACTTTGCATTTGGATAAACCCAGTGTGGTGACTTAGGCCTGTCTGTCTTTCTCTAAAGGACCACCATTTGTTTCTCCACCCATCCTTCTGGGAAGCGGATTTTCCTGTAAGTCTATGGGAGAATGTTTGTACTAGCAATAGGAGGCAAGAAGATATCGCTTGCTTTTCCTTCAGAAAGAAGTTCATGTTACGAGAGCTGAGGCCTATAACAGCCAAGGTAGTCAGCTGCGCTTTGATTAAGGTGCACTTGGACAATTTCCTCTAAGACAAGATTCTAGACAAGAAAAATTCATTTAAAACATGACACAAAGGAAGTGTACTTAGTGTTTTTTTCCTGTGAAGGTGATAATTCGTCTTAACAGCTTAGCATCCATGTGGCCGTCATCATGAATCTGGCATCATAGCTTTAGAGCAGTGAGCACAATACAGCAGCTTCTTTGAGGAGATGCCACTGCCTGACTCCTGGTTGCCTTGTAGGTCTCTACCCATCAATGAGATCCCATTTCTTGAATTGGAGGGAATAAGCACCTCAAAATATTTGTTGTTTAATCCAAAAATTTGTAAGAACTAATGTGAGAAAGGGATCTATGGGAAATAGAATCATTCCTAATGCTAAGTCCCAGTTCCCAGAGAGCTTTGAAGCTAACAGACCAAGTGAAATGCTAAGAATCATGAATTTCTAAAGATAACTTCTAAAGGTTTAGATTTGGGATTTTGGGGACAGGTCTGAAACAGGGTTCATTGCCGAGCAGGACAGTCTTAGAGTTTGGAGAGGACCAGTAAGTGCCAACACATGGGTTTGCTTACACTCCACCTCATGCAAATTAGTGATATTTGTATTTCTGCATCTATATACATAACAAAATATGGAAGGAAGACGCCAACATCTGTTACCACGGGACCATGGCATAAAATCGTTTATTTTTTTGGTGTGTGCTTTCTGTCTTTTCTGAGTTCTTTTTGTGAATAGATATTGTTTTTGAAATGTATGGGAAAATATGATTTTAAAAAAGTCTTCCTTGAAGAAATGGCAGTTCATGTCTTGGGCTACGTGCTGTGAGAAAGACACAGCTGAAGCATTTCAGGATATTAAGGGTCTGAGAGACTTTGCAGAGTAGCTGGGCCACGTATATCCTTACAAGAACACTTTCCTCCTGTTTGTTCCAACCCATCTCTGTTGCCCAGCTCTGCACCAAGAACTGTGGGGCTAACTAGAAGTGAGAGTCCTCCCTCCTCACTCATGGCAACCCTCTAAAGAGATGGACACATAGTGAAGACGGTGCTGCACTGCATGATAGCAGCAAACATCAACATTTGTGATGATGATTCCGTGGATTAAAGAAGTGCAGAGAAGCCAAAAGCAGACCAAGGTTGCTGAGCTCTGGTTGATAATCTCGTTCCAGAATAATCTTGCCACTGTTTACCAAACTTGAACTGTATGCTCCTTTTATTCATTCATTTTTGTAGAATAAATTATGCGTTGAGAGTTTACCAAGCACGATCCCAAAAACTGAACAGAACAGAGTGAACATGATGGAGATGCTGTCTACCCTTCCGGAGATCACAGTCAGTTCATGGCTCCATTTGGCGACCACCACCACTGCATTTTCATTGACCCGGGGAAGACTAGAATCCCTCATTCTGAAAGATAGTTCTCTGGAGAAACTCCTGAGAGCGGTCAAATGACAATGCTGTGACCTAGTAGCCATTTTCTTTAGAACTCAGAATAATTTCAGTTTGCTATATTCTTCAATGTTGGGGTTTGTAGAGAATCTATAGAAAATAAGGCAAATGGAGACACTATATTAGGAGGTTCACAAAGCCCTGGAAACCAATCCATGGACCTTTACAGCAATGTTCTGTCCAGGAGGAGCTTCTCAACATCCCCAGCATACATTGCACACACTTTCTCCTCTGAGAAAGAAAGAAGATCGCCGTGCTAGAGGCAGGGACCTGCTGTTACTAATAGAACTAAGGACTGATCTTATAGGACAAAATCCTCCAGGGAAAGAAGAAATATTTGCTTTTGAATTACACCCCATTTGATTCAACAGAGACTTACTAAATCCCTTCTAAGCACAGTGAGTGTACAGAAGATCCAGAGATGAATAAAAGAGCCCCTTTAAGGAACTTCAGGGCTACAGGATACAAATAACCTTAAACTCCATGAAGATAGTGAGCAGCAGCTAAAAGAGTGTATGAAACGTAGTCTGTGTTCAGTAAACATTTTTGGAGCCAATAAGAGAATATGCCAAGTGTTGAAAGCATGGTCTGAATAAATGTCCCTGGCTAGTTGGAGAACAAAGACATCACACTTGATTGGAAGAGGCAGTAAGAGTTTCACCAAGGGAGAGCCTTGTGAGGTACATGGTGAAGAATAGATGAATGTAGAAAAGTGGAGAGGAGATGAAGGGTGTTTGAAAAGAGGGGATTATAAGAGCAATGGAGAGGAGATGGGGACACGTGTCAAAGACAAGAGGAGCTACAGACTGAAGAATAGTCTAGGCCGTGCTTTGGAGGATCTCTGGTGCCAGATGGGGAAAACGTCCAGATTAAAGCAAAGAGGAGAGTGATGGGGTGCCTTCCTTCTGGCCTCCCTTCATTGATCTTTATTATTGGGGCAATGCTGGAGAAGGTAAAAAAAGGCATGGTTTTACTGAATCAGTTGGTGTTAGTACCAGGGCCTTCCTTCTTGACTTCTAGACCAACTTTCATATTTTTTTCCAGTCTCTCTCTCACATTCTTTCTTTTATTTTTTGTCATTTGATTATATTGACCCTTCTGTGTTTCTCTTTCCAGCTCTCCCTGTCTCCCCAAATGACAGTTTGGTGAAGTGTAAAATAGTAAGGTGACATGGTCTGGGAAGTACAGTCCACATCTGTGCTGCATAATACTTGAATGCAAAGAAATGTTAAGGATTTTCAACCTATTCATAGTTAGGTTTTCTTTATGTGCTTTTGCTGAAGAATACAGAATGTTGTGCAAGTGCTGCCTTCATGAAAAATCATTGCTAAGCCCCATTCTATATTTCCTGGGGGTCAACCTTCTCATTTTTATACCAGAGGAGAAATCTCAATGTCTTGAATCTTTAAAATGAATTTTCACCAACTCTCAAGGGGAGCAGAAAGCAAATAAAAGGAAAAATTTGTTAGCTGTGACCGCATCTGGATAGACTGGGCCAGTGTAGCCCAACTATATACGAAGTCCTTAAGTTTCTCTTAATCATCTTTCAGGCATCCTACTGTCACTGAGCCTTCTCGTATCAGTTACTGGGATGCAGGAAAGCACAAGCTGTTCTCCGGTTATCACTATTTTTAAAGTCCTAGTTTTTTAGTGTATTTTTTCCATTCTGATTTCTTCTTTATCTGTTTCAGCTTTCCAGAACCAATGACTCTTGCCCTCCTGGTTCTATTTCTCCGTAATAAAACCTGCTCTTGTGTTCTTCAGTCACCTAAAGTGAACTTGGTCAGTGTCAATTTAGAGTAACACCCTTCAGGGAAATGTGGATTTTAACCCAAACTAAAACCTTAAATTAAAGAAAAATCTCCTTGATTAATTTAAGAACATGCTTTCTAGGGTCTCTCCTAGCGCCCTGAGGGTTGAGAAGCATTATCTCGGAGGCACACATAGTCAGAAAGCTGGTGGAAGAGTTACAGTTTGAAAGGGTTGATTTGTTGTCAGATTTTGGAAACCATATCAGCCAACCCAGATGAGTCAAGATTTTATGCTTTTGTCTAACTGAGCCATTTTAGATTTTTTTCCTGGATCACATCTGAGAGTAACTCCCAGTTCCATATTTTGCGAAGTTCAGCCACCATCATAGGCTAATAAATAACAGAATTCCTCTGCTCTTGACTAACCAAGGCATTTTATCTTTTTAAAATTGTTTTTAGGCAGTGGTTACTATATTTATTAGAGAGTCTTCATCAAAATCTTTTCTCATTTTTATGAAAATGTTTGACTAAAACAAAACTGTATTTGTTTTGACAAACTTAATTGTTTTTATGTCTCAGTTCTCTCTTTTGAATTGCTAACAGTACATAAAGAAAGCTAAAATTGTAACTTTAGAATATCTATAGCAGAAAAGGACACCATAGCAGACTTGACCCAACACTTTAGATTTTGCCTTTCCCTGAAAACTATTCTTCTTGGATCTACAGGAAGCACAGCCATGAATTGGCATCCAGATGGGCTCTAATTCAAGAGATAACCAGGGGGAGGCCCAAGTACCCCAAAGCGATGGAATTACACCTTGTCTTGAACAGATGGCAGAACCAGAGACCTGGGATTTCCTAAAATGCAATCAAAAGGAACATTTTGTCTTAGTGCAAATGTGTTAAATATCAACATTATTATAGAGAATGCTCTTCAAAAGCTAGCTTCCACATGGACACCGTGTGGGAACAATTAGAACTCTTTGTAATGCCTGATCCTCAAGTGAAAAAGTATGCAAAGTGGTCCTTTGAGGGGATAGCACTGAGCCTAGGACAGGCACAAGGCATATGAATGAACCAATATAGTCACACCCTGACCACTCCAGGATTATTGGTCATGGCCAAATGCAAGCATATTCCTTGAGGAAAATGTTGAGCTTGTGTGGCTCTTTACCCCTGACTTCCATCTGAAGTCCAGGTGAGCAGAGCAGTGGGAAGTCAGAAAAGGCAAGCTTCAGGTTAGGGTTAGGCAGCCCTCTCATTGGTTTATACAAAGTGTAACTTAGGTCTGCCTCTCAGGCCCCCGCTGAAATGTTATCCTCTAATCTACAAAGAAGTGTTCGCACAACTACCTTTACGCATTTTCTCATGTTGATCCTCCCCCCCGATACATTTTTTCCATCTAATCCATTGAATTAATCCTCACCATCCTTTAGATCTCCTCCAAGAGATCTTTAAAAAACACATGAAATTGTCATGCTGTCCTATCAGTTCTTGTTTTATTTACTATCCATCCCACTCACTGGGAACCTTGTTATTAGGTGTACTTCAGGTGTATATCTTCTCCTCACAAATCAATTTCTGGGCTTATGAAACCAGATAAACTTACACCTATTTCTTTGTCTTGGATCCTTCATTTCATCACTCAGCATATATATATACGTGTGTGTGTGTGTGTGTGCTTGTGTGTGTATACATATGTTACATAATGTATACATATATTATCTATATCGCTACATAACATATATTCTTTAATAACCAGTAGGTGTGCATTACAGGGAACTCAATGTTGGCTCAGTCTGAAACTTTAGTAATTACAGCAGTTCAATAATGAAATATGGTTCTCCTTTCCAGACTTTGGTGCTCTCCATTCGTCCATCCATCATTAAGCTGAGTTTCCCCAGAGATGATATGATGTGACTGCCTGAAGCAAATACATATTTTCTCTTCCTAGGCAGTCGTTTTCTTCTTTCCAGTGTGAGTTGTGCTGGGTAATAGGAAGGAAACATCAAAACTCCCTTTATTCTTCTCTAAAGTCTAGAGCTTAGAACAGGAGGTAAGTAGCTTGATCTTTGTTTCACTTTCTCTGCTTTTTCCCACTGTCCTTGGACTCCTCTTAATCCTCTAGATCCCAAGCAAAAGGTACACTTGGACTTGTACCAGGGCCCCTGTGCCTTATCATATCCCGTGCCATTCCATGCAGGAAAGAAAAAGTTAATAATACTCTCCTAATGTCACCATTTGTTCTTATAAACAGTTTATTTCTCTCGGGAAATTCCTCAGTTCTTGGATGTCCACACACAGAGAAGAATGGAAGAAGTCTGCCATGTGCCAACTCTTGTCCAAATTTTCCAAGTTTTCAGCAGCTATAGAGACTCTTAGTATTCTCCTCATTGACCATCTGTTAGGATTGCTAGGACATCACTAGGCTCAAGATTTTGGAAGGGAGTAGGACTTGTTTGGAATAAAGGAACTAACATATTTGTGATGTATAGTTACACATTCCACTAGAAGTGTTCAACCATAGGTTTATATGTTTTTTGTGTCTGTATGTGTGTGTGGAGGAGGGGCATTGATATATTGGTGGGAAAGTTGGAGAGAATGCATATTTTCAATCCCAGAGGAAATTGTGTCATCACTCTATTGCTCCTGATTCATATTTATTTGAAATTTACATCACCATTTCCTATGGCATAGATACATATATCTCATTTGACAGTGGGTTTGACTTCAATTCATGCTTTGTGAATCGCCCATACTCACAAGTTTTAACGTAACCGCAGAAAAAACTTTCCAGTGGGGACGATTGCATGTGTTTAGCTGGTCATTTGGATGTTTCAATCGATTCAGACATTCAATGGAAAGGTCCAGCAAATGCCCCTAATGTGACATTGTTAGTTGTGGGCTAGGTTTTCCTCCTGTATCAACCACTTGGCTAATTAGGCAACAGATTCGAATCTTCATGAATTTTTCAGGCTGATACGTGTTCCTTCCCAGCGCTAATTTGCTGTTATCAGAGGAATGACTCGGCTGTACATTGTTGGTGGTGTATGACCTTACTCCCCTGTTTAGACTGAAATTAGTTGAGGGACTGTGGCCAAGGAGGTCATTTGGTAAATCATCTCTCAGAAAACAGGTCTGCTTTAGAGAATGTCTTTTCTTACTCCTCTTCATTGCCTATCTTAGCCTCTGCTATTGCAGGGTTCTAGCAAGAAACAATAAGATTCAGTGAAACTTTTACCCAGGTTTCAGAAACTTAAAAAATTTTGTAGAAAACCTAGTTATAAAACTTGTGTAGAAGACAATTAAGAATAATTCCATCAGATGAGCTTTCTGTGTTAACAATGAGGGGGACTTGGCATATACCAGTAAGGGACAGAATTTTGGATAACTGAATGAGAAATAAGGAAAACTACTTTATTATGTGGTTTGCAATAGCCATGGGATGTAGGAAGAATCTAGGTTTCCTGGGCTGGCAAAATAAGATCATCTCACTTAACCTTCTCCTCTGGACATATAGTTGGAAAGGCAGGGTACTAACCCAACCCCTGTAAGTTTTTGTTCTCTAATTACAGCTGATTAGTGGTTGGAATTATCAATTAGAAACACAAAACTATTTATGTCTGTTGAAAAAGTCATCAGTACTAATTTCCACAAATTGTTTGCAGTTTCCAGTAAGAAAACACCAATTAATTCATTCACTAAGAATTGCAATGAGTTAGCGCAATGGAGACTGGCATGGTAGTAAGAGCACAGAAGTCATATTCAGGGCTTCAAGGTTATAGATGGCACTTGGCAGTCATCAGTGCTTTGGATTTCTACCTTACCAGAATTTAAAAAGAGGTAATGTTCCTTCCAAGACGTGAAAAGAATATCTCAAAAATGACTATTGTAATCCCCAGTTTTTTTCCTTTAGCAATTTTTTTCCCTAATTTTCCATTGGGAAGAGACAATATAACATTTATTCTCTTTTCTCCCTCATGATTTGTATATAATTAGGGGCTTAGAAGTGTTATCCTTCAGCTCTAAAAGAAGCTGCTATGTTGGAATACGAAGGGTCATTTTACTTATGGGAGTACATACTTTTTAATTAAAAATTATTTTATTGCTTTTGTTAAGTAATTAAAATTTACAAAGTGATTTCTCACAAATATTTATTAATATTAAGTTTTTTTTGGCATACCCCAGTAAATTGCAAGCAATTGCTTTACTCTGCATGTGTAATTAAAGTGACTAAGTAATTATATTTTTTCCTTGAGTATGGTTGACAGTATCACATTTTTCTAAGTTTTGGTTCATTTTTATTTCCATCAGTGAGTGCTTCATAGAAACCAAGATAAGGGTTGTCAGTTAGCAAGGGGGAAGACTGCTTTTCTTACTGAGCTTTTGAGAAATACAAACAAATATTATGTGCCATGTTCGCATTTTCATATGCTCTGTTTTCGTAAATGTCTTTCTTCTTCCTTTATCTACTTGCCCTGCAACTTGCTATTATTATCTGGATGGCTATATAAACATTTCTAGAATGCATATGTTAACCAAACAAATGCTTAGTTTTACATATCTAGACTTTTATTCAAGTTGGAACAAACAGGAGGCATATCTCTTCAACTACCCCATTTGCTCTACTGGGCCCTTATCATATCCTTCTCTCTTGTTCTGCCTCAGATATTATCATCTCCCTTGAATTTCTCTTTATCATCAGCAAATGCTCCCTAAGAGTCCCCAGTGTGCAGGCTTCATGCCATATGCAGGGACTTCTACGCATATCAACTCACAGTCCTTACCTGCTGAGGAGCCTAGCATCAGCAGGAGGCAAGGCTGAGTCAACATCATGGTTTCTTTCCGAAATAAAGGAGAATGAAAAGTAAATGTGAAACAACACACTTGGAAACATCTCTCATTCTTAACCACAATCTAGGATGAAGGGCTATCCGTGCAGTGAAGGTTGAATAATGGTCTAGGATCATGCTGAGAGAAGACCCCTTGGAGGCTATCTCAGACCAAGAAGGTAGAGCCCAGGTGTCCACCCTAAGGGATACATTTGGAGGAACAAAGCCAGCAGTGCTTCTCTTGCGACAACAGAAATGGAGCAAGCATTTCTGGATACTATTTGGAACAAGCCTTTAGTAGCAAGAATGTTGGGGCTAAACAAAGAATTACTATAATGCAGACTTCTCCTTGGGGCCAAGATGGAATAACAGGGGCTTATTTACCCTTCCACCTGAAAAAAACCCTTGAAAAAACCAGAAAATTTATGAAACAATTGCTTCCAAGAACCTAGACCTCAGACAACAGACAGTAATCCGTGAAAGACGGGAAACGAATGAAGTCAGTCCTATAGTTTCCCGAACTTACTGCCTTGAGTTTTAGGCTCTGGAACAAACCCAGATGGATCCTAGTGGACACCCTGAGTTGAGGAGATGGGGCTGGGAATTTGAGGAAGTCCAGGTGACTAGAGTTTGCAGGGCAGATTGACAGAGAAGAGAGAGCTACCCGCAGAGAGAAACCTGGAGATCTTCAGGGAGTGACTTTGAGGGTTCAGAAGAACACTGGTCAATGCATGCTTTGAGGAAACTACTCTAGGCAAGGAGAAGACCCACCCACAAGGGTTAGAGGAGAAAGCACCTGGTACTCCTACAGGGTCAGAATAGTGCCTGTTCCCACCAGCCAGACTGGAAACCTCAACATTTAAGAGACTTTGGTACTCAGAGGAGTCTTGCCTTGGTAGTAAGGGATGAGTCGCCCTGGAATAAATGCTGATATGGTTTTGCCTGAAAATTCTTGAAAGTAAGTCTCAAAGGAATTAAGCTGTTTCAGGTAACACCATCACCCAGATTTTCAGGAAGCTGGTTTTTGGTGAAGTGGGTAGCAGAGAAGTCTGCATTGTAGAAAGCCCTGCAGGGCTTGCCTTGATTGCTGGTGATGAATAAGGGCCACAAATGGCTGTGAGAACTCACATACTTCAGCCCACCGCAAGCCATACCGAGAATCCCTGCAAACTCCAACCTGCCACCAACAATTGATTCTGGAAGACCTTCCCCCATCCAAAGATGAGTAATAAACAAAAAGATACATATAATCTACTCTTAAAAATGATCAAAGGAACAGGAAAAAGAAAAATGAGACATCACTAAACAATGACACCTGATGAAAGAACACGTTCCAGGAAAAGTTACCACAGATCATCTGGAGAATATGATTGAACATATCACCAAGATTTTCTTTGTAGAAAACAAATGCCTCCATCAAATAAAAATACCAGGTAGAACAATGCTGAGGTGTAAGAGATCCTGTAAGATACAGCATGAAGATAGAAGGAGAGAGAACCAGGATGAGAAGAGCTTAGGAAGGAAAAGGAAGAGAAAAATAAAACCATCGCAGAAAGAAGGCCACACTTACATAAGCACAAGGGAGAATAGATTCTGAAGAAAACAAGCCAAGAAATCAAAAACAAATGAAAAACTGTGAAGAGATCAATGTCAATATTGAGAATATTGAGCAAAAAAAAAAATGGAATGAACAAAATTAAAAACCATGGAAATGGTAGATATGGGAGATGAAGCAGGAGGTTTGAGCATAAGCATGGGTAGTGCCCCTAGATTAGCAAAGCGTATTAGATTAAAAACTAGATTAGAAAACTGTATTTAAATATTAAGAGGGCTTTTCACAAATAAAGGAAGATTTGAATCATAGTGAACAGTTCCTTTCCTTCTTTCAAGACCCAACTCAAGATTGGTCTTCCCCAGAAAGCCTTTTTCACCGACTCCACACTGAACTTAACTCTCTTCTTGCAGCATAAATTGGTATATGTCATGATCTATCTTTCCTCCAATTATTACACTGGCTTTTATTGTTGTTGTTTTTAGTTTGGAGAATTAACCTCTCGTAAGAGGACTGGGGGTGCATCTTTCTCTTTCACGTTCCCCTTTGCACTTTGTACAGATGGCACAGAGTCAGTGCAGTGTAGACAAGGGAGCAAATACTTAAGTTGCAAATTTTCCTCCTGCCTCAATGCACGGCTCTCTGGGTGCTGATTTGGTGGTTCAGTTCTGGTCCTCAGGATGCCAGCCCTCTGTTACTGATTTTCTGTTGCTTTCTTAAAGGTAAGTGAATAACTGAAGAAGCACAAATATTTGATCAGGAAATTGGAAGTTAAAATGTACTTTTTTTCTCTTTTTCTTTATTGCCAAATATTCTGAATCATCTAAAGGTGCAGGTACTGTCAAGAATGCTGGATGAGGAGTGGGGCACTGGAGTTCAAGGGCAGGGCTTACCACTAACTACCCATGTGTCCCCGGATAAGTCACTTGATGTTTGTTCTGTTGTATCTTGAGGCTAGAACAGTTCCTGCCTAATTATAGATACTGAATAATTATGTTTTGCATGAAAGAATAATTAATCACAGTTTCCTTCTATGTAAAATGAGGGACGTGCATGAACCTGGTCTCTGAAAACTGTTTCCGCCATAAAAATCTACAAACTACCTGCTTTCCTTGGATTGGTAAGCTTTTATGCTGTATATTTCAATTGCAGCAACTCTGCAGATGCCTGTTGTTTTTATGGAAGATGTGTTTGTCCCCATATGTGCTATTTACACGTTCCATGTAGATTTTAATGTCCATCCCAACTTGCACAACTTTGAGAACAGCCAGGCAAAAAGTCCAGAGGGCACACTGAAGGATTCTTACAGGAAGCTTATAGCCTGTCTCCTTTGGCTAATTTGCAAAAGCATTTTTTGATTTAAAACAGAAGGAGGGTGAATCCCTGGGAGAAAACTCACTTCCACTAATGTTCCTTCTGGAGTGAGTTATGAGAGGAAGCCCCAGATGGATTATAGACGAAGGTTAAACTTTGAGACACTAATTTATTGAAAAGGTAAAGATAGTGAAAGAACAAAAAGTGCCCTGAATGCTATGTCCGCGTGTCCTTTTTGCCCCATGTCCCATTCGTTCCAGTAATTTAGAGATCTCTAAAAGAAATATGTGCATGTGTAGAGGCAATGTCACCCAGCTGCCTAAGGAAAATCTTTACCCCTTGGAAACAATTGAAATGATCATTCCAATTGGATTTTTAAATTAGACAATAATGGATACACTTTAAAGAAGACATTTCATTTTTGAAAAACAGCAAGCCTAACAGAGCTGTATGGGGGCAATGGTTTCAAAGCTTCCAGGGGTATTTTGGAAAAATATTATTGTGTACAGTGAATACAGTGTTACTTAGTACCATATGTCATCAATTTGAAGGTGCCCATTATTTTCACATTTCTGAAATCATTTTATAACTAACAAAATCTCACAATTGCTGTGGGTCAGGTGGGAGTTGGGTCCAGTTGTCACCAAGTACACGTATGTGGCCTTGTTATTATTCCTGGTGAGGTAGCCTGGAAGCCATAACTTCAAAATATTTCAGTCAATACACTGTTTAAGGACTATTTGAGGAAGGAATATGCATCCCGATTCTTTTCTAAAAGACTTCTGTTGACACCATCTGGTAAGGTAAACAAAGCACCGTCATCTAAACTCACAGAATAGGGCACAGAGGTTTGGAAGAAAGTTGTGGAAACAATAATGGAACACTCTGTTGAGAAATGCTGTATCACCAACATGCTCCAGGAAGGGGACACAAAGGATAATAAATGTATGTGTATATTTTCTAAGTACCAGTACTTTGATATCTATTTTTATTTTTCTTCTTTTCTCCCCAATTTCTGGCTAATAAGTCACGCATCCACAGAGCTCTCCTTTGGTACTGTTGTCCAAGTACATGGTGAAGAGGTCGTGATCAGATGAACTTTGGAGAGTACACTTAAAAAAAAAAATTCTTTTTGAGATTCTTCGTAAATGTTTCTCTAAAAATGAAGTGGTATAAGAATACATTAATGGCCTCACTTAATGGTCTGCATCCACACCCTTTGCAATGTGACTTTGCATCGAGAATGGGGAATCTCTTTTTCTACATCTTGAACCCAGGTTTGCCTTGTGATCAACTTTGATCAAAGAAATAAGGTGGCAATGATGGCGTGCCACTTCTGAGTCTAGGCCTTAAGAGGCCTTGCACACTTACACCCTCTCTTAGAATGCTGACATCACCACATAGACAAGCCTGTGATAACCTGATGGAGGATGAGAGACCATGTAGAGGAGAGCCCACTTGTCCCAGCAAGGGCATCCTCAACTACTCTATAGCCAGTCAGATTTCAAGTATGTGAGATAACTCAGCCAAGATCAGCAGAGTTAGACTACCTTACAGATAGCTGACTAAAGACTTACGATTAAGCCCAGCCAAGAACAGAATTGCCCAACTGACCTATAGACTCATTAGCAACAAAAAATGTTTATCATTGTAAGCCACTATGATATGGGGTGATTTGTTACACAGCAATAGCTCACTGATACATGAGGGGTGGCATATGCTTCTCACACAAAATCAGGTCATCCTGAAGTTCACATCATGATGCTTTTTCTGAAGGTGTTTTGAAGTTTTTGGATTCCAAACATCCATCTATTTCTGCATTTCCCAGGAGTGGAAGCACTGAAATTCTGTATGACAGGCTGCTCTTGAGATATTTTCAACTTAGTTGGAATCAGGATTTGCCAGAAATGTCGTGAGACAGCTTGTTTAAGTGAGATTTCCTGCTCAGTTTCTTTTTTTAAAAGAGAGGGAGAAAAAGAAAGAAAAAATAATGATTTTTGGATGGATTTCATCTGCGCTGGACACATTGGGACGTGGAGCTGAGGAGAACTGATGTGAAAGATCTTCAAGTTCTTTAGAAACTTTGGCAAAGTCTTAATCCACCTGAGAATTCCTCAGATTGAATGTTTGAAGTGTCATTCTAAATTAGTAACACTGACATCACAAATTGCTCCCATAAATCAATCTCTCACTCCTCAAAAATGTTCTGTTTACCGATTGCTCTGTCTTCCTTTGGCTGCTTTTTATTAAGCTGGATATATTCTTTTACTATCTTGCTTGTAAATTATTGGAGGATTGTTTTCATTTCTTTTCAAGCCTCAAACTGAAAGGTGAGTTTTAGACACCTTACTATTTGGTTAATATTTTACATTTCAATTTTTCAATTCAAACCAGGGAACCAGAGAAGGGTATGAATAAAACTTAAGCTATAGGTGCACATTTAGAAAAAAGAAAGAGCAAAGGATGAATATGTATGAAACTTATTTAAAATGCCATATTTATGAGGAGAGGAAAAATATTGGAGGCTTGCTTTCCCTTTACATATTTTCAAAACACCACATGGGATTGAGTGAGACCAAGTGAAAAGTATAAAATTTGTTGAGTGTGGTGGGTGTTTGAGTGCAGCAGTGCAGTAAAAAGTTGGCACTGTGAATTATCTAGGGCTTGTGGGTAGGAAGATACATTGAGGGCTTGGGATTAAGGAAAGACATGGGTTCCCTCATGCCTGATTTTCAATGGGACATTTAGAAGGATGCTTTCCCTCTTTCTGGGTTAGTTGATTTCATCCTGGAGGCCAAGAGTGCAAAGGCCACTAGTTGCTCCTCAGCAGGCCAGGATGTGGGCTCGTTTTTGCCTCTGCAACATCCTTATTGCTTCTTTTTACAAATTGCTTCTGTGCCTGCTCTGTACCTGCACCAAATCCAAGTGGTGGTGATAACAATGCCAACTTGTTATAGTAACCCGTGAAAGGGAAGAAGGGGTCAGAGGAAATAGTCAACCCAAGGGATTTGAATTCATCTGGCAATTATTTCACCCATTCTGTGCTCAAGCCTGTTAGGCCCTGAATGATTGAAACAAGAAATGGAAGGGACGGGGGCTGCATTCTCTGATCCAGTGATTCCACATGTTGGTGCCCAAACCATAAAAAGTCACACATAGGCACAGGAGACATGGACAGAGGAGTTAGTGTTCATGAAGAAGGTTCTGGTTAAATAAGGTGTGGACAGCTGTTATTTGGGAATCCACGCAACAGTAAACATGAATAATGTAGATCCATGTATTAGCATAGAAAAGTCACTGATACAGATGGTTGAATAAAAAAAAAAATAAGCTCAAAGTTATGAGCTACAATGTAATACCTCTTGGTATCATTATAAACCAACTAATCAAAAGTATATATTTCTACCTTATAAGTATGAAAATTCATAGAAAAGAATTGAGATCACATGTACAAAATAGTCCCTGTGAGGGTACTTGGATGTGGGGAGGGGGCTGGTCAGGAAGTATTTTTGTGTCTCATTACTATGATGCATTTATACATTAATTGAATTAAATGAACAAATTAAAAATAATTAAAAAAATAATTAAAATAAGTTAATTATGGGCACCAATAAAAAGCTTATTTACCAACAGTGCCTCCTCACCACCATACACATAAAAACAAAGGCATTCCATTTGGGCTTCCTTTTTTCTTGCAGAAACAAGAACCACAGATATATTTCATATTTTAATAAAATGAAATGTTTTTTTTATTGATTTCCATACAATTTTTTCTTTTAAGTTTCCCCCCCTCTCCTTTTTCCCCTTCTTTTTCCTGATTTCTCTTCTTCTTTCTCAACTCTATTATTGTGTGTGTTCTTCAAGTTTTGTCCTCAGCTCCCTCTCCTTTTTTTGGGAATTTTTACTCATTCTCACAGAATCAAAGATAATCTCTAACAGAATGACTTTCTTAATCTCTGTTTTCACGTTTGCTTTTCCCACTCTGTTGGGCATCTCCCCTTGCACGTTCTGGCACGATTTTGGGCTCGGTTTTTCTAAACCTAAAATCATCTCCTCTCTTCCCCAATGTGCTGTTTATCCCAACTTTTGATTTCTGCCAAGATTTTGCCATTTTCCAGTCTCCCACACATAGGGACCTAGTTGACTCTCTAAATCTCCTCTTTTCGTTTTTCTTACCCTTCTCAACATGCCATTCACTCTTCCTTTCCAATGTCTTCTGCATCTATGTTTTCATCTCCATTTGTACATTTCCTTATTGGATTCTCACAACCAAAAGTGGAGTGGAAAATGAGCTGCTTTTTTCAGCAAATGATGGGCTCCAAAAGCTTATTTATCTAAAGGTTTTGTCTGAACTGTGATGGTTATTTTGAATTCTTATTTGAATTGCATGGTTACCACTTTTTCCCTCACAATTATTAGTCATTCACCAAGAATTTACCAAGCACTGGTTTTACAATCAGCCATGGGAGATACTATAGACATAGAACACGTGGGTTCTTCTTCTGAGGAACTAATTGATGAAAGAAATCATCAATACACAAAAGAAGTGGCTTAAAACAAATTTCATAGCACAGAATAATGCACAAAACACAGTGGAAACTAAATCCATGAAGCTGCCCTTCTCTCTTCCTTACTTCTGCAAACATTAAGTATCTACCATGTGCCAGACATTTATCTGGGAGCTGAGGATATGGCATAAATAAGTCAGATAAAGCCTTGCCCTTGTGGGACTCTTATTCAAGTGCAGGGAAATAAATACTAAATGAGCAAGCAAATAATTAAGATGGTTTCTGAGAGTAATAAATGCTATAAGAAAAAAATAATAGAGGACAATATGACAAAAAGGGCCTGGGGATGAAATTTAGCTGGAACGGTCAGGAAGCTGTCTCTGAAGAGCTGATATTTGAATTGAGACCTAATGTTGAAAGAGCCAGTTATGGGGAAATCTGAGTCACAGGCGGGGCATGGCCCAATCGCAAAGGCCCAAGGTGGACCTGGGCTTGGTGTGCTTGAGGAATTGCCAGATGAAAGAGGAACTCAAGAATGATGAGCAATAAACTGGGTTGTATTGAATACCATGGGACACAGGTCCTTTGGTAGCTGGGGATGTAGGACAGGACCTGTTTGGAGGGAGCACAATACATTTAGAGGGAAATTTCATCAATGCCCTCTTTGTGACCCTGCCTTGATGAGTAAGTGGCTCTTTCTGACCACATGGACTGTGAAAAACCTCTCCAGAACCCTCCTTCTGCCCCACCACACACTTTTCTATGGAGTAGCATTTAAGTCAGATGGATAAGCAGGGAAAAGGAGAACAAGTTTACCAGGGAAAGGACAAGCCAAGTGAATTAACAACATTTTCCTAATCAGTTTCCAGAGGCATTGGTCTACGCGAGAACGAGATGTTTGATATTCTGGTTGAGTAAGTTCTTGATTCAGGTCATCAATTATGATAATAGAACAAATCAAAAAGTTTCCAGCAAACAGAAATTCTTCATTTCCTGGCTCCTACTCAAGTTTATTGATTGGACTATTGGGTAAGACTATAAATTTCATGTAGAAATGCTAGAAAAGCTTTTGGCTGGGCCCTTGGCTCTTTCCAATCTTAAAAAGGGTTTGAGGTCCTTGTGACAATTTGGATCATTCATCCCTATAGACAGAGACAGGTGGTTCATGGATAAAATTGTCTTCACTCTTGTCATGAGAGGAATGACCAGCTGTATACATTACATATTGAATTGAATATCTACAACCTGAATTTTCTTCCAAAATATTCCCTCAAGTTGTCTTCTAAAATGCTAATCATTAGAACCCCTTCCTTGGAGTTATAAAATATAGATTCTTTCTTCAATAAATATATGTTCCTAGGAGAGGAAGGAGGGCCCCAGTCATGTGACTCATTCATCTTTCTGAATAGGTTTATCTTAATATTAATATTTATGCATTAACATTAATATCAGTATTTATACATGAAGAGACAGTAGGAAGTAGTAAAAATTACATAAAATATGGAGTCCAAGGGCCTAAGTTCAAGGCCCAGGTCTTCCTCTCACTAGCTGTGTGACTTGGCAAATTGTTGATTTCTATAAACCATAGTTTCCTCCTCTAAATTTTATCTGAGGTTTAAATAAGAACGTGTTGTAGTTTTGTGAATATTAAAACACCAAATAAATGTAAACTATTGTAAATATTATCAATATATTAGTAGAGATTTGTTTTTAAGATTGATTTCTTCATCATTTTGGAAAGGACTGGAATTCTGAAAATCCTGTGGCCTTTGGGTAACTTTGGAATATAGTAAAAAGAATAACGTTTATGATTACTTATTATGTGTTGAAAAGATGCTAAGTGCCTTTCATATATTCTCATTTCATTTTAATAACTGCCTAGTGAGGTAGCTACACCCCAAATACAGTGAGGAGTCAGGATTATATAGGTTAATGAACTTCTTTAAGTCACTTACTAGTAACTAGTGGTGACCTTCAAAGCTTGAGGGCTAGGCATTCAATGACTCTGCCTTCCACTCAGCACAGTGCACCAATGCTGGGTTTTAGAAGAAAGCCAGGGTTGCAAATTTGAGAAATTACAATGCAAGGCAAGTATTCATTGAAGGTGATGGGAGGTAAGAAAAAGGGCTCCCTTGGAGAGCAAGTTGGAAACTATGCTCGTATTCTTCTCAATTTTGCTTGCAGGTATCACTTTGTAAACACACATCATTTTTGTTTTCAGTTCTAATATCCTTCTTGTATTGTGCAATCGGTACCAAGATTGAATGATACCTCCAAATTGCCATTCTTTCCAACGTAATTCCCTCTGAGACTTTGTTCTGTGATTTGCACCCAAAGGAAGAGCATCATGACCTTTGTCTCCTTCCCTACCCTTGTTCTTTCACATGATTACCTGGTTTTATCTTTGAGCCATTTGTGTTAAACTCCTAGCACTCTAAGCTTCCACTTGTAAAATAGTAGTTTTCCTAAGAGCCAGAAGTGATCTTTTCCTAAAATTTCATGGCAGATACTAGCTCAAGACTGGGAATACAGTAACTAATAGATAAATAGTCACGGATAGGTTGTATTAAAGACATTGGGACTGAGAGTAAACATTAATTACGCTTTCCTTATAATGAATATTCAGTTTAATTTGGCACATTGGCTGAATTATTTTCAACCATTCAGTCTTAGGATTTTATACGTTGTTGAAGGGAATAGGGAGAACAGGTAAGAATAAACACTTTTCTGACACTAGAGATATGGCTAGTCTTCAGACACCCTGAGTGGTGTATTTGCGCTTAGATGACTGAGTGGAGACCACCTTCAATAAAATGCTCTTGAACAGATGCCTTCTTAAAAGTGCCTCCTCCTTAAACTCTAAGTGTTGATATCTTTCTCAGAAATCCCTCTTCAATATCTTTAGGTGACACAAGTTCTCATTAAGTGAAATTCACCCTACTTTGGGCTGTGTCTCGTTCCTCTGAAATCCTAAAGAATTCCATTTCTTTCCCACTACTTAAAATATCTGCTTGAGGAGCCCTCTTCTTTAAATATGAGAACCATATCACCTCAACTGTTTGGACTGTAAGTTCTTGGGGGACAGAGGTCATGTCTTCCTTAGGTCACCTCTCCAAAAAGGTTTGCAAGTCCTGCAAAGTCTTACTCAAATCCAAGTTCCTTTAGGAAACCTGTTCTGAATACTCCTGTGCAAACACATACATCCTCTTTCTCCAAATCCCTCTTATATATGTAATCAGTGCTATTTGCTTCATGGTCTTAATTTTTGATGTGGCTATGATTTATCTTCCAAATAATGATTTTAAATCCTTTAAGATAAAGGCCATGAATTGAATTTCTATGCATTTCTTGTAATGCCTACCCAAGGTTTGGGGGAAAAGTGTTCATTTTCCAGTAAATTATGATGAATGAATTGCATGCATACATGCATGAATGAATGAATTTCTCTCCTCATGACTGCATAGCAGTGTGGCATTTATAATTTCTCCCCTGGCATTTCAGTTGGCTTAGTGACTTTTTAGTGGATAATTACTGCACAAATGATTTCTATATCTCTCCATGACCATTTAAAAAGTCGAATTTAGAGAGCAGAATGACTGTCTGTTTGCAGAAACATCTTTCTTTTCCTCAAGAAGGCCCAGCCTTTTACCTTCTTCTACCTGTGCTCGACAATCTGCCCTCTCTCACTAATAAAAATGATTGAAAAGCACCTTGAAAATACAAAGTGCCATATAAATGCTAACTGAGGCAATAATAAAACAGTAATAATAACTGTTTGCTGATAAACGTCACTTTCAAGCCCAAGGGAGACATTTCACGGGGGAAAGCAGAACGGGTCCTGTGCTTGTCCCTGGGCAGTGCCTTGCTCTGAATCATACTATTCTCCCTCCATTTGGACACCACCATTTGCAATGGTCATGAAATGGTACTGGTATGTAAAATTATTGTCATCTCCCACATTGTAGAAAGCAATGTGTAGCCAAGTAATCCATTCCCTGACAATTGCCAGAGCTACCTCACTCAAGCAGATAGTTTAGAAAATAAATGGATTTAGGAAGGAGTGCACAAAGACTGCACAGCTCCTCTTGGCTACAGCTCAGCCCCTGATATAGCTGCAGCATCCACTCCAGCTTTGCTCAACCCTAAGTCAAGTTGTATCAAGAAACTGGCTCAGTGTGGACCCAGGGAGTTGCCAGCCAATATGGTGGGATTTGAGAGGCTTTGGGGCATCTTTTGCCATGGACTTCCTCTGTGTATCCACACCTCTTTATCTGATAAGAAATATGAAAGCAAGGACAGAGGATGAGACATAGGGCAGAGTATAATGGGAGACTGTAAGAAGAAAAGAATCCAGAGCATAAAACACAGACCTAAGAGTGCATACCTATAAGAGATGAGGATGGCATTCTAAGAGAAGTGTTCACCCCCAGAACATGGAAAGTAAGAGAGGAGGGGGAGTAAGGAGGCAAATAAGAGCATACTCTGGTACACTGGGCTTTGGCAATAGAAGGAAAGAAAGAACATGCAAGGAAGAGGGGTCTAGGTTTGATGACAACAGTGTTCACACTCATTGTATGGACTATGTCCCCTCCTGATGAGCATTTACAATTGGACAAATCATTCTCATTCTCCCATGTAGGCCCCTCTTCCTATGCTCAGGTCTCATGGTACTCCTTGGTCCTCTCTATTCTCTCTGCAGAGTCCAGTTGAGTCTATATTTTTCTCACTGTCTCCATGGCTACCACCACAGTTCACCTGGATGTCCCACATGCTACTCATTCTACTTAGCCAAAGGTACTCAATATCTTCAGCTTCTCAGAACTAGTTCCTTCCCTGACTTCCTCTGTGTACTGACTTGTATCACCATTCCTTGTCGTTTTATCAGAATCTAGTTGTCATTCTTAATTCCTTCCCCCTTTTTCTGCTTCCTGATTCCCACATCCAGTCAATGAGGAAGACCTCTCATTTATCTTCTGTGCTCATCCCCTCCTCCTCATTCTCAGCAATGCTCCCAGAGATCAACACTTTGAGGTAAAATAACATGGAATGTTTGGAGCTGCGTTTACCTCCGGGTTTACATTCTGGGGAGAGGGACGGCTGTGAAGTTGAGATCTTCTTCTTGGGCAGAGGAGGAGTCTCAGAAAGAAGCTGAGTTTAAGTGAAACCTCCTTTAGAGGATAAGTGCAGAAAGCAGGCTTTCATTTATTATTATATATACCTTTCAGTTCCAAGATCAAACACAATGATTTTGTAATATATGATAACATTTATGGCTTTCTGTTGTTTATCATTTTGATGTCCCCATATCTATTCCCCTGAATTATTAGCAATACAATCTTCATAAGGAAAGGAACTGAGTACTTATCTTCAGTGGTAGTAAGGAAGTGAGCTGCTATGAAGAATGTGGAAGATGCATGCCAATCTTGGGGGGAAGAACTCTAAGAGACAGAGTGAGTTGTGGCAGCTACTGAGAACAGAAAAGACTAGAAGAAACCTGTATTGCCGCCTTCTCCACTCTCCTGCCCCCAGTAAGAAGCACATAGAGCAGGTGCAAAACCCATAAGGTTTTTAGGACAAGGTCATTATATATAAGACACTTTATATATGCCATATCTAGTATGCATTCTAACTCTTCATTTATGCATACTTATTTTCTTATTATAGATAAGGAAACTGAGGATCGATGGTAGAGTTGACACCTATTATTTTTCCATGGCCAATGCTCCTTCCCCCATTTCTATTCCTACTGGTCTTTTTCATCTGGTGAGTCTGTCAATAACCTAGCCCTGCTTCTCATGCCTTAAGTCTAAACATGTGATCCAGGCTGATCAATCAAAATACTCCATTCCTCTGCTGAGGGGTCCGGAATGGTCTGGTTACCCAGATGAGCAAAGTTCTTTCTCAGGGATTGATGGAGATACTTTGAAATAGAAGGTGTCTGTTCTTTTAAGAGATGAGCTGGCAGGGCCACATAGGCCTGGAAATTCCCATGGCCGTCTTTACTGCCCTGTGGAATGAACCTGTTGAGACTTAAGCCAGAAAAGAACAGAGCCAGGAGGCATGATGAGACTATGACAGAGGTGAAGGCAATGATGGAGCTCCTCAAAGGCTTCATGCCTTGGCTTCCTTCAGGCCTTCACTCAAACATCACCTTCTCCAACCACTCCTGTCCTGCCCGCTCCTATGCTATTCTTCTACATAGTAATTACCACCATCTGTCATGTTATATATTTAAACATTTATCTGTTTTGTTCACTATTGAATCTTCAGCACCTTTAACAGCTCTTGACCCAAGCAGGCCCTCTGCCAATATTTGTAGAATGAATAAATGAGTCATCCGAAGTACTTTATCTAGCTCTGACTAAAGAAGTCTCGAACTCTTGGATTTCCTAGTCATAGAAGACAATATAATCCCTTTTCTATACATGCAAGCTCCAGTCGAATTTATGTCACTTGGAAATAAGAGCCCTGACTAATAAGAAGATGGAGTGCACATCCGCAGTTTCACAGCTGGTACATGATAGAGCCAGGGGTGAACCCAGGTCTCACAGACCCTGAACCATTGCTTTTCTAGATGCCAGTGTCCTCGTGGGGCATGATCCATTTGTTCACTGACATTTCAGCCTGGAGGACTTTGAGAGATAATTGTCTCCCAGCAGCTGACACATAGGGCCACTGGAGAGGAGAAAAGGCTCAAAAGGTGGAGGTAGGAGGCTGGAAATCATGGTATTTTTGGGAAGGGTCGGGGTGTGATGATTTCCTATGATTTCCCTTTGTTCAAACTAGCCCAATTAATTCACTCTTTCACTGGGATCAACTGTCTTTATGGAGATGTTTTATGATTTATTTAGATTCCTCCAAGCTTTAGCTGAGGCTAAACTTGGGAAAAAAAAAATCCACAGATCCCTGGGGCCAGGCAAGTCTATGTTCACCAAATGAAAACTGTATGATCCCTCCCTGGGCTGGGGAAGGATGCAGGCATGGTCCACCCTTGTTGAAGCTCAGGTTATGTGGTAATGGATTATTCCATATATATTTGAAATAAAATACATGACCAAACTAAATTTTAGTTATGGATATTGATTTTATTGACTAAAACTGCCTCTTTACAAACTCCTTGGTTTGTCTAACAGAAGTGTTACCGTTTGACCAGGGTAAACAGGAATGAGGCCTAGAGGTCCACGTACTGAATGAGTAAGGAAGCCTGAAGACTTCTCTTGAGAAGCGGTGTGCAGAATTAAGACATCATTACAGTCCTCCTTTGTGAACCCAGGATTACTCCCTCTCTGGTTTCTCTTTTCCCACAGGCTCCTTGTTCCCCTCTCAGACCCCTCATTTATAACAAGTTATAAATGCATAAAAACAAAATCAGTCTAAATCACAGCTCTTCCAAAGGAGGGTTACAATTTGATCACAAAAGAGAACTCCAGTTAAGCTAAAAGTATGCATTTCAATGGGAGAATTGCAGGCACAGTGACCAGAGGAATACTGGGAGGCCCCAAAGTGTTCACATCATCCTTGAAGTCTTCTTATGCAGGCGGATTTTATTAATTCATTGAACCAGACATGGAAGTTTGGGTATTTTTCAATTCAAATGGGACTAGAGGTAGTGCTGCAGCCATTTTGATACACATTAGTGTTTAGGCTTCAAGGTGCCTTTAGTGCAACTTGAAATTGTGGGAGGGCATTGCTAATGTGTGAGCCCTGAGTGGGGAAGGCGAGCCCACTGAGAAGGGAAGGCTCTTTCAGGACAAGACGCAATGTGCTGGTGTATGGATGTCAGGGTGGGAGATCCTGATCTGATATAACACTGGGAGAAGCACTTTGCTGACTTGCTGGAGGCTTCCCCAGCATGTGGATGACTCAAGACTTGCAAATCTCCTGTTGTTTTGATTTTCCATCTCCAGCAGCTTTTCTCTTGATCCATTTTAACAGATTCGCTCCAGAACCACACCCTCAATCATGTCACGTGTCCAGATACACACACTCTGGCCACAGCATCCCCCCATGGCAAGTATCTAGGGCCTCTCCCCACTGTTCCTGCTGCCTTGCTTGGCTACATCATTTCCCCCTAAACTATAAAATATCTTAAATTTCCACAACTGTCTACATTCAACCCTGCCTGTTCTTTAACCTCTAATCTTTAATCTCTTCATCTGAAAAAAAGAAGTACCAATAGATAGAGCTCACTATGTAGACATTTTGTGAGGAGTGATGACTCACTACAAGTAGGGAGGTGAGGCTTCCTGGGGGCCTTGGCTTCATTGGGAATGAGCACTCAAGACATAGTGGCTCCTAGTGGCAGGGATGTTGCCTGAGGTAGCAGCATCATTTGAGACACAAGGGAGATTCTGTCTCTCTTTCCACACCCTCTGCACATACCCTTCTTAACCATCCTATCATTGTTGGGTGGGTCGGAGCTCAAAACATGCCTGGTGTCCGACTTTCTTTATATGTAGGTCACTGTACCAAATTTCTGAGTTTTCTCTGGTATATCACTTCTCATTCTTGGGCAGTCTTGTGTCTTGGGGAAAGCAAGCCACAACTCTCCATTTCTCTTTCATCTTCTAAAGTGAAGACTTGGGTAGGTAGTTTAGGTCAGGACTGCTCTGTAAAACTAGTAACTCTGTCTTTCTTTCTCTGTCCCTGTAAGTGTGACTCAACCTACCTGCCCCAAGCTTTGGGGCTATGAAGGGGCACAAGAGGAGTTCCTCTTGAACTTCATGTCTAAGCACATGCTTTCATTCACCTTTCACCTACACTGATGTCTCAGGTGTCCTCAGCTATTAATAAATGGGTAAATTTACGTGTGTTGTGAAACCATTCCTTTTGTGTCTGGCTCCCTCGACAGCTCAGTGAGAGGAAGGGCCTCATCTAAGGTAGAATTCTAGTTGGCCTTTTTTTTTCTGATACCACCCAAATTAGATGCTTAACCTCTCTTATTCCTACTTCCTCCACCATTATCTTTTTTAACGCTACTTTGCCAGCCAAATCATACCTTCTGCCCAAGGAAACAAAGATCCTTAATTTGCATTTTAAATCAATCATTCTGATGGCGGTATGAAATTAAGTAGGGAAGCAATAATCTAGTTGATAAATGACAAGAATGTGGAGATTGAGGGAATCTCATTTTTCCCCTCAATTAAGAGATAGTAGGGTATGGAAAAGAGAGGACATGAGGAAGAGCTGCATGAGAGAGGGTTCCAGGCAGCGGGAATAGATGGTAGTAGCATTTCTCAAGCAGAAAATCTAGGAAGCATTCACATTTTGGAGAGAAGATAACAAGTCATTTAAGAAGACTGTTAATATAACTATGCTGGTCTGCAGATCAAGTGTGGGTCAAAATATTGAAATAAGTGCCCCGCTGCAATACCATAGTGCCCCAGGCACAACGTTGTGCCATCTTAACCATGTTAAACGTGCATATTTTACTTCCCCCTGATAGTCTCAATTCATGGAGTTCCCTCTCTCCCCTCAATTTTGTTCTTCCCTTATTTGCATTAAAATTTCCCAATCTATCATTGCTAGTGATGTTTATTATTTTGATAAACTAATTCACATTCATATGTTAGTAACCAATAATAGCCAGTATTAGTTTTCCTCTCGCAGCAGTGTTTTAGACACACAGGTTCAACTCAGAAAATTGAATTTCAGTGGTAGAATTTTCTGAGCCTCCATTAAAGTCTCTATTTTTAAATGCTCATCCCTAAATGTGTGTGTTTATACATATGTATGCATATGTATGTGTACAGACATAACCCTTTTGTAGTATCCCACCATTGCACCATGAAGGTGTTGCCTACATTTGTAATTGGAGGGCAAGCTGTGTTGTCCCTTCTTATACTCATCATTGCCTTTGTGCTCACTGAGTTGGGGCAAAAATCTGTTTCTTTCTTCCTCTTTCTTTTCCTCTTTCTTTATTTATTTATGGAAGATTGGTTCTGAATAACGGCCACACTGATAATATACTTCTAATTAAGCATTCGGCATTCTTTACTTTCTTGGCAAATGTCGTAGTTTGGAAGTAGTTTAAATATAATAATCTGATTAAATAAGTCTGATATATTTGTATTTTATTTTAATTTATTAAGTAGCTGTTGATTTCTTGGTTGGTCAATATTAGCATTTATTAAGTCGAAGCTATCGTTCTTCAGTCAACTATGACCTTCCAAATTAAGGCATTTAAAAAATATTAACTATAGATGTGTCCACACAGACGTTTTTGAACTTCATTATATAAGCCATGTATTGAAGCAGAATTCATGTTTAATCTTATGAACCAGAAATCTTCCTTCTATGTCTTCTCTAAACTCATATATTACCTTACTTAATATTAAAGATTTCTGCTTATAAGGAATGCCTCATGGTATGGTCCTGGTACACGTTGCTATAGTTGCATGTTGGAGACCCAGGCCTGGTTCTAGCCTTCTGTGATGTGTGACAGCAGCCTCCTATTTCCTATCATTTGAAAAACTCTCACAAGCTTCTCCAGCCAAAAATATCTTCCCCTTGGCTGGTAGTCATGTTGCTTGAAATTGTCAGAGATTCACAGATCTAGGGAGTCCCTTGAGATGATCCTTTTGAAGCCTCCATTCAGTGCTGGAACTCTCTCTACATTCCTCCCATAGATGTTATTATAAGAATGTTCTTAAGTGTATTGGATCTAAATTTGTTAGCTGTAACTTCTATGTAGTGTGATGCTTGTACCCTGTAGAACATGTTCCCTTTAGATATTTAAACAATTATCTTACTGCCACACAATTCCACCATTGGGGCTCCATTTCTTGGAATTTCTTTCCCTTATGTCCCCTTGTGAAAAGCATGCAGATGTGTGAGAATTGTTGGATTATCTTTCCAAAAAAAGTGTAATGCCACGAGAAATTAAGAATAGTTTTCTGGAGAGAGATATTTTTCCTAATTCTGAACAACTGTAGCATAGGAGGAATGGAGGCAGGAGGATATGACAATGCTCTCCCATCCTGGTGATAAGAATTTACCAGTCACTACTGTTCCCATATTCCAATAACAAAATGGCAACATTTGGGGAGTAGGGGCATTATAACTACCTAAAATGTGACAGAACATGAAGTGTTGGGGTCCATGAAACTAGCTATGTAAATGATGAAACAAGTCACAGTTCTGGTTATTTTCTAACACTGAAGTATTATCAATATGGAAACTAAAAGCAAAGAAAACATGAGGGTTTTCTTATGAAGGGACATACCACTTCTGCCTCAAACCATACCTTGTCCATCAGTTTTTCTGCTTATTTTGCTGAGGGTGGGGTGTTACACTATGGGATGGCATTGTTATGTGACTCATCACTACTCCCACTTTGTTACTACTACATCGCTATGCTGTAAATGTAGTCTATGCATAGTAACGAGAACCAAAAAGGAAGTGTGGACAGTTCAGGGTGGAACAAATTCTATAATGGAAACTAATGTTTTACTGACGGTAGATAAGAATAAAATAGAGCAATATTTCAGCATCATCACCATTACCACCACCAGCAGCACCTGCAGCATCATCGTCATTGCCACCACCATAGTTCTTTTCTTCCTTACTTCTGTCCAACCCTCTTTTGCAATATCCTTTCACATTTGCCTTCTGCCCTAGAGAAACACTTCACCAATCTGCAATGCCATCAGGTTTTATCCTTCCATTTCAGCCAAAATTTTACTCCCTCTTTTACATCCAGATCAAAACTAGTTGCCTCCTTGAACTTCTCCCTGATAGTCTCAACACACAGCGGTTCCTCTCTTCCCTCAATTTTGTTCATGTCATGCTTATGCCATGCATAATATACTTCCAAGTACATTATATTCCATTTATTGTGTTAATTTCTTATTTCCCCCATCAGAGAGTGAACACCTCTGTTTATGGGGACGTTCTGCTGGACACAGCAGTAGCTTAATAGACACCATAGTCTCTCCTCTGGAGAGTCCCAGATAGAATCTAAGTGGAATTCAGAGGGGTCTGGGCATGGTCTGCTCAAGTCTGGGAATCTCTAGGGAGAGAAATCACCATCACCATGGGGTCAAAAGGAGTTAGTCACAGAAAGATGAACTCTATGGAAAACACTTAGTGTGTGGGTGTTGATCGGGCAGGAGCAGGAGGGGGATGGCAGATGTAGAACTGAATGCAGCATAATATTTAATGGTCATATTTAATGATTAGCACATTTGGGAATGTCAGAGGGACTATATCAGGGAAGGGTGCTCTGTTGGAGTCTAGATGTCCTACATGAGTAGGTCACAAAAAGAGCTGGTGGAATCTAAGTTATTTTACTGTGACCAGTTTGTACCCATAGATTGGTGAGAGCCATGCACAGTATTATGTAACCATTTATTTACACTATTATGGACTAGAGACTTTAAAAGCATGTGTTTCCCAACATTACAAAAAAAAAAAAGCCCTCCAAAATAGGATTGTTATTTCCATTTTACAGACAAAGGAACTACCAAGGCGCAGAGAAGTCAGGCAACGTACCCAAGGGCACACAGCTCACAAGGGTGTGTGGTTGTGTCTTGATATGGGGCCTAAGTCTCCTTCCATCCTCACTGCTCTGCCTCACTTTGGAGCCATTCAATTGAAGTTTATTGAATGATTGAAAAATCGAAGATCAAGTGAAGAGTTTGAGGTAGGACACTAACTGTGGTTTATATGCATCCCTTTAGGATAGAAGCCAACTTTGCAGGAATAACATTTATTTAATTTTCATGAGATTTTGGTTCTAAAAAAGTCTATAACCCTGTCGATGATGGACATATTTCATGAAAAAACAGCTTTTTAAATACAGATTTGGTATTTTAAAATGGGAGTATGATCATTCTTATTTATTAACAATATTAAACTAAGCACTCTGCTATTCCTCTCTCTTTGCAACAGGGAGAAAGCTTATCCAAGGCCACATGATTCAGGGTGCATCATGGGGACAATATTCTTATTATTCAATATTTAAAAGCAATAATTTCAGGAGACTTAACCTCATGGATTTTCCAATACAGTAAAATTAAATTAAAAACATCCTAAATGCAACTGATATAACCTCTTCATGTGCAATTAGCAAATATTAAATAGAAACTTTAATATTAGCATTATTCTTTATGCCCCAGTGAGTGGGATATTATTTAAATTGATATGACATAAGAGGATATAAATAATTCCTAAGTGTAGATTTAAACTGGAATTTCAGTCAGAGTTTAAAATCAGTGAGTATTATCAATTCCCTATTTCCCAGTGTATCATTTATTACAAGCCTGAAGATTTTTTTTCAAAGAGATTAAATTAGCATTAGGGAAATGATAAACATTATAAATAAATACAAAAATTGCTATTCTGAAGATCCAGTTGAAAAGAAGTAAATGAATTGGTGTGGTATCAAATTCCATCTT